>NC_135505.1:107251875-107551875 GCF_052857255.1 Amblyomma americanum | reverse complement strand
AGCGTGTCCAGGCAGGTTTCAGTGCCACGTGTCGTCGTGCGTGCGTGTGTGTGTGTGTGCATGTTTTGCCCACGCTTGTCAAAGCGCGGCAGCCGGGGAGAGGAGCTCCCCAACTGGGAGGCGAGGAGGTCTGACCGGCGCCGGCCTGGCGGACGCGCCCGTCACGTCTGGACATGTCGAAGCGACGCCGTATCGGATGACTCTTCCCAACTCGTTCCCTCTTGCCCTCGACTCCGTGGGTATAAAGCGAGCTGCCCCGGACGCCAACGAGGGACTTCGATTTCGCCCTTCGAGTAACGTGGTCGCCCTGACCGGCTGCTATTTTGAGATGCCAGAATAAACAAGTTGTTCTGTTGCCAGTCGACTCATCCTTTGCCGGCACCTTCGGATGTTTCCAGCTTCGCCCCAGGCCGCCAGGCCAACGCTACCCTTGGGGCTTGCAACCCAAATGCAACAACGGGTTGCCAGCGGTGAGATCCCGACAACGGAGGCCAGCAGCGAAGATATGCGGTCAACTGTATGCTGAGCAGCACAACGACCATCCGGGAGCAGTGCAACGAGCCCTGTGTGATGACTGGTTGCCTGCAGCGGAACGACTGCGCTGAATTCTTGGCTGCGAGGTTTGGTGAGTGCGGGACTTTCTTCTTCTGAGTTTTGCCAGGCTTTTGTTAGTGTCAGAAACAGAGCTGGTAATTGTGGTTGTCGTTGCTGCCGGGTTAGTTTGCGGCAAGACAATAGTAGGCAGTAGAGAAAGCAGCATTCGGAGCAGCCATGGATTTGAAGTCGTTGCGCAAACCGAAATTGCTGGAGCTTGCAAGAGAGTTGGGTCTTGATGTCTCAGACAAACTCAGAAAACCAGAACTGCTAAGGGCGATTCTTGAGTTGGAGGCTGAGGATGACGAGCTGTCGGAATGCCTTGAGACCATTGAGGAGAGGGAACAAAAAGAAAAAGACGAGCGCGAACGTAAAGAACAAAAAGAGAAAGAGGAGCGCGAACGTAAAGAACAAAAAGATGGTTTGGTTTATGGGGGTTTAACGTCCCAAAGCGACTCAGGCTATGAGAGACGCCGTAGTGAAGGGCTCCGGAAATTTCGACCACCTGGGGTTCTTTAACGTGCACTGACATCGCACAGTACACGGGCCTCTAGAATTTCGCCTCCATCGAAATTCGACCGCCGCAGCCGGGATCGAACCCGCGTCTTTCGGGCCGGCAGCCGAGCGCAGTAACCACTCAGCCACCGCGGCGGCTCCAAAGAACAAAAAGAGAAAGAGGAGCGCGAACGTAAAGAGCAAAAAGAGAAAGAAGAGCGCGCTTTGGAAATGAAGCGTCTCGATGTAGAGATGGAACGCGCTCGTAATGGAAGTCAGGCACACGGTGCAGGAGAACGGGTATCGTTCAAAATGACTGACCTGATGCGGCCGTTTAAGCTTGGAGAGGACATTGGTTTGTTCCTGGTTAACTTTGAGCGAACGTGCGAGAAGCAGGGGTTCTCTCGGGAAACGTGGCCACAGCGCTTGCTCACTTTGTTACCCGGCGAGGCGGCCGACGTAGTCGCTCGCTTGAAGAGAGAGGAGGCAGAGGATTTCGACCAAGTGAAATCGAGTCTGCTAAAAAAGTACAGGCTGTCAGCGGAGGCGTTCCGTCGGAAGTTTCGGGAAAATGAAAAAGGCAGAAATGAGTCATATACAGAGTTTGCCTACAGGCTTATGTCAAACATGCAGGAGTGGCTCAAAGAAGAGAAAGCGTTTGGTGACCACGAGAAAATTCTGCAGTGTTTCGGGCTGGAACAGTTTTATAGTCGGTTACCTGAGAACGTGCGGTACTGGGTCTTGGATAGGCCAGACGTTAGTACAGTGGCTAAAGCCGCCGAGCTAGCCGAGGAGTTTGTGACGCGTCGGGCTCGCGGAGCTAAGGACGGTCAAAAGGGTGAATTTGGCTCCAAGTCTGAGAGGCCGAAGTTCACACCCATGAGAGCAAGGGGGGACACGCGTAGTGCGGATGCGAGTGAAAGCAGTCCGACCGAACGTAAGGAGACGGCGGCAGCCGAAGCCGAACGCAGAAAGCGGTTCGAGAGGAGGCAAGCGCGCGTGTGTTATACGTGCCAGAAGCCGGGTCACTTTTCGGCGCAGTGTCCGGAAACAAAAAGAGAAGTCGTGTGTTTGTCATTATGTAGCACTGACGAGAACATGAAGCTTCTCGAGCCTTACATGCGAGACTTCCTCGTGAACGGGAAAGAGTGCAGAGTGCTTCGTGATTCCGCAGCTACAATGGATGTAGTTCACCCCTCTTACGTAGAACCCGATATGTTCACGGGCGAGTGCGCATGGATCAAGCAAGCCTTGGAAGCTCATAGCGTGTGTCTGCCCGTAGCAAAAGTGCTTATTGAAGGACCTTTCGGAGCACTTGAGACGGAGGCCGTAGTGTCATCTATGCTGCCCCCCCAGTACCCGTACCTATTTTCGAACAGGTCCGATCACCTCCTGCGCGAGAAGGGGCTTTTGTTTGGTGAGGCTAGCGTTCAGGCCTTAACCAGATCGAGAGTTCGGGAGCTCGCTGCAAAGGCGGTAGTTGCGGGGCCGACGTTGTCGAACAATGAAAAAGGGTCGGAGGCGCAGCAAGCTGATATTCCGAGCACGTCAGAACTGGATAAAATTGAGCCTGTAGCGTTGAAGGCACCAGGTACTGGAGAGGAAATGCACGACACGGGAAAGTTAGAAGAGCTTCCGGTCGAGCTTCCGGGACTAGGCTCAGTGACGAACAGGGAAGACACTGATCAGGTCATTAGTGACTTAATCATTAAAGCACCGCTGTCGCCTGAGCAGAAAACCGAACTACACCAACTCTTACAAGAGTTTCAAGTTCAGTTCTCTGAGAGGCCTGGTAGGACTTCTGTCCTTACTCATGATATAGAACTTACCTCCCCAGAGCCAGTACGATCCAAGGCGTACCGGGTGTCACCCCGCCAGCACGATATTATGGAGGCTGAGATAAAGAAAATGCTACAGCTCGGTGTTATTGAGGCGGGTGAGAGTGATTATACCTCCCCTTTGATTTTAGTTGAGGTACCGGGCAAGGAACCTCGTCCTTGCGTCGACTACCGCAGGCTTAATTCCATCACTAAGGATCAAATTTATCCGATCCCTAACATCGAGGAGCGCCTTGAGAAAGTTAGTAGCGCTCAGTTTATTTCCACCCTAGATCTTGTCAGGGGTTATTGGCAGGTTCCACTTACAGAAGAGGCTAGTAGGTATGCGGCGTTCATTTCACCAATGGGAACATTCCGTCCTAAAGTTTTGAGTTTTGGTTTGAAGAACGCGCCATACTGCTTTTCAAGCCTCATGGACAAAGTGTTGCGGGGACAGGAAGAATTTGCTTTACCGTATTTAGACGACGTAGCGATATTCTCCGCATCCTGGTCTGAGCATATGGCACACTTGCGGGCAGTGCTAACCCGCCTGCGCGAAGCGGGCTTGACAGTCAAAGCTCCCAAGTGCCAATTAGCACAGGCTGAGGTTGTATACCTCGGTCACGTGATTGGACAGGGTCGTCGCCGCCCCTCTGAAATAAAGGTGGCCGCTGTGCGAGACTTCCCGCAACCGCGCACGAAGACCGATATTCGGTCGTTCTTAGGTGTCGCCGGCTACTATCAGAGGTACATCCCCAGGTACTCCGATATCGCGGCTCCCCTGACGGATGCTCTAAGAAAAACAGAGCCCCAAACAGTCGTCTGGAGCGAGACAAAGGAAAGAGCTTTTAGCGCCTTAAAGAGCGCCCTAACAAGCCAGCCTGTGCTACGATCGCCAGACTACACAAAAGGGTTCGTTGTTCAGTGCGATGCTAGTGAGCGAGGCATGGGCGTTGTACTGTGCCAAAGGGACAATGGAGAAGTGGAACACCCCGTCCTGTATGCTAGTCGTAAGCTGACCTGTCGTGAGCAGGCGTACAGCGCCACCGAGAAAGAGTGTGCGTGTCTCGTGTGGGCCGTTCAGAAATTGTCATGCTACCTAGCCGGCTCGAGGTTTATCATTGAGACGGATCACTGCCCTCTCCAATGGCTGCAGACCATCTCTCCCAAAAATGGCCGCCTCCTGCGCTGGAGCCTAGCTTTGCAACAATATTCTTTTGAGGTGCGTTACAAAAAGGGGAGTCTCAACGGTAACGCCGATGGCTTAAGTCGAAGCCCCTAACGTAGGAATCCGCCTCAAAGTTGTTTGTTACTGATGTTTTCTTCCTGAGGCAGGATTTTTAACATATTGCTTTTGTTTAGTGTTTCAAAGTGATTATGTGCTTTCTAGTGCAATTTTCCAATTTGTGGACGCGTTCTGAGTGCTGCTTGACTACTGTAAGGAACTAGGCAGTAGTATAAAAGGGAAAAGAGCCTGGCAGAGCTTAGTGAGGGTTGTCTCGTGCTTGCTGACTGAGCGGTTGCGTTTCGGCGTAGTTCTAACGCTTGCTGGGAACGAGCACAAAAATGGCAACTCTCCTGAAGTGACTTTGCAGTGTCCTATGTGATCCTGAACCCGAGAACGAGGCCTTCTCTGTGCGCTGCGCTCAAGCAACGTCGAGGGACGATCGGTTTCGATTACGAGCATCATCGAGCGACATCCCTCTGGACAGCGGATGCAGTCCCCTGACCATCGGGATCTCCTTCTCCCGGCGGGGCGGTCTGTTACGTCTCGCCTACAACGCGCGGTATAGCCGGCGCGGATGCAACGGACGCCGCGGCTTCGTTCATCGCGGCCGCAACGCCTCCCGCCAAGCGTGTCCAGGCAGGTTTCAGTGCCACGTGTCGTCGTGCGTGCGTGTGTGTGTGTGTGCATGTTTTGCCCACGCTTGTCAAAGCGCGGCAGCCGGGGAGAGGAGCTCCCCAACTGGGAGGCGAGGAGGTCTGACCGGCGCCGGCCTGGCGGACGCGCCCGTCACGTCTGGACATGTCGAAGCGACGCCGTATCGGATGACTCTTCCCAACTCGTTCCCTCTTGCCCTCGACTCCGTGGGTATAAAGCGAGCTGCCCCGGACGCCAACGAGGGACTTCGATTTCGCCCTTCGAGTAACGTGGTCGCCCTGACCGGCTGCTCTTTTGAGATGCCAGAATAAACAAGTTGTTCTGTTGCCAGTCGACTCATCCTTTGCCGGCACCTTCGGATGTTTCCAGCTTCGCCCCAGGCCGCCAGGCCAACGCTACCCTTGGGGCTTGCAACCCATTTGCAACACTGGGTGCTGCGCTTTTGGGTGCAGCAATCGGCGGGAATCGGCCAAAACGCTGTTTTCAATTCCCATAAAAAAAGAAAAACTTCAATCGATGAGCTACATGGCTGCACACAATCGACACTTCATGTGAACACATGGGGACAAGGTCTTTCTGTAACTTCTGTCCACGCCACTCATGACGCAAGAATGGGTTTCGCCGTAATAAATGCGAAGAGCGGAGCGCGCACGCACAATGCTTTTTCGGGACAGTACGCGTGATGCATACTCAAGCAAAAATTCAGGGGAGCAATTAGGTCTCCTTGCGTGCGATAATGCGAAAGCATTTGTGCCTTCCTATGCGTTATTTGTGATTCTTATAGGCGGCGGAGGCCAAATTTGGAGGTCACCAACGCGTTTTCCTCAGTTGAATTAGGTTGCACATCGATTTTGGTCCAAATCGGCCGAGGTCAAATTTCAGGGGTGGACGGGATAAGAATCGGAATGGTCCAGGCAAAGTTTGGAGGTCAGCATCGTGTTCGCCGTATAGTCGAATTAGGTTGGACATCGATTTTGGTCCAATTCCGCCGAAGTCGTATTTTGGGGTGAGGGACAAATCTGGGAGTGGTCCAGGGCAAATTTGGAGGTCACCATTGCGTTCGCTGTAGAGAAATTAAGTTGGACACCGGTTTTGGCTCATATCAGCCAAGGTGAAATTTGTCTCCTACATGCCTTAATGTACGAGTGACACATCCGGTCGCACAGCCGCGGACAGATTTTCGTTCCATGAGCCTAGAAAGGCTTCCGTCCGAATAGTTAAGTCTTTTTTCGCCTAATTAGCAAGTGAAGAACGGTGTGCTTCATTCATTGCTGAAAAGAACGCACAATTGGCAAAGCCTAGTTTATTCTGCATAAGAAGAACACCGGGCGGCCGGCCCTTCAGCGCCGCTGGACCAAATATGGCGGCGGGTCGGCGGCTCCGACGATGGATGCGGTACTTTAGATAGAACTGCATCTCTGCACCGTCTGACGTTGCACTTCTGGAGTCGAGACACCGCAGTGCGCGTCCTTTCATGCTCGCAGCCGCTTCATTTTTCTCGCCTGCAGAGAACTAGCTGATTGCATGCAGCGTTTGGCAGTAGGGGTCGCTCTCTTCATTCACTGCCTCACGCTCGTACTTTGATGTGCGCCCGCCGAACTGCGAGCGTTACGCTCTGAATAAAGAAAGCGACCCCTACTGCCGAACGCTGCATGCAATCAGCTAGTTCTCTGCAGGCGAGAAAAATGAAACGGCTGCGAAAATGAAAGGATGCGCACGCGCAAGGCGATGTCTCGACACCACAAGTGCAACGTCAGACGGCGCGGCGACGCAGTTTTATCTCATTCTGGCCGCCTGTCGCATGCCCCGGTTTATTTTGCCGCCGGTTGTACAGTACATATTGGCTGTAATGTATTGGCTGTTGCGGTGGCACACCTGAGGCAGCGCCTCCTCTACTTTTACAATGCCAGCCGCATCGCCCGATTAGCAATGGGAGCCGCCGGTAGACCCGCCGCGGTGGCTCAGTGGTTAGGGACCTCGGCTACTGATCCGGAGTTTTTATGGAGGAAAAAGGCTAAGACGCCCGTGTGCTGTGCGATGTCAGTGCACGTTAAAGTTCCCCAGGTGGTCGAAATTATTCCGGAGCCGTCCACTACGGCACCTCTCTCTTCCTTTCTTCTTTCACACTCTCCTTTATCCCTTCCCTTACGGCGTGGTTCAGGTGTCCAACGATATATGAGACAGATACTGCGCCATTTCCCTTCCCCAGAAACCAATTATTAATTATTATTTCATTCTCCTATTTTCCATACTCAACATGGTTGAATCGCATATCAATAGAATAATGGAGATGGATCAATAGAATAGAAGAGATGGACCAAGACGTAACGGTTGAGGAACTGAGGGCGGAGCTTGACGTCATGCGCAAGAACACCGCTCCTGGACCGGACCAGATAAACACCAAGATGCTCTTTAATATGGATGACATCTCTTTAAGAAAATTAGTGAAATACTTCAACACGCAGTGCTGGCACAAGGGCCAGATCCCCGACTCCTGGAAATTGGCTTTAGTGCGATTTGTTCCCAAGCCCAATAAGCCATGCGATATTGATCATTTACGACCGATCTCCCTGACGTCGTGTCTGGGTAAACTGTTCGAGAGGGTCGTGAACGCCCGACTGAAGCGACTCCTGAGGAAGACTGATATCCTCCCTGACACGCTGTACGGGTTTAGAGAAAAGCTGTCTACACAGGATATTCTCCTCCGTATCAGAGAGGATATTCTGGACAACCCCGGTAGATGTCAGGTCAAGGCCATCCTTGCGCTCGATTTAAAAGGGGCATTGGACAATGTCAACCACCAGGGAATACTGGATGAGCTTAACAGCGTCAACTGTGGTGACCGCACATATAATTACGGGAGGGACTTTCTCTCCAATAGAAAAGCGTCAATAAGTATTGGTGATCGGACCTCCTCTCCGTTCAATCTAGGTTCCAAGGGCACTCCGCAGGGAGCGGTCTTGTCTCCGCTTCTCTTCAACCTGGCCATGCGTGGGCTACCAGAGAAGCTAGACCGCATCCAAGGCATTGAGCACACTATATACGCCGACGACATTACGATCTGGTGTTGCAGCGGTAATGAAGGGGAAATTCAAGGCCGGCTTCAGGAAGCAGCGAATGTCGTGTGCCGGCATGCGGCGAGGTATGGGTTAACGTGCTCTCCCGAGAAATCAGAGTTACTCCTGATCGACCGTGGCAAGAGGCAGAATACGGGGCTTTTGCCGTCCACTCCCTCTGTCGCCATTACGGTCCAGGGTATGAGCATTCCGATCAAGAAAGAGATCAAGATCCTGGGAGCCATCATACCCAGCGGCAACACTAACACCACTACAATCAGACAGCTCCAAGCCTATTCCGAACAAGTCTCTAGAATGCTACGCCGGGTAATCAAGAAAAGAAATGGGCTAAGAGAGAAGGAGGCCCTAAGATTAGTTCAGGCTTTCATTCTCTCTAAACTAACATACGCCACCCCGTACTTACGGCTTAGCAAAAAGGAAAAAGACCAACTAGATGTTATTATTCGAAAGGCAGTTAAGACGGCGCTGGGACTCCCTTTATGCACATCCACTAAGCGCTTACTACAGCTGGGGATCCATAACACCATCGACGAACTAATAGAGGCCCACCGTGTAAATCAAATTGTCAGGCTCTCAACATCTAAGCCTGGCCGGAAAATATTACAGAAGCTGAGAATCAGTCCATCCCGGGAAGTCGCTGACAAGATCGACATGCCCATGCAGATGAGATCTTACATTACGACTCACCCCATACCAAAACGCATGGATGAGGAATATAACAGAGGACGGAGACTAGCCAGAGCTAGACACCTCTCTAAGCGCTGGGATGGAAACAAGGACACGATCTACGTCGATGCGGCTGGACCCGTTAACGGAGTCGCGGCAACTGCAGCAGTTTCACCCCGGGGAGATATCATTGCAAGCAGCCTTATCCAAGCGGTGGATACCACATCGGCTGAAGAAGCAGCTATCGCACTAGCGATATCAAAGAACAGCGAGGCAACGGTTATGTCCGACTCACAAGCAGCGGTACGCAATTACCTCAGAGGCCGCGTTGGCGCTCCGTGTTGGGAAATTTTGGAAAGGTCTAATCCTTCCAACATCCAGATCTTCTGGACGCCAGGGCACCTCTCAACGATGGGCAATGAGGCGGCCAACACAGCTGCTCGAGCTCTCCTCCTCCGAGCATCTGGCACGCAGCCTCTCTCTGACATAGTTGACAACCCCTCACCCTTACTAAGCTACGCAGAAATTACGGAGTACTATAAGATCACCAGAAGGGAATATCCTCTTCCTCACAAAACCCTAAGCAAATATGAAGAGCACATAATCAGGCGACTACAAACTAATACTCTGCCCAATCCTTACCTAATGAGTAAATGGTACCCAGAAACCTACAATTCGTCCTGCCCCTTCTGTGGAGCAGTTGGCACACTCTTTCACGCGGTTTGGGAATGTCAAAAAAACGCAGACTTGGACAGCAATCCCGATCCGACTCATGAGCGCTGGGAGGCAACCCTTCATAGCCACAGCCCACTCGACCAGAAATTGCTGGTTGAGAGGGGCCGGATTATGATGGCGACCAATGGGTTCTCGTACTGAACCCACCCAGTTTTTGTGCTCTGAATAAATGTTTTTCCTCCTCCTCCTCTACACTATGCTTCTTTTCCATTGAATCTATCCAATTTTTACCCTCGACGTTTTTAACCTGTCGTTTAATGCTGTTGCTTTCTCCTTCCTCGTCTCTGGCAAACTTACTGGCCAGCTTTCTAGTTCGTTCCCGCCACTGTGTGTCAACGCTCTTTCTGTACAGGTATTTAAATACCTTAGCTGCCCTCCTCTTATCATCCAATTTCCTCAGGCGTTCTTCGTATAGTACTTTACTCTGAGCTTCCCGTGCTTCGAACGTTGCCCAGCCCATATCCCCCTGTACTGCCTCGTTTGTGGTTTTCCCGTGGGCACCTAGTGCTAATCGTCCGACAGTTCTCTGATTCACTTCTAACCGCGACTGAACCGCAGCCCTTAAGCATAGAACCGCATACCGAAAAGTAAGCCCCGGCACCATTATTCCTTTCCAAATACCTCTGAGGACTTCATACCTGTTGTACCCCCCCCCCCCCCCCAATGCCCTATGTTTCATTATCCCGGCTTCTATTCGCCCTTTTGCTATGAGAGACTGTTCGCGCTTTTCCGTGTACATATGCCCGTTGTTTACCCATACCCCGAGAAATTTGTATTCGGCCACTCGGGGTATTTCATGGCCTTGTACTGCAAGCTCCTGATCAGTTGTGCCGTTGAAAACCATCACACCTGACTTATTTGCGCTAAAACTAAAACCTAGACTGTCTCCTTCGTCTCCACAGCAATTCACCAAAGTTTGCATATCTTCCTGGCTTTCTGCTAACAGTACAATATTGTCCGCATACATTAAACCCGGTAGTCGTTGCTCAACAACATTTTCGCCTAATGCGTGTGACAGATGATAACCTAGATTGCTTCCTTGTAGCCTTCTTTCCATACTTATGATACAAAGCATGAACAGCAGCGGTGATAGAGGACAACCTTGCCTTAATCCTTTGTGTATCTGGACAGTTGTTGTACCCTTAATTCCTTCCCATGTTATTTCAACTTCATTTTCTCGATATATTTCCTGTAGAAAATTAATTACTTCATGACTGACACCTTCACCTTTTAATATGTTCCACAGGAGTTCCCTGTTCACGTTGCCGTATGCACCGCTTATCTCCAAGAAGGCTAGATACAGAGGTCTGTTTGCCGCCTTAGCTATTTCTATGAACTGGGTAAGCACGAACAGGCAATCATCTAAGCGCCTACCACTTCTGAACCCGTTCTGAAGTTCTCCGAGTATTCTATTACTTTCTACCCATGACTACATTTTTATTTTCACCGCCTGCATCGCCAGCCTGTATGTAACTGATGTTATCGTAATCGGTCGGAAGGAATTTATGTTCTTATTACCTTTTTGTTTATAAATCAACTTCATTTTACTCTGTTTCCAGCTGTGCGGAATTTGCTGATTCGTTATGACTGCCTCCAATACTTTTATCAGCGTTTCCTTGCCTCTTGGGCAAAGTTCATTAATTAGCGTGATTGGAATTTCGTCGATCCCTGCTGACGTACATCTTGGAATATTTGTTTCCGCCTTTTTCCAGTTAAGATTCGTCAGTTCCCCGCTGTTTTCTATTATGCGTTCCTGTATTGCTCCCTCATTTGGGGTGATTACTCTATCGTCTTTCTTAAATGACTCAGCTATAACTGATGATATGTAGTTCACAGCGTCATCTCACTCTAAACATTTTCTTTCGGCATCGTGAATCTGTTCCTGCTTTCTGTGATTCGCTTTGCCCAGCCAGCTTATATGGTTCCAGAATTTTCTTGGTTCCCTTTTAGTTGCATCGCGAACTTCAGCCAGCCAGCGATCAGATTACTGCTTTATTTTAGCCTGGACGAGGACCTGCACTTGCTGTTTCTTTTGTCGATAAGATTCCTATTTTCGGCCTATTTCCTCTTCAGGTAACTGCGCCCTCTTTGCTTCTCTGTGTTCCCGTGATGCCAACCGTCGTTGTTCGATGGCCTCCCTAATTTCCTTATTCCACCAACTTCGTGGCTTCTTCTTTCCTCTCCAGTGGTTTACTCTTTTTACTTGTTTTATTTTTGTACTAATGAGGAGTTCTAACTTATTATAATCCCAGTTTTCCATGGGATGTGTCTCTATTTCTTCCTCTATGCACGCCGCTATTGGCGCTATTTGTTCGCCATTTAATTTTCCGCACTGTGTTTGACTCCCCTTCATTTCTCTTTTGAGCAGGGCTCCAAAATGTAGACTAATACGCTTATGACCACTACCGAGGCTGTACTTCCCCTCTTCGTCTATTTCCATCATTGCGAGCTTGCTATACATCCCCTGCGAGGTTATGCAGTAGTCAAAGGTCGTTTGCCTGTTACGGGATTCCCACGTGATTTGTCCCTCACACTTCGTTTCTCTATTTACATAACTAGGTTATGTCGCTCACAGAAGTCTAGCATCAACTTCCCGTTATAATCTGTGTTTATAATCTGTGTATTCATCGAGATCCTCGATGTGGCCATTCATGTCCCCCAACAGAATAATATTGGCGCCTTCACCAAACTGCTTTATATCGTCATTGAGACACTTAACTAGATCCATGTTCTCTTGCCTGCATTTGTCCCCTGTCCATAAATAAACTACTCCTAGCCATGTCCTTTTACCGGCAATTGTACCCGATATCCAGACATGTTCTTTGCAAGTTGTTTTTATTCTTTGCCAATTTGTTCCCTGATGTATCAGCGTATACCTACTCCTCCTCCCTTCCTCTCCGTTGTTGTTCTGTTGCTCCCTTCCCAGACGTAGCCATCAATAAATGGTGGGTCTTCTAGATCCCTAAGATGTGTTGTTGTTGTTGTTGACCTCACACAATGGCACATACCCACAAGGGGGATTGACCATAACCAGGCGGTGACTATTTAAATGACCAGTTGCATGTGGCAAGCATGGGATGACCTACCAAAATTTGGATCGCACAGTTTTCGTAGCCGAGGTGGTTGCAGGAGGTTAGGGGGGTCATACAAACTAAAATTTAGGCAAAGAAGGGGTAGGGATTACTATAAGTGGTTGTAAAAACCGAAATACAGAAGCTGATAATGGGATGGGCAGGACGAAAGCTCATGAAGGTAGACGTTTTTATTCTAGTAGATAATTTTGAACGGCAGAGCAAACATTCCCATTTGTATGGCCAAGCATAGAAGCGCCAAGAGACAGAACAACCGCAGAAGACAGGCGCAAACTAAGATTCTGTATTGGAACTTCTAATAGTCGCCGCCTAATCGATGAGTAGCGACGGCAAAAAAGAAGAAAGTGCTCTATTGTTTCCGGCTCCGCACAATACGGACACAATGGGGAGATCGCCAGACCAGGCCTGTATAGGTAAAAATTTAGTTGCGGCACTCGGCAACGAAGCCTCGTGAAGGAAACTTCAAGATTGCGCGATCGCCAGACTGAGCTTCTCCATGGGAACAGTAGGTGCTGGAAGTCCTCCAAGGAAGTAAGCGCTGATGCGCCCAATTCGTTCATTACAGTGTACTGTCGAAAGCGTGCCGCCGTGATGTAAGCAGTGGTTGGAAGCGGGTCAACAATCGGTCCACTCAGGGCTGCCTTCGCTAAAGCATCAGCTGATTCATTTAATAGAAGACCCCTGTGCCCAGGAACCCAAAGAAATCGAATTGATGTGATGTGTGGAGGGATCAGGAATATTAGAATCCGAAAGAGCTGCGATTTAGTGGACGCCGAGAGGGAAGTGCATAAAGATAACGAGTCCGTAATTATTATTACTGCTGATAAAGAAATTGGTACCTTGCGCAGAGCGAGAACCACTGCTAGAAACTCAGCCAGATAGATAGGAGTGAAATCTTGGAGACGGAGAGAAAAAGACCAGTCAAGGAACTGGGAGTAAATACCTACACCTGCCTTTCCTGCACACACCGAGCCATCAGTCGCAATTGCAACATGTGAGCTGAAGGTCGACAAATAATCCTGCAACATACCATTTAACCATGAGAAAGGCAGTAATTTTGCATTACGTGGATAAATGTCATCGTAGATGATAGACACAGTTGCGGGGATGGACCGCACCGGAACAATTTCAGGTATTCGCACGTTGAGTGGGCCCAGCAAAGATTCAACGAAACAGATTTGGGGAGTTTGAAGGCGAGACCATCCGACACCCAAGAACTCCGCTCGCTGCCCTAGGAAGATCAACTCGGATGCATGCTGCTCCAAGTCGCAAAACTTTAAAAACGTTTGTACTGTCAAAAGGCGAAACCTTGCAGTAAGAGACGGCACCCGCGCTTCCAGATACAAAACATTGTTTGCCACGTATTTAGGGAGACCCAAACACAGGCGCAGAGCTTCTCGCTCTAAGAGCAGAAGTGGGCGCAGTTTGTATGCAGCTGCTCCAGAAAACAAAACGCAACCGAATTCCAAGATTGGCCGGATATACATTTTGTAAATCAGCAGAAGAGCATGTCTGCGCATACCGCAGCGAGGGCTACTCATCCTACGCAGAAGGCCTACCGCCCGAATCCCTTTCGCAGCAACCTGATCTATATGTGACCGCCAAGAGAGAGAGGAGTCATAAGTTACCCCGAGATACTTTAGGGAACATACCTGAGGAATGACATGATGACGATAAGACAATGAAATGTGTACCTGTTGAGTAACCGGAAAAGGTAACAAAGCGCACTTGTTTACATTAAGACTTAAGTGTAATTCAGATAACCATCGGTCAAGGGAATTTAAATATGACTGTAAAACCATATACACAGAATGTAAATCACTCGCAGCAGCAAAGAAAGCTATATCGTCTGCATACACGTACGTAGTCACGTCAGGGGAAATCGGAATCGAACTGAGTAAGAGGTTGAATAGAACAGGGGAGAGAACTGCACCTTGAGGCACACCTCTAGATTGATGAAATTTCCTTGTAGAAACTCCGCGTTGACAACAATAAAATTCTCTGTCAGCCAGGAAAGCTGACACCCATTCCACAAAATAACTTGGCAAGCCCAGAGCACGTAGTCTGTACATCAGAGGCCCATGTTCGACACTGTCATATGCTTTCGAGATGTCTAGAGTTACCAGCGCAGCATACTGTCGACGCCGGTGCGCTAGTCGGACACGGCTTTCGAGGTCAGTATGCGCACACCATATAGAGCACCCAGGCTTGAAACCAATCTGACAGGGGTTAAGTAGTCCCTTTTCAGTTTAAATGGGCATGATTTGTCCATACAGCACGCGTTCAACCAATTTCACCAGATTCGATGTCAATGAAATTGGTCGAATGTTGTCTAAGACCAACCCTTCGCCTGGCTTTTTAAGCACCGGGATAATTTTGGAAACACGCCATACATCCGGGATTCATGGGGTTCTAATGGAGTAATTTACCAGCTCCAATATAGCATTGGGGGATTCGTCGAACAGTATTTTAATCATCGCAGAGGTGACACGGTCAGGACCAGGAGCTGCAGAGGGTAACCGATTTATCACCTGGGAGAGCTCAGAAACCGAGACATTAAGGAAATCATCATAGTGATTCCTAAGCAGTTGTGGGCGAGAGAGCGCAGCCGAAAAACGGTGTTCCAAGCCTTTGCCAATTTCTTCTAATGACCTGGCAAGCTCTACTGGAGTCAGCACATTAGAGGGAATGTCGTTAGGCGGTGGCAGCCTGTTCCTTGACCTCAGAAAGCGAAACAAGGCTTGTCTGTTATTAGATTTTGATAGATGGTCATAATTCTCTTCACCATATTTTTCTTTTGCCCTAGTGACTGTGCGCTTGAAGGTAGCTGCAAGAAAATTATAATCGATCCAATTCCGGGGACATTGATTATGGATAAGTTTCTTCCAGGCTGCCTTGCGAAGCCTATGATCCTTTGAACATTCTGCATTCCACCAAGGGCTCTGAGAAGTGCCTATGCTATCGCACACTGTAAACTCGGATTGCCTCCGTACTCGATCTAAAATAGACCATAAGCCTAACACCCTGCTCTCCTGAGACAAATTCGGCAAAGAGTGTAGTTCTGAACTGAGTGAACTTTTGAACTTGTTGTAATCGACTAGGGTGCAACTGAGTCCGCCGATAGAAGTCATCGGACACACAATGTCAAAAGTGAGTGGGAAATGGTCACTGTTTGTTGCAGAGTCAACCGGACTCCAGGAGGAAACTGCTACCCCTGGGGTTTAAAACGTTAAATCTAATGCTGATCGGGAGTGCCCACGGAGAAAGGTCGGAAAACCCGAGTTATGACAGTTTAGGTTATTCACACAAGCCCAATCCCATAAACGCAAACCGCACTGGTCTGTTCGATAACCCCAAGTCAAGTGATGCGAATTGAAATCCCCAACAAGCAACACATGTGATCTGCTGAGAGAGAGAGTAAGGAATCTAATTGCCGTGAGTCATGAACCCCAGATGGAAAATATACATTTGCGACACTAATGGGATGGAAACCAGGAACTGAAAGATCCACTGCCTGAATTTCGCAATGAGCGTCCACCCGCTGAAACACCAATCGTGCCTTGTGACAGAATCTGGATGAAACCCGCAGAAGCAAACCACCCCCCCCCCCCCCCTTGATGGGCGGTCCATTCTAAAAATTCGATAATGTTCCATTTGAAATAAAAATTCTTTCGACAACCAGGTTTCTTGAAGCGCAATGACATGAGGAGAAAATCGTTTTGAAAGAGTTACTAAATCAGTGAAAGCTGATTGAATGGAACGGCAGTTCCACTGCAGCACTCTCAGAGACCCTATTCTGCCGAGATATCTGCAGCAGCAACTGCCTTTTCCAAAATGCTGTGGTGACCAGTTTTTCCTGAATTACTCTTTTTTGTTTTGGATTGAGGGGAGCTAGACGGACCAGCAACGGCCAAAGGAGACCGGCTACGTTTCTGAGCTCGAGCATCGAGCTCCATCAGCTCAACACACCCATCAAATGCTCCGGTCGTGACTTCAGGTACATGAGTTGGAGGCGTGCGCTCTTTTTGCGGCTGCATTGAAACAAGGGAAGGCGTCTCCGCACTGAGTTCAGTAGGTACTGCAGGATCCACGGATGACTTGAACGCAGCATTGGAGGTCATTATTTAAGAGGTCATTTGCACCACCATGACTTGCGATATGCACTCTGTTATTGAATTCACTAGCCGATCCATGACCTTGGCCATTGCCTTTTCAACCGCTGTAGCAATCGCATCTGACAGACTTGAATCCACGACCGCAGTCGTCTGCCGTGCTGCCACACTTGAGTACCCGTACGTCCTTTCCTTAACACTAGCCATAGCCTCGCGCCTTGAGCACCGGCGCTTTTCTAACACTTCCAGCACCTTAACCTCCTCAGCCCTTGTAGGACAATTAGAATATGTGGCGGAGTGACTACCGCTGCACAAGCAACACATCTCATCTTTTGAACACCTTCCTACACGGTCATGATTACCACCACACACACTGCACCTTGAGCTCGACTTGCAGGCGTTCGCGCTGTGGCCAAACCTCCAGCAGTTGCGGCATTGAAGTGGCCTTGAAGAATACGGATCGACCCTGAAAACGAGGGGCCACACCTTCAACTCAGATGGACTGGAGAGACCCGCAAAGGTGGCAATTACCGTTTCAGTTGGAAGTTTTGTTTCCTCGACGACCCGAGTGCACCGATGTACAGAAATCACCCCTGCGGAGGAGAGTTTCTCTAGCGTTTCCTTAGGGCTAAGGCGTGGGTCAACCCCTCGCACCAGACTTTAGAGCACGCCAAGTGCGGCGGTATAAATGCGCTTACCGACTGGCTTCCAAAAGCTGTGGACGTTAACATATCCATGATGCAGGCCTGGCCGGCCGACCTGCACTCCACGCCTCCTCTGCCGTACTGCCGGACATCACAGATTTTTTAAGAAGTGAGGCGTAATCGCCTGTAGCGCAGTCTGAACCGCATCCGGGTTATTGAGTCGAATGGCGCCACCATCCGATGGAAACAAGGCCACGGGAATAGTGCCGACGCCACCCCGAAAGAAGGCGTCCAGGGGGAGTTGGTTAGGGGGGAGGCTGGCCGACCAGGGGGAGTTCCCCTGGCCAGGAGAGGACGTCGACATGCGCCCCTAGCGACCTGCAAGCGCCCTGCAAAAGTGAAAGACAATCAAGCAATCAGAAGCTAGTGATACTAACAGTCAACGCCCAGTGAGACCACGCCCGCCTGTGGGAACAGGGACAGCCACGTCCACGAACGACACGAACGACACGAACGCTAGATGTGTCTCGCATAGCGCGTATACACCTACTACTTCGTCCTTCAACTGCTGTTCTATCTCTAACCACTTCGCTCTCTTTCTACCGCCTTGCATGTTTATGTACCTGATCCTAGTGTTAAATTTATTATTTGTAGCTTTCTTCCTGGACCTGTTAGTGGCCATTTTATTGGCGTCAGCCTTCATTGCTACACTTTCTACTTTGCTTCTACCTATCCCTATGCCTTGATCCACAGTGGACCCCCTAAAATGCTACTGCCCGGCCTGCCAGGCGCCCCCCGATCTCGGCTCCTAGCCTTCTATTAAAGTGGATGCCATCTTGTGTAAAGCCTCCGCCAAAGCCTGCTCTATGCACTTCCCTGTTTATGTCTGCCACTTCAAAGCCTTTCTCCTGGCTTAACTTCCATATCTCCCGATTAACTGCCACAACGTCATTGGCAATTTCTCCGTTCCGTCCTTGCACTTCCGGCACTGTGCACACCACGATCTGGACTTGCTGTGCTATCACCCTTAAATCGTCAACTCCCTCCGCTAATCTTTCCACTACTTTTGCGGCTTCACCATTCAAGACATCATTTAGTCCCGCCGCTATCACTACCAAATTCCGCTCTTCAACATTCTTCAACATTCTTACTATGAGGGATGCAGAGCGCCGCCTTACGAAGAAAGAAAGAACTTTAAAAAACTGTCTTCGTCCACTTTCCGTCGTTAGGCGCCACTCACATCGCACTCTCCCTCACAGGCACAGAGCAGGCGTGAAGGCTAGCCGACGGGGGAGAGCAGGAAAGGAGGATAGGAGAGGGTTTTGGAAGGTCGGATCGGCCGTACTCGGCAGGCATTGTAAAAATAGAGGAGGCGCTGCCTGAGGGATCCAACTGGTTCTAAAAAACCATTAGACGCGAGCGCTTTGTAAGCAACCTCAGATCGACCTACTAGAGTTGTCCGCACCAATGAAAATTCGGAGGAAATGGCGCAGTATCTGTCTCGCATATCGGCGGACACCTGAACCGCGCCGTAAGGGAAGGGATAAAGGAGGAAGCGCAAGAAGAAAGAGGTGCCGTAGTGGAGGGCTACGGAGAATTTCGACCATCTGGGGGTCTTTAACGTGCGCTGAGGTCCCACAGCATACGGGCGCCTTAGCGTTTCGCCTCCATCGAAACGGAGCCGCCGATGTCAGGTTTGAAGCCTGGAACTCCGGATGAGTAGCCGAGCGCGCTAACCGCAGAGCCACAGTTGAGCACAAAACGACACTTTTTAAAGTGTCAGTCATGCTCCATATCTTTTATCTCTTTGTATAGTGTGATTCCTGTTATCTTTTGATGCCCTGTAAATCGTGTGGGTCCCAGTTTGTTCGCGTGGCTTCACCACTCCCTCTGGTGGGCTTTTCTTGGTGTGTGTATATAAGTGCGGGTTCAGTTTTCGTTCAAATAAAAGTAGGAAGTTCAGCGCTCTGTACTATCTTCTCCTTCTTCTTCCTTTTTGTGTTCGCTCTGCTGATACATATGTATCGCAACCAACTAGCCCGGCAGATGGTGTTACTTTCTAAAGCTCCGTTGTAGCCTGCTCGCTAGAACTTTGGCGCCAGGCAATCACTGGAGCAGAAAGAATATTGCAACCGAGCGACCACGTCTGTTGCGAAACACTTTCGCGAGCATAGGATATAAAATCGCAATAGCAAGGCACTTTTAAATGCACTCGAAAAACCGGTGCTGTCGTCGAATGCTGTGCCCAGTATATTTTCCCGGGTGTCCCAAACCTCTGACAAAGAGGAAAGTTCAAGGAGGCCTCTTCGAAAACGACAGTCTGCAGCCACGTGTGCCAAGCAGGTAAGGGCGTCCGCACCCGCCGCTGCCGCACTGCCATCGGGGACGGCCTGTGACAAAACAGAAAGATGCCGTTCCAGCATCGAGCACTCAAGCATCGAGCACTCAAACTAAAATACGCACAGGAGTCTGTAGTTCATCAAGCGTGTCTGAAGATCAAAGTTTGTACTCTTGAGCACTGATCAGTGTACTTAACATTATATATGTGTTGAGCGATACTTGTGCATCCCATGGAAGCGTAGCAATTAAAGTCGGTCGGCGATTTCATAGGCTGAGTCGCTTTGGGGTTTTAAACCCACATTAAATCATCAACCGTTAAAACGTCGAAAATGCACACTTTTTTTTCGGCCCCTGAGCTCGTTGGTATAGCGCTGGAGGCGCTCCGCAACACAGCACAAGAGCGCAGGTTCCATTACTGGCTGCGGAGGCAATATTACTCATGCAGGTGAAATGCGGAAACGCCTTTGATTTGTCTCTACACTTTAAAGAACTCCAGTTGGCCGAAGCTAGCCATGGTTTTCAACACGGCGGGGATCATCACACAGCGTTGGCGCATTACACTGCTCAAACAATGTCTGAACGTGCGCCTAGGCTCTTTGGCCTAAATCTGGGAGCATGTGGCGCCTGATGGCCGACCTTTTATATTTAAGAGTTGGTAGTTTTGACTATGCTCGTAGTATTCTTGCGGATCAACGAAAAAATCATTGCAGTGAACGCATTTCGATAACGAGCTCGGAAGGGTCGCAGAGCAGCTTCCGCTCCGCTCTTCCACGCATTCATGCAGTTAGGCAAGTAAAACAAGAAGTCGCCCAGAATTATTTTGTGCCGACAGCAGTTTTGAAACCATCTGTTTAACAATGCGCACGTACACGCTGCGACACCGAACGATCGCGACACACCTGCATTACGGCCACCGCATCTCAGCGAGTAGACAGGCCCCCATCAGGTGGCGCCATCTGTCCGCGTACGAGAGATGCGAAAGTTACAGCGAACAAGATCTGGTCGCGCCGCCGGGCGCAGTCTCAGCACCAAAATATATCCTCACACCGTGTGTTCGGGTAAGTAGACGCTGCTTGACGTCTGTAACGTTGACTGCGTTATGCACACTGGATAGACAGCGTGCCCACACTGGTAGGTGACAATTAAATTCATGGTTCATTGCGAGAGGTTCGTCACGTACCCTATCATAGCTGTGGCCCATTCTACCGCCCTCTACGGCAAATCAAAAGGTCATAGGTCAAGTGGTGCGACACCATAGTGGACCACATATAGTAAGGCCTGTAGCCACATTTGACCTCTGGTGCACTTGAAGGTCAACCGGCAACGCATGATGAAATCGGCTTCACCTAGCGTTATTCAGCTTTCGTTTCAAAAGTTAGTGGTCCTATTGGCCGAGCCAAATATTAACAAGCCAAAACTCACTAGCATTCGCGGTGAAAAGGTCTGGTGCTGCAGGCCAATTTTGACCTTTCACAGGCTAGTTGACTGTCCGGTTCGGGGCGTCGTTACGCTTCTGTTTGCGGACTCGATTCGACCACGTTCCCTGCGCACAATACGAACTCGAGGGCGCGCTTGCACGAAGCAAAAAAGACTGTCCACTTCCCAGTCTAACCTCATTAGCAACGGAGACCCTTCACTACAAGTGAATAAAAGAAAGGCGCTTAATTGGCTCATTTTGTGGGTAGACACCTGAACCACACAGTAAAAATGAGGGAAAGGTTGAAACGTGGCTTTCGCGGCCAGGACCTGAAATCGCGTTGGTTTCGGGTGGAGTGGAGCATGGGACTGGAATGCGATGTGCGCGACCAGTGACCCATGCTTGATTCATATCGTTCTTCTGCATTCTGCACTGCCCCTTTTTATTATTCCCTGCACAGTCCAGGGCCCGCTTGCTTGAATCAAATTAGTCTAGTGCCCAGTCAAGCCTTATTCGCAGCAGTGTCCACGTTGCTAGAAGTGGACTAGACACACCGGAAGATTGGGCGCACATAGTAGTTGGTTCATCACTTTGCCAGTGGACACCGCAACCGCGCTATGAGATAAGAAGAAGAAGAAAAACTTACCTCACGATCTATGAATCCCATTTCCAACGTTCCCAAAGCATTTTCTGTTGTCAGCCGACCTCCTTTTTTGGTGTCCCCTGGTCTCGTTTCAGTTCCCCTCAGGTACTGTTTCTGCAAAGATTACTTCAGCCTTTAGATGTAAACATTCATGATATCCTTCCTGCGCTTAGCAATGGGCCCGCTATCCACATTGTTTTCGACGACATATCCCCAAAAAATGCAAAACTTTTGCCAGCGAGTATTCTAAATGGTCTACTAGAAGATCATCTGAGGACCCTATCTACAGATATGGCAATAGCCACTGATGCATCGCAATTCGATGAAAAAGCAGGTGTGAGAATATTTTGCTCAGATTTAGACTGGTCGTTTTCACTGCGCCTTCCAGATTTCACCCCTATTTTTCAAGCAGAGTTTCTAGCAGTTGTACATGCTCTACGCAAGCTAGACCCCTCTGTTACAGCAGTTGCAGTAATTACTGATTCTTTATCTTTGTGTTCGTTCCTCGCTGCACATGTTGACGGTCCCATTTTAACAACTTTTTATCCCTATTTCCTCCGCATTTGAGCCTTGTTCATTTAGTATGGGTTCCCGGTCACAGCAGTGTGGCAGTAAATGAGATTGCTGACAATCTCTCAAAGGCTTCCCTTAGCGGGCCCGTGTTGCCAATCATCCCAGCTACAGTCTATATTACAGCATCTAGATTTCGGCGACGTGCGTTTTTAAGCACGCAAGACACAACACTTTTAACATCGGCGGATTATGAGCACCCTAAATATTATTGGAACCGGAAAATTTGTTGCTCTCGGCAGCTTGAAGTATCACTGACGAGGCTGCGCTGCCGCATCCCCCCTCTAAATTTCCATTTGCACAGGTCGGGTTTGGCGCTCTGTCCCCTTTGTGCATTTTGCCGTGAGCCTGAATCTATAGAACATTTTTGGCTGTATTGTCGCCGATTCAACTTTCTGAGAAAGAGGTAGATGGAGGAGCCCTTGCAGCATCTTGGCCTTAGTTTGAGCAGCCCACTCTTGCTATCATTTGGCGCCACCACAGTTGGGTTCAGCCACAGATCGGTTTGTACCGTTGTTCTAAATTTCCTGATAGAATCTCACCGACTGCCTTGCTAAGTGTTCCAAACTTTTCTTTTCTATCAATTATTACATTTTGACTTAATCATTATTATTTAATCCCTCTCTTTATTATTCTTCTTGCAATTATGGAATCAAAACTCTCATCCCTTTTCTGTTCATGAAGAATTCACCGGTGCTGCGCTCCCACGTGCATTTCCTTTTTATTAACTGCGTTCAGGTGAATAGCCACCCGATTCTTGGCCGATCCCCCAGTGTGGGTATGTGCCATCTTTTGATAGGCTAACGACAACAACAACAACATGTAGCAAGCCCCCTACTCCCCGCCCCTGGCACGCAACCTGACGGAAGACAGGCGAAGTTGCGCTGATTATTCGCGGATTCCGTCGCCAGGCGGATGACTTGTCGCTGTTGGGCGGGGCGCTCGCTTCGCACGAAGGCCTCCCGGGCATCTCTACTTTTAATCTCTACTTTCCATCACGCCTGGGGGACTCAGGACATTGCCAGATTATATGATCAAGAGTGGCCCTTTCTCCGCTGGTTTTACATTTATCATCTGGTCTGTCTTCTATTCGCGTGAGGAGCAGCCAGACTGGATTTGAGGAGCCTCTCTGCTCAAAGTTCGGTCCGGCCGTGGAAGAGACCTTGTTCCAACTGTATAGTGATCGACAATTTCAGTGCACATTTGCCCGCGCTCTCATCCAGTCCCCGACAGTCGGTTGCTCTACGGTTTTCCGCAAGTAGAGAGCTGGGGCCAACTCCTGTGCCGCCTCATTGCCTGGGACTGATTCGTACGCGGGGTTCTGATTATTATCCTAATTTTACGGTTCAATCCTGAACTTGCTAAAATTTTGTGTTCCTCTTTCGAGAGCCTTCCTTTGCCGAATTTCCAGACAATCGTTTTGCTATCGCTAATTATGATGTTTGCTTTCGTTGCAACGCAAGCGAGCGCTGTTGCAGTTTGCTGAGCCGTATCTATGTTTCGGCTTTTAATGGATGCGGCGGCGACTGGTACGCCTCGGCCGTTGACCGTGCGCCGTGGAGACTGCCGCTCCCGACTTTTCACTAGTCGAGGCTACATAGGCGACTCCCTCAGGTTTCTCATTATCCATGCGCTTCGTAATAGCTTCCGCCGTATTTTGTCTCCCTTCTCTGTTATATAGGTTGGGTGCATTTTTTTGGAAAGAGGGGGGACGAGTATGTTTTCGCGATATTTTTAGGGAATGTCTGTTTTGTCGTTCGCACCCCTCTCTGAATGCAACCCCACCCAAACCAGGATGGTTCTGCCTGTGTTAGTTCGGCTCAATCTTTCTAGCTGCGCCATATGCACTGCTTCCGCAAGTTCAGTCCAATTATTACGCACAACCATTTCGTGGAGGCGGTCCGTTGAGGTAATAATGGGAAGCCCCAGCGCCATCTTTACGCATCGCCTGATAAATGCGTCTATTCTGCGCTTTTCATCTGTCCTAATGTTCAGATATGGAGTGGCATATTATACGCGGCTGATAATGTATATAGGCCTTCATCAGTTTCAGGGGGCTATATACGAAGTTTTAGGCCCCGACCCTTGAGCACGACTCTTCTGAACATCCATCCCAGTTACCTGTGCGGTGTAATTGTCTAGCTTCTTAACTGTTGTATAATTATATTCGTCAGATTGTAGAAAAAGCCGCAGGATTATAATCTGTTCGAACTTAGGCACCGTTTGTCCGTCTACTGTGATGCAGAGATTTATGTCGCGCTTGCACCTGAGCGCTTTTGGATTGTAAATAAGGGGTCCAGATTATTGCAGACAGCATTGAGAGGCCCCTCTCGGCCGCATAGGAGACGACAATGTCCGCTGCTGTCTGCGGGCGTTGCTCTGTGCTCGCGTCGCTGCCCTCGTTGATCCAGAAATTGACGTCGTCCGCGTACATGCTGAATTATATATGTTCCAGTTCCCTTTAATCTGCCGGGTGGTCTCGAATGGCTGCGTCCAAAAGGAAAGGGGAAAGCACCGATCACTGCTACGATCCCTGGTTACGAAGAGGCTGATAACGAAAGTGCCGGGCCGTTTCCATTCTGCAGTATTAGGGGGGTCCAGCAGACTGTCACGGTCATGCAAAATTTATTTTTCTGTCTCGCCTTCTCTCTTTCTTTACCGCAGCCTTGCTCCCACAGGCAACTGGTGAAGAATAGGATAGTTGTTTTTTTTTTGCTTTTTTGGCAGTTATTTTTGCGAGCAGCCTCAGCCGCGCTGCGCTTGGTAACTGCTTGAACAGCTCTGCATACAGGAGCTGCATGGCCTCCCAAGGGTGCAGATTTGAATATAATTGAAGATATATGCAGGTTAATGAAAAAGCGACTAGCTAAAAGGCAGCTGCACGATTCATCGCCAGATATCCTTTGGGCGGCTGTTCAAGAGGGATGGAGCAGGCTCCAGGCTCTTCCTGACCTTGCAAGCAGCCGAATTGACTACTTCCTTGAGTGCCTTCAAAGCGTTGTGAGGGTTGGTGGGACCTATGCACGCCATTAGTGCAACGACGTGTTTGCCCTGGCATCACGACCGCGAGCTGGGTATCCTCCTTACTTATTTTCCTGAATTGATGGGATAGTGGTCCTGTTAATATCGTTACTAGACTTTCCCAACAAAGGGACTTGTGTGATTTAGTTGCATCGGGAAAATAAACTCTATCTGTTTTTCGAGCTTGTGTAATACTGGCTAAAAGCAGCGCTATCATCTATTGTTCCTGCGAGTTCCTTTTGACAAACCATCACGGACGTAAAAAATAGTAATAAAAAAGAAACAATCTTTGCTCATGATAACCGAGCCAAAATAAGTGCCACATGCACAGTCACGTAGGGTCGGCACTTCGACGCTCGGGCGATGGCACACTTGATAAAGCTTCTCTAGCGGTGCTAGGTCGTCCGGGCCCAGAGCGAGGCTGGAGCAGCCGAACACGGCCTGGAAAAATAAAAAGAACGCTCGTTGGAGTTTACTTCTAAATACGTCCACAGTATAAACTGGCAATAAATTCAATTGCTTCCTTTCATTTGTAATAACAGCCTAAATATCGTAGTTTTAATATTCTCATTAGTTTTCTTGGTGTCACTTATTTTCGGCGATTGCTTTCCCTCATACGCGATCCTTCATTAGGAATGTTCGCATTAAAACGATGGTACGTTGCCCAGTGGTGCAGTTGGAGTATATCATGGATCAGTACATTGAGCAATGTTGCATCATGATAGGCAACGTAAACCAGACTAACGGGGCGCTGAGCGCACTTCAATGTATTGGACGACGCCGGGACACGTGTGCACAGAGCTACGGTCGCCTGACACGACGGATGATAAGCAAGTGCATTTCAAATTATACCGCAGCGCGCCAGAATTAGCGCCATATGCACACTAGCTCGTGTCCACTCTTGTGGTGGTGGTGAAAACATTCTTATTGATAGAGAAAGGTCTTGGGGGTCGTGACCTGAAGGGTGACGCCCTTACAACCACCAGGTGGGATGCCTAGTCAGGAACCCCATTGGCGGTTGGCGCAGCCCGGGCGCGCTGCGTTAAGACCCCTTGGGCCTCGAGGGTGCAGCAGTCGGACAAGGTCACCTCCCAGGTGGGGTCTGGGATAGGGGGTAGAGATGGGTTCTGCTGGCAGGCCCACACCATGTGGTAGGTGTCAGACACCTCCCCACACTGTGAGCACCGCCCGTCGAATTGAGGATCGAAATGCTTTAGAGTTGTCGGGCAGCAGCATCGTGTTAGTGAGCAGGCGCAGGAGTACCCGCTCGTTTGGGAAGAGTTTGGTGCGTGGATTTGTAATAATCGCATATTTCCTTGAAAGTGTAAACCGGATTGAAATCGGAGTCCTGGTCAGCGCTGGGTCCCGTGAGAAATGCCCGGAGAGAGAGCGCGCGGGCGGCGGCGTCACCTGCCTCGTTTCCGCGGAGGCCTTGGTGACCTGGAGCCCAAACGGGAGATTGGTGTGCAGGATCCGAGTCTCGGCTACAATTTTGGTAGATGCGATAAGCCAGATTGATTTTTGTCGAGCATGTGCGCGAGGGGCGCAGATTCACGAATTCAGATTTATGCGGGGAGCATTGCAGACCACAGTCTCGGGCATAGCAGTCCACTATGCTGGCGGCCGTTTGCAGGCTGGTCTCCATGTCCCCTAGGCGTCCTTGCGTAGCCCAGAGGGTGATGTCATCGGCGTACAGCGCGTGCTGGACCCCTTCGACCGCACCCAGCAGGGCAGGTAGGCGCATCATGGCCATGTTGAATAGTAGAGGGGAGAGCACCGCGCCTTGTGGAACGCCCCTCGTGCCGAGCAGGAAAGGTCCATGCTCTTGGTCCTGTATTCGGATGTAGGACAGTACGTCCTTGAGAAACTGTTTCGCGTAATTGAAGGTAATGGTGCTGCAGTGAGTTTGACTCAAGTGTGAGAGTATGACCTCGTGGGTTACGTTGCCGAGCGCTCCTTTCAGGTCGAGCGCGAGGACAGTTTTCTCGCTTTGGGGGTGTGTAATGAGGTTCAAGATTTCACTGTCAAGTTGGAGCAGGACATGCTGTGCGTATAATTGTGGGTGAAATCCGAACATGGTGCCCGCCAAGGTGTTGCGTTTTTCGAGGCATTCGGACAGCCGATCCCGCACCATCGTCTCCATCAATTTGCCCACACACGAGGTGAGAGAGATGGGGCGGAGGTTGTTCGTGTTGATCGGTTTCCCGGCCTTCGCTATGAAGGTGACATGGGCCGTCTTCCAGTCAATGGGGAGGGGGGTTTCCGCCGTCCAGATCGCATTGATCTAATCTAGAAGGCACTGGTACCCTGAATCAGTAAGGTTCGCCAAAAGTTTGACGGTGACCTTGTCCCGTCCCGGCGCGGGGCCCCTGCTCATTCTGGCTCGCAGGTGGTCCCGTTGTCACAGATGTCAGCGCGGTAAACGCCGCATGTTGACGCATCTCTTTGCTGTGTGCTAGGAGGAGCGGGTGCGCAGCGTTTGTAGGGGTACCAAAAAACAAGGAAACCCTACCCAAACTTTATCCGCGCGATAAAACAAGCGTGCCTTATTGAAACAAGCGTGCCTAGTTGTGGGATGGGGTCGCTGAACAAACATTCTTCCAGCGAACTCGGAAACCCCTGCGCGAGCGAAACGTTGGGGGTTAGCAGACGACGCTTGCTCCGACAGCTCAACACTCGACCTCAGCGCCGCGGTGGCAGGAACCGCGGCGGGCCGGCTCCTCCCCGTGGGCGCGCCGAGGAGTTTCGAAACTAAAGTATATATCTATAAACGTTGGTCGCCTCGACGTCGCCAGCTGTCGGCAGCCAGCGCATTAACTTCACTCTCAGAGGAGGAAGAGCGGCCTCGGAGCGCGGAGTTGCCAGGCGAAAAAGCTAGGGAACACGTGACTTGCGTATTTTTTTTTTTTTTGCAGTGCAGCTTGGAGATGGAGGGCGCCTCCTGTCAGAAGAAAGTGCAACTGTAGAACGAATTGAACGCTCGGTCAGAAGGTATTTGAATCGCATAGGAGTGCATCCCTGCATTAAGAAAGCAGTTCAATTAAAAGCCCCAAGGAGTATTATCGGGGCTTCGCTATAAAGCGAAACATAGCGGAATACGCGTCAGTGACGCGCAGTTTTCTGCGCCCCGGGAGTATCCATGTTGGGACAGAACGTAGGGCTGTTTTGATTGGCTGGGCTGCACGAACGGGGGCACCTTCATTCGGCCTCTGTAGGAAATCGTGCGAGGTGTCCGCGAACAAAAAGGCGGCACCTCCGGAGTGAGGTGCGGCAATTTTGTTACGTCCGCGCTGACCTCTGCCATTACCCAAAAATGGGGTCAATGGGCACGTAAATTTTTGGTAGTGGGGGATGGCCTCGTGCTATCCCCCTTATTGAAAAACAAAAAACAGTCGGGATTTAACTAACGCGGTACATGGTTGAATAGCTGTGGTGTTCGGGCACAGTTTGAGAATATCTTAGGTGTTGAAACTGCACGCCCACCGAGGCGGACAGCGTGCACAGATTATGTTCGCCCTCTAATGCATGCGGGGCCGCCCCGGAGAAAGGGCGGTTCGCTTGCGAAGCAGCGGATGGAGTTAGCGAGCTTTCGGTGCCGTTTAGGCTGTGTTTGTCGGTGCTGTGCGCTGCCACAATGCGTCAAAAGGTGTGGACGTGAGATTATCGGCTTCTACGTTGTGTTAGGCACCGTGCACGATCAAAGTTTGCTAGAGCCAGCCCTTAACGCGACAAGGGCTCCGTGTCGCAGGAAAGCCGGTGCCGTCGGCAGCGTTGGTCGTGAGCGAAAAATCCCAGAAGCAATGAAACCTAGTAGGAAATTGGTCGAGTTTGGGACAGCTCCAACAAGGGCCTACGGAGTTCTAGATGAGCACGCTAACCACTCTGCCACGCCAGCTCTTTTTTTGTCTTTATTGCCTGTTCTGGCAGTTTAGAACACATCTCAAACATTTGTTCTGCGCTGCACTCTCAAACATCAAGAGCGGACATGTGTTTCACTCACCTGAGGAAATCAAAACTGTTCCAAGGAACACAACTCTCCCATCAAATCAATGGCTTCATCTGTAAAGCATAGTTCCTTGCACACTTCACGCAGCTTAAATATGTTTTCTCTGAAGTAATCTCGGACAGACCGCGCATCTTCATCGCTGTTTCGCGCAAGCTCGATGGTTTGGAATGAACAAAGGCGCGTCTAGTGAATACGGTGTTGTCTTAGAAGGTTGCTTTTCCTTCACTTTTTTGGGTGTCCACCGAGATATGTGAGGCAGGCGTCATTTCCTTAAAACAAATTTTATTTTCATTTTCCTTGCCTTACGACACGGTTCGGGTGAAACGCCAATATGTGCTTCCTTTCCTTAAAATGTTGGGGAGAGGCGTCGCGCCGAACGCACGATGGCGTTCCGTGGATCCCTTGGCAACGCTGCAACACGCTGTCGCGTCCTGCTCTTAAAGACGCAGCTTGAGCGTCCTCCAATTTCTTTGTTCCTCGGTTTGTGGCCAGCCGCAGTGATCGTTGTTCAGACGCACATGGTGGCGCGAGCCAACGCCGATGCATGGTCATCGCGGCCTGTGTGTGTATGCACAACCGGCGGCAAAATAAGTCGGACGGCCAGAATCGCATAAAACTAAAGTCACTGGAACGGGAAAAGCACCGCATTAGTTTCCTCTCGCCGCCGCGCCGGCACACGGGCGCTCCTGATCCCTTCTCCGTGGTCACGTGGGCATTCCCCGCCATAAATGGTCCGCTCGCTTCTTTCTCGCGGCCGCCGACACACAGATAATCCGGAGCATTACGCAGCACTTGCTCTTGTGGGCCGAGATAAGCGTGCACAGCATTTCCAGTCGCGTGTTGCCGCTCGTGCATTTGATGCCTGCATAAAGACATTGAAGAATGCCTGGGTGCTGCGCTTTTGGGTGCAGCAATCGGCGGGAATCGGCCAAAACGCTGTTTTCAATTCCCATAAAAAAAAAAAAAACTTGAAACGATGAGCTACATGGCTGCACAGAATCCACACTTCATGTGCACACTTTTGGGCCCAAGGTCTTTCTATAACTTCTGTCCACGCCACTCATGACGCAAGGAAGGATTTCGCCGTAATAATTGCGAAGAGCGGAGCGCACACGCACCACGCTGTTCGCATATTTTTTTTTTTCGCTAGAGTACGCGTGATGCATACGCAAGGAAAAATTCAGGGTAGCAATTAGGTCTCCTTGCGTGCGATAATGCGAAAGCATTTGTGCCTTCCTATGCGTTATTTGTGATTCTTATAAGCGGCGGAGGCCAAATTTGGAGGTCACCAACGCGTTTTCCTCAGTTGAATTAGGTTGCACATCGATTTTGGTCCAAATCGGCCGAGGTCAAATTTCAGGGGTGGGCGGGATAAGAATCGGAATGGTCCAGGCAAAGTTTGGAGGTCAACATTGTGTTCCCCGTAGTCGAATTAGGTTGGACATCGATTTTGGTCCAATTCCGCCGAAGTCGTATTTTGGGGGTGAGGGCCAAATCTGGGAGTGGTTCAGGGCAAATTTGGAGGTCACCATTGCGTTCGCTGTAGAGAAATTAAGTTGGACATCGGTTTTGGCTCATATCAGCCAAGGTGAAATTTCTCTCCTACATGCCTTAATGTACGAGTGACACATCTGGTCGCACAGCCGCGGACAGATTTTCGTTCCATGAGCCTAGAAAGGCTTCCGTCCGAATAGTTACGTCTTTTTTCGCCTAATTAGCAAGTGAACAACGGTGTGCTTCATTCATTGCTGAACAGAACGCACAATTGGCAAAGCCTAGTTTATTCTGCATAAAAGGCACAGCGCGCGGCCGTCCCTTCAGCGCCGCTGGGCCAAATATGGCGGCGGGTCGGCGGCTCCGACGATGATTGCGATACTTTAAATAAAACTGCATCGCTGCGCCGCACTTATGGAGTCGAGACATCGCAGTGCGCGTCCTTTCATGCTCGCAGCCGCTTCATTTTTCTCGTCTGCAGAGAACTAGCTGATTGCATGCAGCGTATGGCAGTAGGGGTCGCTCTCTTTATTCACTACCTCACGCTCGTACTATGATGTGCGCCCGCCGAACTGCGAACGTTACGCTCTGAATAAAGAAAGCGACCCCTACTGCTGAACGCTGCATGCAATCAGCTAGTTCACTGCAGGGGAGAAAAATGAAGCGGCTGCGAAAATGAAAGGATGCGCACGCGCAATGCGATGTCTCGACACCACAAGTGCAACGTCAGACGGCGCGGCGACGCAGTTTTATCTCATTCTGGCCGCCTGTCGCATGGCCCGGTTTATTTTGCCGCCGATTGTACAGTGCATATTGGCTGTAATGTATTGGCTGTTGCGGTAGCACACCTGAGGCAGCGCCTCCTCTAGTTTTACAATGCCAGCCGCATCGCCCGATTAGCAATGGGAGCCGCCGGTAGACCCGCCGCCGTGGCTCAGTGGTTAGGGAGCTCGGCTACTGATCCGGAGTTTTTATGGAGGAAAAAGGCTAAGACGCCCGTGTGCTGTGCGATGTCAGTGCACGTTAAAGATCCCCAGGTGGTCGAAATTATTCCGGAGCCGTCCACTACGGCACCTCTCTCTTCCTTTCCTCTTTCACAGTCTCCTTTATCCCTTCCCTTACGGCGTGGTTCAGGTGTCCAACGATATATGAGACAGATACTGCGCCATTTCCTTTCCCCAAAAACCAATTATTAATTATAATTTCATTCTCCTATTTTCCTTACTGAACATGGTTGAATCGCATATCAATAGAATAATTCGTATTACAAACTAACTTTACCATCTGATTTCATATTTCTGCAGAGCAGTTTCAGTAGCTCTCACGGAATGTTTCAGCGCTGTAGCTAAAAGACAAATATGGTTCGAACAAGTCGCCACAGCCTTTCGTTACAATGCCAACGCCGCTGCACCGCACCCTCTGTGACTCCTTATAAAACCAGCGCCTGCAGCGACTCCACGGTGAGCAGCGTCACTAACGGCGCGCTCTATGACGCGTCAATGCCTGACAGGCAGCCTGATTACTGGATGGAAGGTAGGAGCGTCCCTTTTGAAACGGGGCAGTGGTTGTTGCCACTATGCTCAGTTTTTTTCCTTTATTTTGTTTACTCTGCTGTAAGTTGTTAATACAATTCGCCATTTCCTTTAAAAAAACGTCTTCCTACACTTTAAAACTTAATTCACTTCTCTGCTTTTATGCCACCAATCCTCCAATCGCTTTTTGCTCATTTCCACCGCAGATTTATTTACATGACTATGGTTATCGCTAAACCCTAAGGCCTCAGGAAGAGTGACTGTGCCTGCATCGACATCGGGATGGATACCATCGCATTTTATGATGAGGTGTTCTATTGTTTCTTCAGATTTACCACACACAGCACATGCGTCATCTTCTTCGTTAAATTTTTTTCTGTAGCGGCGCGTTCTAAGACACCCTGACCTAGCTTGAAAAAGGAGGGCACTGCCTCTTGAGTTATCATAAAACGTTTCCTTCCTGATCTGCCTTTTCAAGCATCGATATAGTTCTACACTATACTCCTTGTCAGAGAGGAAAAGGCAAAAGTTAAATCGCAAGCTGAAGACCAAGATTGCAGAACTCACCAAAGAAGCGGATGACTACGCACATAACCTCACTAACCAAAACTGGCTCAAGCTGTGTGATGAGCTCAACGGTAAAATGGGCACGGCTAAAGCATGGGGACTCCTCAGATCCCTTATCGAGCCGAACTCAAACCGGAAAGAGCAAACAGACACGCTCTGTAACGCCTTGCACAGCTATAAAGGGGACAACGAAGCCCTCATTGCAGAACTTGCACGGAAATTCCTCGATCTGGGATCCTCGTACCCTCTCCCTGCGTACACCGGTGCACCCAATGAAGAGATGGACCAAGACGTAACGGTTGAGGAACTGAGGGCGGAGCTTGACGTCATGCGCAAGAACACCGCTCCTGGACCGGACCAGATAAACACCAAGATGCTCTTTAATATGGATGACATCTCTTTAAGAAAATTAGTGAAATACTTCAACACGCAGTGCTGGCACAAGGGCCAGATCCCCGACTCCTGGAAATTGGCTTTAGTGCGATTTATTCCCAAGCCCAATAAGCTATGCGATATTGATCATTTACGACCGATCTCCCTGACGTCGTGTCTGGGTAAACTGTTAGAGAGGGTCGTGAACGCCCGACTGAAGCGACTCCTGAGGAAGACTGATATCCTCCCTGATACGCTGTACGGGTTTAGAGAAAAGCTGTCTACACAGGATATTCTCCTCCGTATCAGAGAGGATATTCTGACAACCCCGGTAGATGTCAGGTCAAGGCCATCCTTGCGCTCGATTTAAAAGGGGCATTTGACAATGTCAACCACCAGGGAATACTGGATGAGCTTAACAGCGTCAACTGTGGTGACCGCACATATAATTACGTGAGGGACTTTCTCTCCAATAGAAAAGCGTCAATAAGTATTGGTGATCGGACCTCCTCTCCGTTCAATCTAGGTTCCAAGGGCACCCCGCAGGGAGCGGTCTTGTCTCCGCTTCTCTTCAACCTGGCCATGCGTGGGCTACCAGAGAAGCTAGACCGCATCCAAGGCATTGAGCACGCTATATACGCCGACGACATTACGATCTGGTGTTGCAGCGGTAATGAAGGGGAAATTCAAGGGCGGCTTCAGGAAGCAGCGAATGTCGTGTGCCAGCATGCGGCGAGGTATGGGTTAACGTGCTCTCCCGAGAAATCAGAGTTACTCCTGATCGACCGTGGCAAGAGGCAGAATACGGGGCTTTTGCCGTCCACTCCCTCTGTCGCCATTACGGTCCAGGGTATGAGCATTCCGATCAAGAAAGAGATCAAGATCCTGGGAGCCATCATACCCAGCGGCAACACTAACACCACTACAATCAGACAGCTCCAAGCCTATTCCGAACAAGTCTCTAGAATGCTACGCCGGGTAATCAAGAAAAGAAATGGGCTAAGAGAGAAGGAGGCCCTAAGATTAGTTCAGGCTTTCATTCTCTCTAAACTAACATACGCCACCCCGTACTTACGGCTTAGGAAAAAGGAAAAAGACCAACTAGATGTTATTATTCGAAAGGCAGTTAAGACGGCGCTGGGACTCCCTTTATGCACATCCACTAAGCGCTTACTACAGCTGGGGATCCATAACACCATCGACGAACTAATAGAGGCCCACCGTGTAAATCAAATTGTCAGGCTCTCAACATCTAAGCCTGGCAGGAAAATATTACAGAAGCTGAGAATCAGCCCACCCCGGGAAGTCGCTGACAAGATCGACATGCCCATGCAGATGAGATCACACATTACGACTCACCCCATACCAAAACGCATGGATGAGGAATATAACAGAGGACGGAGACTAGCCAGAGCTAGACACCTCTCTAAGCGCTGGGATGGAAGCAAGGACACCATCTACGTCGATGCGGCTGGACCCGCTAACGGAGTCGCGGCAATTGCAGCAGTTTCACCCCGGGGAGATATCATTGCAAGCAGCCTTATCCAAGCGGTGGATACCACATCGGCTGAAGAAGCAGCTATCGCACTAGCGATATCAAAGAACAGCGAGGCAACGGTTATGTCCGACTCACAAGCAGCGGTACGCAATTACCTCAGAGGCCGCGTTGGCGCTCCGTGTTGGGAAATTTTGGAAAGGTCTAATCCTTCCAACATCCAGATCTTCTGGACGCCAGGGCACCTCTCAACGACGGGCAATGAGGCGGCCAACACAGCTGCTCGAGCTCTCCTCCTCCGAGCATCTGGCACGCAGCCTCTCTCTGACATAGTTGACAACCCCTCACCCTTACTAAGCTACGCAGAAATTACGGAGTACTATAAGATCACAAGAAGGGAATATCCTCTTCCTCACAAAACCCTAAGTAAATATGAAGAGCACATAATCAGGCGACTACAAACTAATACTCTGCCCAATCCTTACCTAATGAGTAAATGGTACCCAGAAACCTACAATTCGTCCTGCCCCTTCTGTGGAGCAGTTGGCACACTCTTTCACGCGGTTTGGGAATGTCAAAAAAACCCAGACTTGGACAGCAATCCCGATCCGACTCATGAGCGCTGGGAGGCAACCCTTCATAGCCACAGCCCACTCGACCAGAAATTGCTGGTTGAGAGGGGCCGGATTATGATGGCGACCAATGGGTTCTCGTACTGAACCCACCCAAATTTTGTGCTCTGAATAAATGTTTTTCCTCCTCCTCCTCTACACTATGCTTCTTTTCCATTGAATCTATCCAATTTTTACCCTCGACGTTTTTAACCTGTCGTTTAATGCTGTTGCTTTCTCCTTCCTCGTCTCTGGCAAACTTACTGGCCAGCTTTCTAGTTCGTTCCCGCCACTGTGTGTCAACGCTCTTTCTGTACAGGTATTTAAATACCTTAGCTGCCCTCCTCTTATCATCCAATTTCCTCAGGCGTTCTTCGTATAGTACTTTACTCTGAGCTTCCCGTGTTTCGAACGTTGCCCAGCCCATATCCCCCTGTACTGCCTCGTTTGTGGTTTTCCCATGGGCACCTAGTGCTAATCTTCCGACAGTTCTCTGATTTACTTCTAACCGCGACTGAACAGCAGCCCTGGCACCATTATTCCTTTCCAAATACCTCTGAGGACTTCATACCTGTTGTACCCCCCCAATGCCCTATGTTTCATTATCCCGGCATCTATTCGCCCTTTTGCTATGAAAGACTGTTCGCGCTTTTCCGTGTACATATGCCCGTTGTTTACCCATACCCCGAGATATTTGTATTCGGCCACTCGAGGTATTTCATGGCCTTGCATTGTAAGCTCCTGATCAGTTGTGCCGTTGAAAACCATCACACCTGACTTAGTTGCGCTAAAACTGAATCCTAGACTGTCTCCTTCGTCTCCACAGCAATTCACCAAAGTTTGCAAATCTTCCCGGCTTTCTGCTAACTGTACAATATCGTCCGAATACATTAAACCCGGTAGTCGTTGCTCAACAACATTTCCGCCTAATGTGTATGACAGATGATAACCTAGATTGCTTCCTTGTAGCCTTCTTTCCATACTTATCATATAAAGGATGAACAGCAGCGGTGATAGAGGACAACCTTGCCTTAATCCTTTGTGTATCTAGGTAGTTGTTGTACCCTTAATTCTTTCCCATGTTATTTCAACTTCATTTTCTTGATATATTTCCTGTGTAGAAAATTAATTACCTCATGACTGACACCTTCACCTTCACGGACCTGGCTCGAGCTACCTGCGCGCTAAGCCGTGACGAGGACGAAGTGGTCGCGTCGCAAGTGAACCTAGCCAGAATACTCGCCCGTGGAGACACCGTTACGGCATCGTCGGATATACGCAGTGCGGCTCTGCAATTCTCGGGGGCGGGTTTGGTGGCAGCGAGTTCAGTTGAAAATGTAACCAATCGATTTCGAAGGTCTATAGTCGCACCATTTTCTCGAAGAAAGTCGAGACCGAGAATGACGTCTCGTGAGCATTCAGGCAAAATGAGGAACGTTGCCACGAACGTGCATCCGCGCACCGTAATTCTTGCCGTACACATTCCGAGCGGCGTAACCACGTGGCCACCAGCCGTACGTATCTGTGACCCTGCCCACGGCATCATAACTTTCTTCAGCACCTTAGCCATCCTACCGCTCATTATCGAGTAGTCCGCACCCGTATCCACTAGTGCGCTAACCTCCTTAGAGTCAATCTGCACGGGTATGTGAAGGGAGACCTTGGTCTTACCAGACCGAGTCGTCGGCACAGTCTTCGTCGTCGTCGTCGTCGTCATCGGTATCGTGGTCGTCGATTCGGGAAGGGTCAGTCGGCGCGTCGGTGGAAGCTTTTCGGCAATACGGCGTTCGGCGGCCTCGCCTCCAAAGGTCGCCTGTTCTAGTTTTCCCAGTGCGGGCTCGAGGACCCACGCTGTGCACCAGGTCCATAACCGGACTGATGAGGCGACGGATGGCGAGGTGAGGGCGATCGGGACGTTCGGCGCGGAGGAGGTGGTGAACCACGCCGGCGGGTGACGTATTCGTCAAACTCCTGAGGCCGTTCGGCATGCCGCGGACGGGGACTACCTGCAGACAAGCCTCGCAATCCCAGAGGCCGATATGGACACCGCCGGAAGATGTGACCGGCCTCGCCACAATGGTAACACAGGGGACGTCGGTCTGGCGCACGCCAAATATCGGTCTTCCTCGGCGCCTGTCCTCGAGCTTGCCAGTAGGGAACCGGCTGCTCGGCGTGTACTGCGACTACCGAAGGGGCATACGGTGGCGCGCAGGGAACCGGCGCAGGACGGCGCAGCACGTCCGCATACGTCGCTGGCGGCCAAGCAGCTGGCTGTGGTGGCGGCTCTACTGGAGCGACGGGCGATCTGAGCGCCTGCTGAACTTCCTCCCGAATGGCGCTAGTCAGAGAGTCCACAGGAAAAATCCCCTGAAGTTTCTGCAGCTCTTCACGGACCACAGAACGCTCGGTTGCAGAGGCGCGTCACTTCCTCCACGTACATCGCTACGTTCTCGTTTGGTAGCTGAATGCGAGCGGTCAATTCACGCTCGGCCTGTTCACGGCGATCGCTGCCGGTGTAAGTCTCCAACAGCTGGCGACGAAAGTCCTGCCACGTCGTTAGACACGTCTCGCGGTTTTCGTATCAGATCCGAGCGGCGTCTTCTAAGCTGAAGTAAACGTTCCGGATCTTAGCACTGTCGTCCCAGCCGTTGAAACGCGCAACGCGCTCGAACTGATCAAGCCAGTCTTGGGCGTCCTCCGAGTATCCGCCGTGAAAGGGCTTCGGGATCCGGGGATTTTGCAGGCTCACAAAAGAAGCAGGTATGAACGGGGCGCTGTCTGACCTTGCTGCCGTGGTCGTAGCCATGGGTGCGCTCTCTTGAGGCTGGAGTCCGAATTCTGGAGACAAGCCGCGGAGCCTGCGGCTGACACGGTGGACGGGGGTTCGCACAAGAGGCACCGGGCTTGTGCTTCGGCTCTCCGAGGAAGGATGGAGCATCAGCCGAGAATACCCAAGCGACCTCCACCAGATGTCACAGGCCAGACGGAGAACAGTCGTAGACGTAGAGGGGGACCGCAGAACGGCCGAGGTTTTTAATCGCCCAGAACAGAGAAAGCTCGAGCGCGCCTCACGCGAACGCGACCACTTCGTCCTCGTCACGGCTTAGCGCGCAGGTAGCTCGAGCCAGGTCCGTGGCATTATGTTCCACAAGAGTTCCCTGTTCACGTTGTCGTATGCACCGCTTATCTCCAAGAAGGCTAAATACAGAGGTCTGTTTTCCGCCTTAGCTATTTCTATGGACTGCGTAAGCACGAACAGGCAATCATCTAAGCGCCTACCACTTCTGAACCCGTTCTGAAGTTCTCCGAGTATTCTATTACTTTCTACCCTTGACTGCATTTTTATTTTCACCGCCTGCATTGCCAGCCTGTATGTAACTGATGTTATCGTAATCGGTCGCAAGGATTTTATTTTCTTCTTATTGCCTTTTTCTTTATAAATCAACTTCATTTTACTCTGTTTCCAGCTGTGCGGAATTTGCTGATTCTTTATGACTGCCTCCAATACTTTTATCAGCGTTTCCTTGCCTCTTGGGCAAAGTTCATTAATTAGCTTGATTGGAATTTCGTCGATCCCTGCTGACGTACATCTTGAAATATTTGCTTCCGCCTTTTTCCAGTTAAGATTCGTCAGTTCCCCGCTGTTTTCTATTGTGCGTTCCTGTGTTGCTCCCTCATTTGGGGTTATTACTCTAACGTCTTTCTTAAATGACTCAGCTATAACTGATGATATGTAGTTCACAGCGTCATCTCACTCTAAACATTTTCCTTCGGCATCGTGAATCTGTTCCTGCTTTCTGTGATTCGCTTTGCCCGGCCAGCTTATATGGTTCCAGAATTTTCTTGGTTCCCTTTTAGTTGCATCGCGAACTTCAGCCAGCCAGCGATCAGATGACTGCTTTATTTTAGCCTGGACGAGGACCTGCACTTGCTGTTTCTTTTGTCGATAAGATTCCTATTTTCGGCCTATTTCCTCTTCAGGTAACTGCGCCCTCTTTGCTTCTCTGTGTTCCCGTGATGCCAACCGTCGTTGTTCGATGGCCTCCCTAATTTCCTTATTCCACCAACTTCGTGGCTTCTTCTTTCCTCTCCAGTGGTTTACTCTTTTTACTTGTTTTATTTTTGTACTAATGAGGAGTTCTAACTTATTATAATCCCAGTTTTCCATGGGATGTGTCTCTATTTCTTCCTTTATGCACGCAGCTATTTGCGCTATTTGTTCGTCATTTAATTTTCCGCTCTCTTTCTGACCCCCCTTCATTTCTCTTTTGAGCAGGGCTCCAAACTGTAGACTAATACGCTTATGATCACTGCCGAGGCTGTACTTCCCTATTCGTTTATTTCCATCATTGCGAGCTGGCTATACACCCCCTGCGAGATTAACCAGTAGTCAATGGTCGTTGGCCTGTTACGGGATTCCCACGTGATTTGTCCCTCACACTTAGTTTCTCTATTTACAATAACTAGGTTGTGTCGCTCACAGAAGTCTAGCATCAACTTCCCGTTATAATCTGTGTATCCATCTAGATCCTCGATGTGGCCATTCATGTCCCCCAACAGAATAATATTGGCGCCTTCTCCAAACTGCTTTATATCGTCATTGAGACACTTACCTAGATCCATGTTCTCTTGCCTGCATTTGTCCCCTGTCCATAAATAAACTACTCCTAGCCATGTCCTTTTACCGGCAATTGTACCCGATATCCTGACATGTTCTTTGCAAGTTGTTTTTATTCTTTGCCAATTTGTTCCTTGATGTACCAGCATACCTACTCCTCCTCCCTTCCTCTCCGTTGTTGTTCTGTTGCTCCCTTCCCAGACGTAGCCATCAATAAATGGTGGGTCTTCTAGATCACTGAGATGTGTCTCGCATAGCGCGTATACACCTACTTCTTCGTCCTTCAACTGCTCTTCTATCACTAACCACTTCGCTCTCTTTCTACCGCCTTGCATGTTTATGTACCTGATCCTAGTGTTAAATTTATTATTTGTAGCTTTCTTCCGGGACCTCTTAGTGGCCATTTTATTGGCGTCAGCCTTCATTGCTACACATTCTACTTTGCTTCTACTTACCCTATGCCCTGAGCCGCAGTGGACCCCCTAAAAAAGTTACTGCCCGGCCTGCCAGGCGCCCCCCGATCTCGGCTCCTAGCCTTCTATTAAAGTGGATGCCATCTCGTGTAAAGTCTCCGCCAGTGCCTGCTCTATGCACTTCCCTGTTTATGTCTGCCACTTCAAAGCCTTTCTCCTGGCTTAACTTCCATATATCCCGATTAACTGCCACAACGTCCTTGGCAATTTCTTCGTTCCGTCCTTGCACTTCCGGCACTGTGCACACCACGATCTGGACTTGCTGTGCTATCACCCTTAAATCGTCAACTCCCTCCGCTAATCTTTTCACTACTTTTGCGGCTTCACAATTCAAGACATCATTTAGACCCGCCGCTATCACTACCAAATTGCGCTCTTCAGCATTCTTCAGCATTCTTACTATGAGGGATGCAGAGCGCCGCCTTACGAAGAAAAAAAGAACTTTAAAAAACTGTCTTCGTCCACTTTCCGTCGTTAGGCGCCACTCAGATGGCACTCTCTCCCACAGACGTAGAGCAGGCGTGAAGGCTAGCCGACGGGGGAGAGCAGGAAAGGAGGATAGGACAGGGTGTTGGAATATCGGATCGGCCGTACTCGGCAGGCATTGTAAAAATAGAGGAGGCGCTGCCTAAGGGATCCAACTGTTTCTAAAAAACCATTAGACGCGAGCGCTTTGTAAGCAACTCAGATCGACCTACTAGAGTTGTCCGCACCAATGAAAATTCGGAGGAAATGGCGCAGTATCTAACTCGCATATCGGCGGACACCTGAACCGCGCCGTAAGGGAAGGGATAAAGGAGGAAGCGCAAGAAGAAAGAGGTGCCGTAGTGGAGGGCTACGGATAATTTCGACCATCTGGGGGTCTTTAACGTGCGCTGACGTCGCACAGCATACGGGCGCCTTAGCGTTTCGCCTCCATCGAAACGGAGCCGCCGCGGTCAGGTTCGAAGCCTGGAACTCCGGATGAGTAGCCGAGTGCTCTAACCACAGAACCACAATTGAGCACAAAGCGACACTTTTTAAAACTCCGTCGTAGCCTGCTCGCTAGAAATTTGGCGCCAGGCAATCACTGGAGCAGATAGTATATTGCAACCGAGCGACCACGTCTGTTGCGAAACACTTTCGCGAGCATAGGATATAAAATCGCAATAACAAGGGACTTTTAAATGCACTCGAAAAACCGGTGCTGTCTTCGAATGCTGTGCCCAGTATATTTTCCCGGGTGTCATAAACCTCTGACAAAAGAGGAAAGTTCAAGGAGGCCCCTTAGAAAACGACAGTCTGCAGCCACGTGTGCCAAGCAGATAAGGGCGTCCGCACCCGCCGCTGCCGCACAGCCCTCGGGGATGGCCTGTGAAAAACAGAAAGAAGCCGTTACAGCATCGAGCACTCAAACTAAAATGCGCACAGCTGTCTGGAGTTCATCAATCGTGTCTGAAGATCAAAGTTTGTACTCTTGAGCACTGATCTGTGTACTTAACATTATATATGTGTTGAGCGTTACCTGTGCATCCCATGGAAGTGTAGCAATTAAAGTCGGTCGGCGATTTCATAGGCTGAGTCGCTTTGGGGTGTTAAACCCACAATTAATCATCAACCGTTAAAACGTCGAAAATGCACACTTTTTTTTTCGGCCCCTGAGCTTGTTGGTATAGCGCTGGAGGCGCTCCGCAACACAGCACAAGAGCGCAGGTTCCATTCCTGGCTGCGGAGGCAATACTGCCCATGCAGGTGAAATGCGGAAACGCCTTTGATTTGTCTCTGCACATAAAAGAACTCCAGTTGGCCGAAGTTATCCATGGTTTTCAACACGGCGGGCATCATCTCACAGCGTTGACGCAATACACTGCTCAAGCAATGCCTGAACGTCCGCCTAGGCTCGTTGGCCTAAATCTGGGAGCATGTGGTGCCTGATGGCCGACCTTTTATATTTAAGAGTTGGTAGTTTTGACTATGCTCGTAGTATTCTTGCGGATCAACGAAAAATCTTTGCAGTGAACGCATTTCGATAACGAGCTTGGAAGGGTCGCAGAGCACCTTCCGCTCTAATCTTCCACGCATTCATGCAGTTAGGCAAGTAAAACAAGAAGTCGCCCAGAATTATTTTGTGCCGACAGCACTTTCAAACCATCTGTTTAACAAAGCGCACGTACACGCTGCGACACCGAACGATCGCGACACACCTGCATTACGGCCGCCGCAGCTCAGCGAGTAGACAGGCCCCCATCAGGTGGCGCCATCTGTCCGCGTACGAGAGATGCGAAAGTTACAGCGAACAAGATCTGGTCGCGCCGCCGGGCGCATTATCAGCACCAAAATATATCGTCACACCGTGTGTTCGGGTAAGTAGACGCTGCTTGACGTCTGTAACGTTGACTGCGTTACGCACACTGGATAGACAGCGTGCCCACACTGGCAGGTGGCGATTAAATTCATGGTTCATTGCGAGAGATTCGTCACGTACCCTATCAAAGCTGTGGCCCATTCTACCGCCCTCTACGGCAAATCGAAAGGTCGAAGGTCAAGTGGTGCGACACCATGGTGGACCACATATAGTAAGGCCTGTAGCCACATTTGACCTCCGGTTCACTTGAAGGTCAACCGGCAACGCATGATGAAATCGGCTTCACCTAGCGTAATTCAGCTTTCGTTTCAAAAGTTAGTGGTCCTATTGGCCGAGCGAAATATTAACAAGCCAAAACTCACTAGCATTCGCGGTGAAAAAGTCTGGTGCTGCAGGCCCATTTTCACCTTTCACAGGCTACTTGACTGTCCGATTCGGGGCGTCGTTGCGCTTCTGTTTGCGGACTCGATTCGACCACGTTCCCTGCGCACAATACGAGCTCGAGGGCGCGCTTCCACGAAGCAAAAAAGACTGTCCACTTCCCAGTCTAACCTCATTAGCAACGGAGACCCTTCCCTACAAGTGAATAAAAGAAAGGCGCTTAATTGGCTCATTTTGTGGGTAGACACCTGAACCACACAGTAAAAATGAGGGAAAGGTTGAAACGTGGCTTTCGCGGCCAGGACCTGAAATCGCGTTGGTTTCGGGTAGAGTGGAGCATGGGACTGGAATGCGATGTGCGCGACCAGTGACCCGTGCTTGATTCAGATCGTTGGTCTCCATTCTGGACTTCCCCTTTTTATTATTCCCTGCACAGTCCAGGGCCCGCTTGCTTGAATCAAATTTGTCTAGTGCCCAGTCAAGCCTTATACGCAGCAGTGTCCACGTTGCTAGAAGTGGACTAGACACACCGGAAGATTGGGCGCACATAGTAGTTGGTTCATCACTTTGCCAGTGGACACCGCAACCGCGCTATGAGATAAGAAGAAGAAAAACTTACCTCAGGATCTATGAATCCCATTTCCACCGTTCCCAAAGCATTTTCTGTTGTCAGCCGACCTCCCTTTTTGGTGTCCCCTGGTCTCGTTTCAATTCCCCTCAGGTAGTGTTTGTGCAAAGATTACTTCAACCTTTAGATGTAAACATTCATGATATCATTCCTGCGCTTAGCAATGGGCTCACTATCCACTTTGGTTTCGACGACATATTCCCAAAAAAATGCAAAACTTTTGCCAGCGAGTATTCTAAATGGTCTACTAGAAGATCATCTGAGGACCCTATCTACAGATATAGCAATAGCCACTGATGCATCGCAATTCGATGAAAAAGCAGGCGTGAGAATATTTTGCTCTTTTTGCTCGCATTTAGACTGGTCCTTTTCACTGCGCCTTCCAGATTTCACCCCTATTTTCCAAGCAGAGTTTCTAGCAGTTGTACTTGCTCTATGCAAGCTAGACCCCTCTATTACAGCAGTTGCAGTAATTACTGATTCTTTATCTTTGTGTTCGTCCCTCGCTGCACAGGTTGACGGTCCCATTTTAACAACTTTCTTATCCCTACTTCCTCCGCATTTGAGCCTTGTCCATTTAGTATGGGTTCCCGGTCACAGCAGTGTGGCAGTAAATGAGATTGCTGACACTCTCTCAAAGGCTTCCCTTAGCGGCCCCGTGTTGCCAATCATCCCAGCTACAGCCTATATTACAGCATCTAGATTTCGGCGACGTGCGTTTTTAGGCACGCAAGACACAACGCTTTTAACATCGGCGGATGATGAGCACCTTAAATATTATTGGAACAGGAAAATTTGTTGCTCTCGGCAGCTTGAAGTATCACTGACGAGGCTGCGCTGCCGCATCCCCCCTCTAAATTTCCATTTACACAGGTCGGTTTTGGCGCTCTCTCCCCTTTGTGCATTTTGCCGTGAGCCTGAATCTATAGAACATTTTTGGCTGTATTGTCGCCGATTCAACTTTCCGAGAAAAAGGTTGATGGAGGAGCCCTTGCAGCATCTTGGCCTTAGTTTGAGCAGCCCGCTCTTGCTATCATTTGGCGCCACCACAGTTGGGTTCAGCCACAGATCGGTTTGTACCGTTGTAAATTTCCTGATAGAATCTCACCGACTGCCTTGCTAAGTGTTCCAAACTTTTCTTTTCTATCAATTATTACATTTTGACTTAATCATTATTATTTAATCCCTCTCTTTATTATTATTCTTACAATTATGAAATCAAAACTCTCATCCCTTTTCTGTTCATGAGGAAGAATTCACCGGTGCTGCGCTCCCACGTGCATTTCCCTTTTATTAACTGCGTTCAGGAGAACAGCCACCCGATTCTTGGCCGATCCCCCAGTGTGGGTATGTGCCATCTTTTGATAGGCTAACGACAACAACAACAACATGTAGCAAGCCCCCTACTTCCCGCCCCTGGCACGCAACGTGACGGAAGACAGGGGAAGTTGCGCTGATTATTCGCGGATTCCGTCGCCAGGCGGATGACTTGTCGCTGTTGGGCGGGGCGCTCGCTTCGCACCAAGGCCTCCCGGGCATCTCTACTTTTAATCTCTACTTTCCATCACGCCTGGGGGACTCAGGACATTGCCAGATTATATGATCAAGAGTGGCCCTTTCTCCGCTGGTTTTACATTTATCATCTGGTCTGTCTTCTATTCGCGTGAGGAGCAGCCAGACTGGATTTGGGGAGCCTCTCTGCTCAAAGTTCGGTCCGGCCGTGGAAGAGACCTTGTTCCAACTGTATAGTGATCGACAATTTCAGTGCACATTTGCCCGCGCTCTCATCCAGTCCCCGACAGTCGGTTGCTCTACGGTTTCCCGGAAGTAGAGAGCTGGGGCCAACTCCTGTGCCGGCTCATTGCCTGGGACTGATTCGCACGCGGGGTTCCGATTATCCTAACTTTACGGTTCAATCCTGAACTTGCTAAAATTTTGTGTTCCTCTTTCGAGAGCCTTCCTTTGCCGAATTTCCAGACAATCGTTTTGCTATCGCTAATTGTGATGTTTGCTTTCGTTGCAACGCAAGCGAGCGCTGTTGCAGTTTGCTCAGCTGTATTTATGTTTCGGCTTTTAATGGATGCGGCGGCGACTGGAACGCCTCAGCCTTTGACCACCGTGGAGACTGCCGCTCCCGACTTTTCACTAGTCGAGGCTACATAGGCGACTCCCTCAGGTTTCGCATTATCGATGCGCTTCGTAAGCGCTTCCGCCGTATTTTGTCTCCCTTCTCTGTTATATAGGTTGGGTGCATTTTTTTGGAAAGAGGGGGGACGAGTATGTTTTCGCGATATTTTTAGGGAATGTCTGTTTTGTCGTTCGCACCCCTCTCTGATTGCAACCCCACCCAAACCAGGATGGTTCTGCCCGTGTTAGTTCGGCTCAATCTTTCTAGCTGCGCCATATGCACTGCTTCCGCCAGTTCAGTCCAATTATTACGCACAACCATTTCGAGGAGGCGGTCCGTTGAGGTAATAATGGGAAGCACCAGCGCCCTCTTTACGCATCGCCTGATAAATGCGTCTATTCTGCGTTTTTCATCTGTCCTAATGTTTAGATATGGAGTCGCATAGCATACGCGGCTGATAATGTAGGCTTGCATCAGTTTCAGGAGGCTACGCTCTTTTAAGCCCCGACCCTTGAGCGCGACTCTTCTCAATATCCATCCAAGTTACCTGTGCGGTGCAATTGTCTAGCTTCTTAACTGTTGTATCATTATATTCGTCGGATTGTAGAAAAAGCCGTAGGATTATAATCTGATCTTTGGCAGCGTTTGTGCGTCTACTGTGAGGTTGAGATTTATTTCGCGCTCGCACCTGAGCGCTTTTGGATTGTAAATAAGGGGTCCAGATTATTGCGGAGAGCATTGAGAGGCCCCTCTCGGCCGCATAGCAGACGACAATGTCCGCTGCTGTCTGCGGGCGTTGCTCTGTGCTCGCGTCGCTGCCCTCGTTGATCCAGAAATTGACGTCGTCCGCGTACATGCTGAATTATATATGTTCCAGTTCCCTTTAATCTGCCGGGTGGTCTCGAATGGCTGCGTCGAAAAGGAAAGGTGGAAGCACCGATCACTGCTACGATCCCTGGTTACGAAGAGGCTGATAACGAGAGTGCCGGGCCGTTTCCATTCTACAGTATTAGGGGGGTTCAGCAGACTCACGGCCATGCAAAATTTATTTTTCTGTCTCGCCTTCTCTCTTTCTTTACCGCAGCCTTGCTCCCACAGGCAACTGGTGAAGAATAGGATAGTTGTTTTTGTTTTGCTTTTTTGGCAGTTATTTTTGCGAGCAGCCTCAGCCGCGCTGCGCTTGGTAACTGCTTGAACAGCTCTGCATACAGGAGCTGCATGGCCTCCCAAGGGTGCAGATTTGAATATAATTGAAGATATATGCAGGTTAATGAAAAAGCGACTAGCTAAAAGGCAGCTGCACGATTCATCGCCAGATATCCTTTGGGCGGCGGTTCAAGAGGGATGGAGCAGGCTCCAAGCTCTTCCTGACCTTGCAAGCAGCCGAATTGACTCCTTCCTGGAGTGCCTTCAAAGCGTTGTGATGGTTGGTGGGACCTATGCACGCCATTAGTGCAACGACGTGTTTGCCCTGGCATCACGAAAACGAGCTGGGTATCCTCCTTACTTATTTTCCTGAATTGATGGGATAGTGGTCCTGTTAATATCGTTACTACACTTTCCCAACAATGTGACTTGTGTGATTTAGTTGCATCGGGAAAATAAACTCTATCTGGTTTTCGGGCTTGTGTAATGCTGGCTAAAAGCAGCGCTATCATCTATTGTTCCTGCGAGTTCCTTTTTACAAACCATCACGGACATAAAAAAAAAGAGTAATAAAAAAGAAGCAATCTTTGCTCATGATAACCGAGCCAAAATAAGTGCCGCATGCGCAGTCGCGTAGGGTCGGCACTTCGACGCTCGGGCGATGGCACACTTGATAAAGCTTACTTCCTGCCGTCCTACCCCCCCCCCCCCCCCCCCATGCTACAAACATGGAAACGGCCCGATAGGCAGGTCTGCCAACCGCAGCGCCGCTTGTTGAGATATACAAATTCTGATCTCCACTGATTTGTGCTAATATTTTTTGCTGGGGACTGTTCAATGCAGTGTCGCACTACGTCTTCCGACCATGTTGGCATTTTTCGCTTGAAATTGACACCTTGGTTTAGCAGGAATACTTCAACAATTTTTTTTCTTCAGCTTGTTCCCGGATATATGCTATATCACCAAAATTACACTCTTCATTAAGCCTTTTCAGCTCCATTCCATATTTATGTAGCGCTGTGCGAAGCCTCTCTATTTGTTTCTTTAGGTCACTCTCCTTGCTCATTCAGTTCATTCTCTCCACTGTTAGAATTAAGGTTGGAAGATCTGATGTAAACTTGCGTTTTGTCGGCGCGAACCAGAAATACTTTATCTTGGTTGGGACAGATGCCCGCTGAATGCTGTTGTATCACTTCAAAATAGTTGCCACTTGCAGTAGCAGAGGGTTCAGCGACCTTATTCTCAACGTCAAACACTGGCACTTCAACGCTCGTGTTTTCTTCGTGCTTCTGACGTTTTTTCGCGGACTCATCTTGGCCGTGGTGGGCTTCCAAAGCTGATGGTTCTCTTATGCTTACACTGTTCCCTTGCTTCAAAGTTCAAGGTTTGAAGTATGAGAATTATTCTGTGAACACTGACGGCACAACTCCCTTCCTCAGACAGCGCCTTTGACCTTCTGCGAAGCCTGATTGTTTGAAATGTTTGCTGCCTACCCTTGAATAGTCTGAGGTGCTGTTCGGGACCCAGTCGTCTCTTCGTATTGAAATCAGCCACTGGTCACGAAGGGAAGCTTGGGCGGGGATCTCATGGAAGGAAATGTCTGGCTCCTTCCTTTTGCTGTCTGACCGGCACAGTGGTGCACAGCAGTATGCCATTGGCATCTGTAAAGAGAGCAGTATTTGACTCAATCTATTCCTTTCAATAATTAAGCGCTTCGTTTAAAAAGATAACTTCTTTTCAAGCTTGACAAAGAAGGGAAAGTAAATACGCATTGCATCCTTCGGTTTCACTAACTTGAAAGGAGCCATCGTGACATTGGGTAAAGCTTGTGTTTTTATTTTATCACCGAATTACGCAATTAGCCTGTACACTAGAAAAAAAACCGTGCTCCGAAGCACATGCACGGCAGCTGGGCAGAGAAGAAATATAGTACAACAGTCCAGAAAATTCACGTGCTCATGTATTGTTATTGCAGTACTGACGCGTAATAAACAGTTTCTGATGCTGCCATTATTTTTCACAGGCCTCAATGCGACTCAGCACGAGTTTAACGTTTTGCGATGTGAGGCCCGTTTCACATGCTGCGACTCGAACGAAAATAGTCGTTTAGTTAGTGACGCCGCAGTGTGGTTTCCGGTCAGTGCTTTCCCATGCAACGCGTAGCCAGCGAATTCGGTCGGAGGGACAGGCAAGGTTGCTTGATGTTTACATAATAGGCAACCCATGACTAAACGCGACAGAAACGGTGCACGAGATGTGTTGATGATGTTAAAAACACCGTGTTTTTAAATGCGAGGCAATACTTCGTATGTCTTGATTAGAATAAACAGCTTCGCTTCCCACGTCACCGCACGTCCCACGCCGTCTCGGCGCTCCCCATTGGTCAGTCACAGAGCGAACGCACCGACGCTGCGACCGAATACCAACCGGACGGAACACGATCGCAAGCAGCCTGCAGCTAGACCGACGGCCCTCCCCAGTCGCAGACGGGCAGAATTTGCAGCGTCGCAGTCGAAAATCGCATGCATGTGAAACGGGCCCAAGAGAAGCACATAACGATCGCTGGAAAGATAAAACAAAACTGGAACAACTTGACTCAATGCTGGAATCCTGGAGCATCCGAAGGCACAAAAAAAGTAGAGCCAACACCTTGCAAAACCGACGCTCGACTGGGGACGACGTCGCCCAAACGTCGCTGTCGCCATCTCTCGGCAGCGACCGGATTAACTTCTCTCTGAAGGGAGGAGCAGCGCACCGCGGAGCGCGGAGTTGCCAGGCGCAGAAGCTAGGGAACACGTGACTTGAGTATTTCTGTTTGTTTGTAATGCAGCTTGGAGAGGGAGGGCGCCTCCTCTCAGAAGGAAACGTAAATGTAGAATGACTTGAACGCTCGCTTAGAAGGTATTGGAATCGCATAGAAGTCCATCCTTGCATTGAGAAAGTAATTCAAATAAAAGCCGAAAGGAATACTATCGGGGCTTTGTTATTAAGCGAAGCGTACTCAGAATACGCGCTTTTGACGCGCAGTTTTCTGTGCCCCAGCGACGTCGTCCCCAAGACAGGACGGAGCGTTGCTGTGAGAAGTAAAGCTGCACGTCTGCCTGGTGTCTCCATCAGAGCAGGGAATTAAGTCCCGTGTGAGGTGTACCGTGATCAATAAGACGGCACCTCCGGAGTGAGGCGTTCGCGCTGACCTCCGCCATTGCTCGTAATGAGTTGATGGGCACATAATTTTTGGTAGTGGGGGACGGTCTGGTGCTGTCCCCCGTGTTAACAAATCAAAAGATAGATGCGGTTTTATTAGTATTCACGGTGTAAGAATATCTGAAGCCCCAACTCGATGGACAATTCCGAGGCGTACACGCGAAGCGCACGAGCGTCTGGAAAATCTGTCTGCGCATGCGCGAGGAGGGCGCAGATATGTGGCCATGTCAGATATTTGCGCCGGAAGGGGCTCGCCGGTTTCTTCTGACCGACGTGCACGAATGCGAGCGCAGCTCTCCCAACATCCGGTACGGACTTTTTCGCGCCACATCCGCGGTTTCGCTTGGTGCACCTATGGCTGCGGCGATGTCTGAGGTTATAAATAACGAACTACTCATTGCTGCTGTAGAGAGGCGGCGCTCGCTTTGGCTGGCAAGCGACAGGCTGCGTAAAAATAAGAACCTGAAAGCAGCACTTTGGAGAGAAGTGGCGGAGGATGTACTACCGGGAGCACCAGGTAGGCATACACTTCGCTCATGATGAGCACTTCATGGCTGAAATGTGCTTGAACATTTTCGCGTTACAATTGTGCAGAAAGCGTGGACCTTGTACAAAAGCGCTGGAAATCGCTGCGCGACAAATTCCGCCACCTGTACAGGGCACGTCAGTTGGGGCGGAAGAGCGGCGCTGGCGCGGACGACATCGAGCCCACGGACTTCGTGTGGGCACATTACGAGCAGCTGTTGTTCCTCAGGGACACGATGGTCACCAGGCCGTAAGTTCATCAATATTTTTAATCCCATAACGAGCTGTTCGCTTTAAGGAACACAAGCAGTGCCGTCGTTTGCCGTGGTGGGAACGCTGCATGCGTGAAGCAAGCGCTATTTGACGTGATGCGATTACATCCGAAGCGAACGTGTTTTTTGATGCAGGACTTGTTGCAAGAAAATGCGGCAAATTCGGTGGCAAAGCTGCAGCTGCGCGTGGTGTTGGCAATTGCTCCAGGTCATAAATCCAACGCAAAGTGTGCAAATGCACCCGACACAACCACCTTGTTGCTGCTTGCGCCGCTGAGCAAGCAGAATGCCGAGCCGCCGTGACATTGGCGGGAGCTAACGATAGGTGTATGAAGATCAGGCACTTTAAAAGTACGCAGACTTCATATGCTGTCTTAATTGCTCAGTATTGTCTATTTTTAAACAGGCATTTTAAACAAGCATCTTGTGTTGCTTACTGGGCTTTTCATGCAACTTGCATGCCACTGACGTCCACACATTAAAAATGAAATCTCGGCATTTATTTCAGCCACGAGAGTGTTGGAAGTTTACAACATAACAGGTGGAATTTTGGCTACTGTTATTGGATGAATTCTTCCTTTCCGTGTTTGTTTTTTTATAACTTATATATGAGGTATTATTTTCATCCCCAGGTGAAAAGTCTGTCAATTTGATTGTTTTCTAATGATATCTTCTGGTTTCAGAAGGAAGCCTTCTGGTTTGCTGCTGGTTGAAATAGCCCCTGTAGGGCACCAACCATTTTTTGACTTTAATCCACTGGCCCCAAAAGGAAGCCTCTGGTTTGCTTCTGGTTGAAATGGTCCCTGCTGGGGGCTTCTGGTTCTGAAGTGAGATCTACTGGCTATTACTGAACTTTTTATTGTTGGATTTACAACTTTTTTCTGTTGTATATGTTGTAATGGTGTTCCTCAATGCACAAAATTTTTCATCAAAATCTCTTCGAGGTTTTCTGCTATACATTGCATAAATAGTGCTGAAGTTTAATAAGAAAGCTATGTTTATTAACTAGCTGTTCCCCACTAACACCTGTGAGATGCCCTTAATGAGGGAGTATATAAGCATGATCACATAGTAAGTTTCAACCAATGTGAGTGTAAGTAGTGTATTGCCGTGCTTTGTTGTTGGCCTTGTTGGCACTCAGTTGTTATGATTAAAGCTGCGTGTTCTCACTATAGGCAGATCTGTATGGTCCTGCAGGGCAACGCATTTTAGTGTAGGTTGCTTCTGTTGTCCTGAATTTTTGGAGTGTGTTTATTGTCATTAAGCAACTCTTTCAAACATTTTGTAACTTGTCAGAAAGGGATGAAATCTAAGGACATATTACACGGATGGTTTATCCAAGTAAATGTTCGCGCTATCAGCAGTTACTGGTTCCAGCAGCTACAGGGAATGGACCAATAAACCATTTGAACTGGGACAATAAAGACCCCCATTTGGACATTTTCACCGCAGTCCTATCTCACACTTGTAGATGCTTGTAAAGACATACCTGCAGCTCATGCTATTCTATTTGAAAGGATACCCTGTTGCTCAGATACCCAGTTCATGATCAGGAATGCCAGGTGGCGGAAATAAATGCACAGATTTCATTTTTTATTTGTAGCTGTTATGTGGTTGTGCAAATTAACATGCCAACCAATTGTATTGAAACTGTTCCCTCGCAATGAAATGCACGTGGCAGGCCGTGTGGATACGTTCAGCCAAACAGAAGTGCTGAAAATATGTTTGAGGGCATATCAGCTCCATTATTAATGAAGAAAATGTGACAATTGGGAATCCACAACAACACTTTTATGATGCAATGATCACAGCTTGACTCTTGGCTGCTTAAGCAGTAAGTGTAGGTCATGTTCAAAATATCACAAAGCAGCATGACCAGAAATAAGATCAACACCTTCAGCCTTACTTGCCTGTACACTTCAAATACAAAGCCCTCACAGTGAAATACTGTTAAAATGAAGAACTAGCATATGAGTTAAGACCAAGAAACACAGCAAATGGCACTGTAACATACAAAATATATTGCACATTGAAAGAAAATAACACCGCTTTGCACTGATTGGAAGCATTTAACACATCTAATATGCGACTCCAACACAAATGCTCAACATACACTGTGCACACAAAAGGCCTCATGAAGGTTCCATGTTTATGCATATTCATGTAGGAAAATTTTACGCTTTATGTGTACAAAAGGAACACCACTGTTTGCAATGTGCTTTGTACATTGCAGATAAAATGTTTTTTTATCATGTGCACTGTCACAGGTAAGATCTACGCGAGATTCCGTGGCACCAAACAAGAGACCAAGGCACAAGTGCTCTTTACTTCCTTGTTTTGCGCTATGGAACGGCACGTGAATTACCCACTAGCCTGAACCCTCACACTTCTATGCTAAGGATCATAGGCAATGTTACCAGTGGTTTATCATTATTCACTCAAACACTCACTGCTTAATCAATCAGACAGAAGTGCCACGTTAAAGTGCAGATTTCCTGCAGCTATACAGATACTGTATAGACAAGCCAAGGAGCTGCATAATATGCTTAATGTGTAAGACAACTACTAAGTGCAATCAATGAACCTGCGTATTTTATTTTCCATACAATGTGAACTAACTCCACACATATAGTTCTTTGGGTCGCCACTATGCATATGTAACTCACACGTATCAGATTTTGTTTCATATAACTTCCAGTTGACAGGAACGTCTTCCTGCAACCAAGCAGTTGAAAAATGGCAGCACTTTTGTTGCATTAACTGCTCACCAAAACCTCAGAGGGTAGCACAAACACTGTGTCACCTTTATACTACTGTTATGGTAGTCTTCATGAAGAGGTCAGTAGTAGTAATGCCTAGCAAAAGCAGCTAAAAGATGAAGCGGTGCAGTGCACGAAACAAAAAATGTGGGCACATAAGTAGGCAAATGGCTTAGAGCAGTTTAAAAATTTTACAGTAATGTATACAGGACTTTACGAGATAAAAATGCAAAAAAGCTAGGATATACAAGACAGTATGCTCAAAAAATAGTATGCAAGACACACGAGGGAACAGCATATGAGGATGCCACAGTATGTACAGCTGTCATGAGCCAGAATAGGGTCAGCCCGTTCTGCAAGTATCATTGCATGACTTCAAAATAATGAATGAATGTAAAAACACTCGTTAAACGTATATCGAAACATGCTTGCAAAAAGTGACTTGAAACACGCAACTTCATGGTGCATATACATGTACACTCTCATATACAGGACGTCAGGAAACTACAGGCAGCAATTAAGGGAGCCAGGTCCAAATGTCGTGCCAGGGGCAAGCAGTACGCCGGCGTACCAGCACAACAGTGCCCCAGAGCCATCAGAAACCATCATTGAGTTGGAGGAGTGGCACCTGGACTGCGCATCGCAGGCGTCACTCGTGCACGAGGTGGTGACTGACGAGCCACTGCCATCACGCCACGAGTCGCTGCCGTCACGCCACGAGTCACCTGCGTTGAGCCAGTCGGTGCCATCCCTCCAGGCACCTGTTGGCTTGCTGGAACAAGAGGCATCAGTGCTGCAGTCATCAGCGCCTAGACAGAACAAGCGAAAGAGGAGAAGAGAATGTGCTCATGATGCTCTGGCTGAACACGTCGGAAAACTCACAGATGCACTGCAGACCTGTGACAGACATGACGAGTACGACCAATTTTGGCTTTCAATGGCCAAAATGATGAAGCACGTGAACAAGAATCAGCAGATTGACCTGCGCGTCAAGCTGCTACAAGTTTTAAATGAATTTACTTTTGAATGAAGTTGCACTGTTTGGCATCTTTCTTTTGGCTCTAGAATATGCTTAAAATGTGACACCAAAATAGTAACATTTATGCCACAGTTTGAAATTACGATGCGCGAGAGATTTTGGTCAGGAACATATGCTTGGTTATGTGCCTGACACAGGCTATGGGATTCACGAGTATAGACAATTCCTTTACCCCAAAGAAAGAACAGAGGCCGTGCTTTTGATTGCCTAAGCACATTATGCGTAAAGAGGCGTCAATCTGTTGCGCAAGCCTCACAAAATCGCTTTCACTAGCTTTATTTTGTTCCTTTTCAGTTCACTTTCGTCAAATTCGGACTGTCCTTGGCTGCATTTGCTTGCTTTCTTTTCTTTTTAAGTTCTCAGGTGCTACAACCCGGCCTTCCTGTGCCATGCACCTGCATTGCTAGGGGTTCCCTACTCTTTTGGCCACGTCTTAACCATTTTGTTTTTGTTCTGGTTTCTCCAGTTGTGACCTATTGCTTTTATCTGACTTCTTTTTTTTCTTCGCATTTTTCAGAATATGTTTTTGAGCATTTAGCACTGTTTCGTTTGCCTTAATTGGTTTCAACACTGTAAGCAACAGCTGCTCCGGTCTCTCTCGCCCTTTCATTTTTTATTTTTTGAGAGGACCATTACAAGGCTTAAAGGGTAGCATGTGCATTTCGCCGAACCATTACACAACTATGTGTCGAAATGCTTCTTCTCAGAATGTAGAACTCAAGCTTTACAAACCTCAATGCTATTGCCAGTCGCTCGCCTGGCTCCAGCGGCTCTCTCACAACATGCTGCCGTGTGAGGTCTGGCAAAACAAATCCCAGCATTTCGTCAAACAGCACTGTAGTCATCCGGAAAAACTTCCGGAAGAATTCATGGTCACCTTCACGCATGCGACGCATCTGTAGAGGGAAAATATGTGGTTTGTTATGCCAACAAGTAAAAACCAGGCAGCATGACTGCAATACACTGTGATGCGCTATTACAGCACAACTATTGTGGGTGGTTTCTGTGACTGAATGAAGCAGCCTTGTTGTGTACAGTGTCTGTGAAAAGTCTTCAGGGTCAAAGATTTTCATTTCAGCCGCACAGTGGAGATATCACGATGCTATTAAAGTCCAAAAGGCATTGAAATGCTAGGTTTCTTCTGATTGGAGAGAAGCTTACTTCTTGAATTCTTCACTACAAGAAGCATTCAAGGGACATTGATTGCACAAGTGAAAGTTGTGGCCTGACGACCTGACAGCGTGGGCATTCTATATATGCCAGCTGAGTTATTGAACTTTTCAAAGCTGCATCTTGTCAATGTCAGTGCTGCCCTTCTGCCTCACTACCTTTATTATTTCAAAGTTGCATCTCTGTGATGCAGACACTACACTTTTGCGCGAGCAGTGCAGAAGCAGCCAAGTTTTCATGCCCCTTGGTTCTCCTGACACTGTTTTGCAATAGCGATGTGCCCCAGAGACCACCGAGAGGAGCCCCAACTTTCGAAGACCGCGCTTATTCTTCAGTTGCCAATGTTCGAATACACTGACGTGAAACTCCTTTGCCTTTTTTATATATCTCTGTTGGCAACGAAGAACTTTGGAGCGTACTTCATCCGAGTTGCTTCACATCTCCAACGGTGGATGATAGTTGGCCTCCAAGTGGAACTCAATGCTTTCAGATAGATAGATAGATAAAGAGGAGGAGGGAAAGACAGGGAGTGTGTGTATATATATATATACTCTCAATGCTTCACTTGGAGGCAAACTATCATCCAACGCTTTCAAGAGTATATATACATGCACTAAGTGCATAGCATTCAGTTCAGATGGAACATGACTGCTATTTTGGTCCCATCAAACTGCAACTACCGGCACTGCAGTTCCACCTGTACCAAAGCCTCCATTCCTTTTTGGCACTAACCCCTCCCACCCACTCCCGCTGTTGAATGTCACTTCTTATGTTAACGATATGTGTGGACACCACTACAGAACATTAAAACATGTATGATGGCGTATTGGTAGCTGGCTTTTTTTTCTTAACCATTACACCTCAAATCCAAGCAGTTATGTTTGTTTCAGTTTGGGTTCTTTGTCACAGATTGGCAGTTGCTGTTCATTTTGGACACAGGTACAACAGCGGCGAACTTTTCTTTCTCACAGTGCACAACCGACAATGTACCTGCTGCTGGAATTCCGTCCGCACGTACCACTGCACAGTACCACAAAATGTAGCAATATTTGCTGTTGCGTGGTTTTAACTTGTTAGCTAGATGACGTCCGCTGTCGTTACGGGACCTATAAGTGACTGCACAGTGTAGACGCAATCAAACCATTGATGATATAGCCCCACGGGACAAAGCATTCTTCTTTGCACAAGGTGCAGTCAAAGGCACATTTTCCATGCAGTTAATGCAGAGAAGCCGCCCACCAGACCTGGGGGAAAGGATCTCTGTACCCAGTGTATCATAGTGGGTACCCGGCGGCACTGGCGACCGAACTGCGCGCCTACGGCATAGGGGTCGGATGTTTTAACCACTAAGCCGCCGAACTGTTGCGCTAAATGTCCTTTCAATACACTAAACGGACCTTTTACACTTACAGAGGAAACGAAGATACCGCAGGGTGATATCGGCCTTCTTGCCTGCGCGCCACGAACACGGGCCGAACCCACCAGCGGTGCCTCCTCCGCTGGCGACGCTCCTGCCTCTTCCTCACAATGAGCTGAAGTGCTGTTCTTATCACAAGCAGTAAAACTCGTCTTCGTGCACACATCGCTTGCATTATTGCAAATAATGATGCTTGGAGGGGAGCGCAATACCGAAGAGCTGACTAGGATCCAAGCGATGCTATGTCGATGGTGCTGCAGATTACGCAGATTACGCTAAACACCGACGAAAACTGCGAGGCGATGTGTGCGCGTTTGCATAAAAACATAATGTGTAAACTACAATTCAGTTTATAAATAGATTTACTTCTCCTGCCGCTTTAAAAAGCTAAACGCTTCAAGTGGCAGTCGAAAAGTTTCGGCCGATTTTAGCCTATGCAGTCTAGCAACGATACGGCAGAGCGAGTGATACGCGATAGTGCCTAGAATATACAGGCTAGTGTGCCGAGCGCCAGCGCTGCGCAATGGGAGCAGGTGGCACCGTTTGCAATGAGAGCCCACCGATGGCGGCAGAGGGCGCTGCTTGTCGGGAGGGTGCTGCCGCAGCAGACAACGCGGTTTTCTCGCTTCGGAAGGCAGCGACCTGGTCTTGTGCGTGCGCGATTAACCTGCTTGTGCACGAAATTTTGTTGACTGAGGTGCAGTGTATGTTGTCCTGTGTGGCTCCTTGCACATGAAAGTCGACGCATCCGCTCCTCCGAGCAGTTCTGTGGCGATTTCGTCGGTTTTGTGCGCGCGTTCTGTGCGTGCGTGTATCCGTTCTGCGTGCTTTCACCGTGTAGTCAAATCATGCACTGAGCTCTCGATTGTTTTTTCCCGTGTCCACCACTAAACGAGCTACATGTGACTGCACAAAAAAGATGTCAAAGCCAAAGCGACAGTGCAAAGAGAAGACTTGCTTTGTGCCAATGTGTAAAAGCGGTTACTGCTCGAAAAAGGAACGTGTTTCCATGTTTACAGCACCATCTGATGCTACGCGGCTTGCAGAATAGGAAAGAAATATCAAAAGAGAGGACAGAAGGCTGACGCCAGCTGCTGTGGTTTGCGAGAAACATTTTGAGAGCAGTTGTATCGAGCGCATATTCAGTGTCAGCGTAAACGGTGTTACCAGCGAGCCTCCCCGCGATAAACCGCGCCTGAAACCCGACGCCGTGCCTTCGATATTCACGCATTACCCAGAACACATTCTGCCTAAAGTGTCAGCTAAAAGAAAAACTAGAAATCTGTGCCAGCAAGAGCCTCCAGCAAAGCGTCACAGCCGTGCTGCGTCGGAAGCCCCCGAGTTGTGCTCAGGCATTGATAATGCTGAATCGGTGAGCATGGAAGCATCTGACACCAACAGCGGAGCTGCAGTAACTGAAACGTGCACCACCCCACGCTGTGTTTCTGCAGAAGGAAGCGCTGGCGAAGCGCAAAATGCTGGTGACGAACGACCACGAACAACCAACGATCGTCTCCATCCATTCTCCAACGTCGCTATTCCAGTGACATGGACGAAAGTGCCATCCGTGACAGTCGATTCATTAGCGTACGCCTATTGTGAAGCTGAAAAAAATAACTTCTCTAACCTCTTCATTGAAAAGATGGTAGCATTTGCAAAGCCATTACTTGATGGACAATCAGTGGTAGCCACGGTTTACCTCAGTGGAAGGGAAAAGTCAAAACACATCGTCACAACTTGCAAAGAGGCCGAAACTTTGATCAAGGAAGTTGCCTTGACAAATCTTTGTGATGGATGCGGCATAAAGCCGGCCTTAGGAAAGCACACCTCCTACAAAGGCATGTTTTTTCTGAGAAGTGTTCAATATCTGTGAGGTCTGAAGGTGAATTCTGCGCTTTCTGCAAGTACCAAAGGATTCTGGCTCAAAACCAAGCGTGCAGAAAAAAGCAAAGCACAAGTGAAATTGCCAGGAAATCGGATGAAAAGAAACAGTGCAGGAACATTTCTCGAAGCCTGTCAAGAACCAAGAAAAGATTGGCAAATGCAAGGATACAGGAGGCACACATGACAGAGCGAAATGAGAGACATTTAAGTGAAGAGACATTTAACAGCAAAATTAAATCTCTTCCCTCAAAGCAGCAGCTGGTTGTCGGCGAAAATCGCACAAGGGAATGCGATACGATGATGAGTGGATTTTAGAATGTATGCTGATGAGGATGCGAAGCCCGAAGTGGTATGAACATCTCCGCAGACAGTCTATTATGGTTCTGCCAGGGCGAACTTACCTGAAAAAGTACCTACAGCGCTTCAAGGGTGGCATTGGCCTCAGTACAAAGGTCTTCGATGCCCTAAATGAAAAAACAAAGACGATGGATGCTTACAGTCGTCACGGTGGCCTCGCCTGCCAAGTCTTTCACCAAATAAATTTACCGCGATGCAAGCGGTTCTTGTCAGTTTTTTTTCGGGGTCATTCGATAGTTCGAACTTAATTTTAGACTATGCGCGGTTCATTGAAGCACGAATCAGCGAGCTTTTACAGTATGAGAAAAATACGATGTTCTGCTAAGAACTACAATATTGATCGAGCCGTGCAGTGCTCTGGTAATATTCGATCGTCAAGTCTTTTAGCTCGCGTTTCTTTTTATGCTGGTTTAGCACCTTTGCCATATTCTGATCTGTGTTGAGAGATGTCTGCGCATAAAACAAGGTGTTTTTCCTGTGCTTTTGTTTACAATTCAGGTGATATTGAAGGCTTTGTTGACCTTGGAGGTCATACACCTGCTGACCAGAAGAATGTGCTGGCAGACCATGGGATGATTGTGCTGTTTCAGCCATTTACTGGTAAACTTTTTTTTTTCTCTTGGTTACAGTTCGCAACTTTATACGTAAAACGCACGTACATTTGTGAGAGATTACCTTTCCGCAGGAAAATGGACGCAAATCCTCGGCGTTTTTGCCTCAAAGGGCAATGTGAAGGCCCCAACACTGGCGAAAATCATTTTGGAAACCACAGTCCTTGCGGAAAAGGCTGGTCTGTTCGTGGATTGCATAACATGCGACGGCGCCAGCTGGAATAGGAGCATGTGGCGGCTGTTTGGAATACAGGGTAAGGCTGTAATTTCACGCAAAATGCAAGATAGTTTAGAGTGTGCATGGTGCTAGTACAGATTTCATGTTTCTGATGTTTAAATATTGTGATGAAGAAACTGATCACAAGTTGTTTTTTTTTTTCAAAAGTGCTCCAAGCCACGTTCGGAGCAGCACCAAACACCCAGTGGATCCTAAAAGGCAGCTCTATTTTTTGTCAGATTTTCCACACCTTTTGAAGAATGTGAGAAATGGATTTGTTGGAAAAGGATACCTGACGCCAGCTGGGCATGTTCACATTGGTATTGTACTCACAGCCTTCGAAGCGGATCGAGAAAATGTTCCACTGAAAGTTATGCCAAGCCTGACAAATGCACACCTTAAGCCAAAGTGCTTTGAAAAAATGAAAGTGGGCATCGCATTTCAGCTCTTCAGCGACCAGGTCATCAAAGGTCTTTTCATTTATAGAGAACACATTGAAGCCTCACATAGGACCGTGCAGCCGACAGTAGATTTCGTAAAAGAAATGAATCGCCTGATTCGTGTTATGACATCGCGAACAAGCGAGAAGGCACTCAAGCCTGACAGTCCAAATGTGCAATTTCTGAAAGGCTTCCTAGAGTATCTGCAGGAATGGGAGCAAACTGCAAAACCAGCTGGTGGTGGTTTTCTTACAGAAAGCACGTCTGCTGGGCTAAGGGTTACCATCAAGAGTACACTTGGCTTGTTGTCCTACCTGACGTCGACTGTGGGTTCTAAGTATCTTTTAACATCCCGATTAAGCCAGGATAAGCTTGAAAACCTTTTTGGTATAATTAGACAGTCGTGTGGCTGTAACGACCATCCGACAGTGTCACAGTTTCTGATGACTGTGAATTTACTCGAAATCTACAACCTGGCAAAGCCACCTAGAGGAGTGAACTGCACCCCAGACGTAATCAAAGCACCGCTGAGCCCAAAGGAGGTGTGTGAAACTACGAGTAAGTTCCTTTCAGACAAAATAGATGACCTTCTTGACCACGGAAACGTCAGTGAAGCTGAAGATGTAGTTCAAGCTATCGTGTCTAGCAGTGACCATGCATCGTGCATAGAGAAGAAGAGCCACAGTGCTTTGATCTACTACACTACAGGCTACGTGGCACGAAAGATCATTGCTAAGAACTGTTGTCCACAGTGTGCAGGCTGCCTATGTGTAAGCAAAGCTGAAGCAAGTGCCGACGCCGCTTCGTACTTTATTAGCCATTTTGACAATAGGGGCCTAGTGTACCCCAGCCAGAGCTTGTCAACTGCTGTAAAGGCCATGGAAGATGCCTTTACTGTGTTTTTTAGTAAAAACAAGCTCCACGAAACGAGTTTAGTTGAAATTTCGAGTCAGCTACAGACACTGTCTTTTCCTCAACTTGGCTGCTCAGAGCATGAAAAGGCAGTTTCATCTACCGTTGTAAAGTTTTATGTTCTCTTAAGGTTTCGTTTTTTTTTGTCAAGGGCCTCAACAAAGAGAGGGAAGCGCAAAGGCAGCGGCATAAGTTTCTAAAACTGCGTCGCTGCCAATAAATGCTTCTCATGTGCACATATGGGCCCTGCTTGCTGTACTTCTGTAACATGTCCGCGATTGATATTGCACGCGAATAAAAACGAGTGTTGCACGACTGTGTTTCCTGCGTTATTCACATTGAATGTGTTTACTCGTTCGCAAATGTAGTACGTACACAGCGAGAACACCTAAATATAATCCAATAAAATTAACCGAAGCGTTTCGCCTACTTTATTAGAGAAAATGTTACCGAAAAAGTACTTCATATATATATAAAAGATATCTATGTACAGCACAAGTTTCGTGTTTCGAAACACGAAGCTGTGCTGAATTTCACAGCAGCTTTCGCGCAAGCGACAAGTGCTAAATGTGCAGCACCTCGACAGAGACTCAAAACACGCCCTGAAACCTATAGTCAGCTGCCTCCATGACAGCTTTGGTCGATTACAGCTGAACGAAAGCAAAAATGCACTAGTCCTCTTGCCGATGTTGCGAGAGCGTTGCGGCTCGGCGGCACCCTCCCGTCTTGCAGCGCTCCATGCGGCGGCCGTCGGCATTCATCGCTCGCGGTGCCACCAGGAAGGCCACGGTCGGCACACTAGCCAGTATATTCTAGGCACTATAGTTTCGATACCTGGGGGCTGCCATATTGCTAGACCCCAGCGGCGCTGGGGTGGTAAGAGGGATCTGGTAAGAGGGATCTGGAAAGGGGTGATGGTCCCTAGCCTGACCTTCAGTAATGCGGTCCTGTGTATGAGGCCAGATGTTCAAGCAAGGCTGGAAATTAGGCAACGGGGAGTAGGTAGGTTAGCTTTGGGAGCACATGGCAATACACCAAATCAGGGGGTACAGGGTGATATGGGAGGGGCGTCTTTCGAGAGCAGAGAGGCTAGCAGTAAGATAGGATTTGAGGAACATTTGAGAAAGATGGAGGAAAAGCGTTGGGCTAGGAAAGCTTTCAGATACCTGTACATAAAGAATGTTGACACGAAATGGAGAAAGCGAACTAGAAAATTGACAAGCTAATATCTGGACAGCAGTAAGGGGGCAAATCAGCAGTTATCGGTTAAGAAAAAGGTTAAAGAAACAGAGAGAGCTTTGTGGAAAACAGGGATGCTGACGAAATCGGCACTGGGAACATACCGGACCTTTAAACAGGAAATTGTCAAAGAAAATATCTATGATAATTGTAGGGGAAGTTCTTTGTTCTTTGAGGCCAGGACTGGAGTTTTGCTGACTAAGACGTATAGAGTCAGGTACCAGGAGATAGACACTTTGTGCATCGCGTACTGACAAAGCTAATTTGAAGGATTTACATGTAGTAGAACGTACGGTACACGTGAGATGCGGCCAAAGACGAACTGTGCGGGATTGCCGGAGCCCTCGCGAGCAAGTTCGGAACGCCAGCCCATCGGTGGCAGATGGCAGCGCGGATCTCCGACGACGCCGCTGTCAGCGGACCGCCGGTCCTTCATTCCGCCGAATGTCAGGTGGCCCGCGGTAACTTACAAAGGCTGTAACACGCTAGGCAGCCGTTAAAAAACAATATTTATTTGTTTACTACGGTTATTCAGCATTCTAGTAGTAAGTAGAACACACACTCACCGATCGTGATCGTTTGCTCCGTCGATGCAATAACGGCCGGTTGGTTCCCTTGACCACCAGCGCTTCCAGCCGCTTGCGCCATTCAAAATGCACAGTTATACGGCTTCAAGCTCACCACTGCTACGTTTCGGCAGATTTATTTTGCGAGCGGGTGCCGACAGAACGACGAGCTGCACTCCAACACACGCTGAGACGCAACGCAGCCCAAGCAGCCAAAGCCAAAAGTAACAGCCCGTAACGGCAGCGCCGCTTCGCGGCGCTGGGGTCTAGCAATATGGCAGCCTCCTGGTATCGAAACTGAAATCGTGTTCAGTGCGGGTGTGGCATGTTCATGTTGCACCGATTTCCCGTCGACCCCGAGTTGAATCATCAGTGGACCTCGCTGGTTAACAGAAAGGACTTTGCCCCAACTACAAACTCGCGCGTCTGTTCCCTGCATTTCGTCGATGGCAAGCGAACGGAGCAAAACCCACTGCCCATGCTGAATCTCGGCTGCGAGCGAAAGGCGAGTACAAGTATTGTCGTTTTATGTATAGTAAACATGCAATTTGCATGCTGCAGAGCTTTAAATGTTTATTATGCTGCATTTTGCGTGCGTAAAAGCACGGACAGCATTTGTCACTTTTTTTTCCATTGCTTGCTCCATCACCGGGCACGTTTAGCGACAGCGGTGCGATATGCGCTGGTTGGCCGCAGATTGAACTTAAAACGTTGTCGATAACGTAAATGTGCAGCTTCACAACTTCACCACCGCCATATGTGATGTACAAGAGTGCTTTTTATTTCCGTTAATGGAAATAATAATTGTTTCAGGTCATCCACGGCCGCAGACGCCTGATCCGCGATGACCGTGGTCCACCACCTGTGAAACGAAAGGTCAGATTGTTGAGTCTGTACATGGAAATGCTGGAACTCACGTTACATTTGATGGGAATAACGCGCTACACAAGGAAAAACAACAACTGAAACGACGGCGCTTGGACAAGCGCCCTCGTTTCAGTTGTCGTTTTAACTCGTGTAGCGGGTTATTCCCATCAAAGTCCAAGCGCCGTCGTTTCAGTTGTGTTTTTCCTTGTGTTACGCGTTATTCCCATCAAATGTACAACCAACTAGCCCACATTGCTGTCTTGCTAGCTGTTGCTCACGTTACACTTGTTTCGCATTTTAGAGACAAGAAAGCTTAAGTGACGTGTCCGAAGCATCTGATGCAGTTCAGCAGACGCCACCGCACAATGTAAGAAATGCGCATTTATTATTTCACAATATTGTGAACATTTATCGGGCTCCTACAGGAGCGGGCTGAAGTACAGACAGGTGGCAAGGTGTTTCATAGCAATAAAAACACAGCAGTCTCAAACATTCGGTTCAGACGAATGCACAGCTGTGAAATTCGAGCAAGAAGTGAGACTCGTGTACAAAAAAAAATACAGAACAGCAATTTCACAAACGCGAGTCTTCTAGAAAGATCATACAGTGCAACAAAGGCATCAAGTACCATAGGTACTTATACATTGGCAGGCAGATGGCTTTACGCACGTATCTATGCTGATGCCACCATGTAAAGCAGAGAAAAGAAATTGTGCAGTGCACTGGCTTTCAGAGCTCATGATTTTGTGTATTGTGCAATTTGTTGCCTAAACAGAGTGTAGCACTTTGAGGGAAATTTTCCCAATATATTTGAGCATACAAGAGGCCCTATGCAGAGTGACGTCTGGAGCAACACACTCACGCATGGCACACAAAAGGTGTGAGGCATTTGTCATGTCATTTGCACTGAACCAGTCTCGACAAGCTATGACTGTTCAAGTGAAGCCAGAGTTATTGTACGGAGAAGCTTGTTAAGCATCATCACATGCTGGATAATTTGCGATCAGGGTTATTTGCACTGTTTCATAACGTGTCTCATCCAACGCAGAAGATTCCACAGCAAGCCTGTCCTCAATCAGCAAACACAGTGTTAGTGTGCATTCACTATTTGATGCTTTGCAATAAGCTGAGAAAGTAGACTCACAGCTAATGTACTTCTCTGTTGGCAGGTTGTTTGTATCGGACATCACTCGGTCAGCCTGCCTTTCAGCCACAGAGTGAGTGTAAGTATGCATGCTCTCATCATTCCTTTGTTGCTGAAGCTAAATTGCAGCCATCTGTTGCACTTTCTTTCACAGGTTATCAGTAATGTTCAAGATGCCTTTGCAACCAGCAACAAACTAGATGTAAGCATGCATGCACATACAGGTCCACTACATACTGAAATAGGCCATTTTTGCCATTCTTGTGTTTGCCAGCAAGTTGTTAGACTCATGGCTATAACTATCAAATCTGTAATAATTTCCAAAAAACGAGCTTGCTATGCAGCAGTAAACTGGATATAAGCTTGCATGCTGTCCGAGCTTCCAGACGGTCGTTTCTGATGTTGCCTGTTTTTTTTCTAGCAGGTCTCATTGAAAACTGATGCTGCTTCGTCTCGCCTGGACGCTAGCTTTGAAGAAACAACTGTGAGTGCTCATACAAAGTTCACTTTTCCAACCAAGACAACCTGCATTGCCTTCGTGTTTTTCTTTTCCTGTATTTCTCCGATAGATGGCGGCTGACCAACAAAACAGCAGTTTGTCAAGGGAGGAAACAGAAATGAAGGTAATTTATAAGAAAATGGATCCTCAATACAAGATACAAGATTGTTTATTATTTCAGGTGGAGAAGAAAGACAACTCTACACAGTGGAAATTGGAGGAACCAGTCCAAGACCACACATATGGAGACACAAAAGACAGTTCAAACACTCCCCTTACATTGAGAAGCATTCATTTTCAGTACTTAACGCCACAAGACGTACACTTCTACACTGGCCTCCCGTTTGATGCTTTTAATAAGCTCATTCTTTTACTGAGGGCCAATGGCACAAAAGTAGGGGGAATATTGAGTTTAGAACAACAGCTGTTGCTCACACTTATGAGACTAAGACTTGGGCTCCTCTGTGGGGACCTTGCAAGAAGATTCAGCATTTCAATTGCGACAGTGTCAACTATATTCTCAAGTATGATGTCCACCTTGGCTAAAGTAATGGAAGACATAGTGGTGTGGCTGATTCGGTCAGTAGTTTATGACAGTATGCCGTACACCTTTGTGAAGAATGGCTACGACCGCACAACATGCATATTTGACTGCACTGAGGCGTGGTTGCAAAGACCCAAGAAATTAATGGCAAGGGCACAGAGCTACAGTGCATACAAAGGGTCAAATACTATCAAGTTTTTGACAGTCATAGCGCCCAATGGGCTAATAATGTTTGTATCGAATGTATATGGTGGAAGGGCCTCCGATAAATACATAGTTCGGACATGTGGCGTGGAGGACTATTTACTGCCAGGCGATGAAATTATGGCAGATCGTGGATTCAAGCTTGAGCCACATCTTGAAGCACAAGGAATCCGCATGAATGTGCCGGCCTTCACCAGAGGTATGTAGACTGTTCTCTACATTGCAAGCTTTCATGCACCTCTGGGTTTGAAATGCTCATATTTGTTGTCTTTTAGGAAAGAGTCAACTGTCTGAACAAGAAGTGACAAAAACCAGGCGAATTGCCTCACTGCGCATCCATGTGGAACGCGCTATCAATCGGATAAAGACTTATCGAATTTTTAAGCAGGCTTTGCCTATCAAGTCAAGGAAGCATATCAACACGATTGTTTTCGTTTGTGCTGGCCTGTGCAATCTGAAGAGCCCTCTGATGAAAGAGCAGCAAGAACAATAAAGGTTCAGCTTCAATCCCAATATTGTTAGGGCTTGACTCTTTTATATCAAATGCTAACGTGCGATTAACATGCTAAGAAAGCAAAAAATGCAGAACACAGGCATCACTAACAGTGCACTCTATGGCCGCTGCGTCTTCAGGAGACAGCTGTGCAAGGAGGAGGAAGTTCCTGCTATGCATCATCAGCCTTGGCTATATCCACTGCACCATAAAGGCCTCGTCCAGCTGAGACTTATGTTGTCCTCGTAAATTTAGCAACCAACTCCGTTCACAGCCTAGGCAATATTATGCTCTCAAAAAAGCTTTCAAGATTATTAATGTGGGTTTCCATGAATCCTTCATCTCTCTTGACTGGAATCAATGCTCCCCCTTGGTCTACATGCAAGTACAGGTAGCAAACAGTGCTCCCTACCAGGTTCAGGTGCAGCTGTGCCTGAACTTGGTAGTAGTATTTATGTGCTGCTTTTAGTACACCTGAAGAATCTAAGCAAAAATCTGCCTTGCACTGCCCCTCCTTAATTAATTCGTCCGGATGTACATGCCCCAAGCTATATAGGCATTTAACCTCTAAAAGTGCTGGGGGGTGGCAATCGCAGACAAACAAATCGTCTGGACTACACCCAAGATACGGATACCTTGGATGAATCATCAAACCGCAATCTTCGAGTCTGCAATTTGTATGCTTTGTTTGAAAAGCAGCAAGAGCACGTTGTTTCGCTAACTGCTCATAATTTATGCCATACTGCATGGCAAGGCTGGTAATGCAGTTGTCATTAAGTATTTTCTTCATTAATGACTCGCAATTCAGCCGTTTGGAACGGCAAACATCTTTGAACAATGAAGCAGTTATCCTGCCCTTGCGGTGGGAAAACCACTCGGCACAGTTTCTTTGCTCCCTTGTGGCAGCTTCAATTTTTTTTGCAGAGGTCATGGTAAGGCTGAGCTCATCCAATGCTCGCTCACTTCCAAGCAGCTTTCCGAAGTTGAGGTTGCACAGAGGTCTCTCGAGAGTAATTTCGAAGTCGTCCACTGGTGGCTCCACTGGTGACTTGAAGGCAACCTGAAAAAAAAATGTCTTCATTAGTCTAGTTATAAATTTTTATTAAGGGCAAAGTTAATAAGTCTGACTATAACAGTTTAAGCAACAATAAAAGGGCAGCAACACTGCCTTGTCAGCAAGATTACATTGAGCATGGCTGTGGGTTCAAGTCATTCCTAAAACTTTCACTCCAATTCAAGATAAATAAGTCAAGTTATGTTCATGCATGACAAAGGCTTATGCATTTTTGTCGCTACCTTCTCTGAGTGATGTGTCGCTTGTTGCCTCTGGACACTTGCTGGTGCCTGAGAAGGTTGCTGGATCTCCCTTCTCATCGTCGTCAATGTGTTGTGGAGGAGGGTGCCTGCAAATGAAAAGCATCACCACAATGCCTAACAGCCAATTTCATTCCATGAAAGGCACTCAAACTCGCACCTACATATAACAGTCAATGTACTACCTTCATTTTCAAAACTATGACAGTGCAATCAGGACAAGAGTGAATCAATGGATGGATCAGCCCAGTGATCACTTGCAACGGCATTCATCAAAAAAGTAGAAAATATGTTCTACAATGAAAATTTTTCATACGTGGCTAGCACATGTGCTCCGAGGACTTGTCAATGCTTGGCAAAATCTTTCCTCAAACTAACACTCAAAGATATTGATCCCTTTTACACTTACACATACACTATATTTTGCTCCTTACACTGTTCCATTTCAGTTTATCCTCACAGCACATAACTGCACTGAATATGCAGCTCTAACTTAGAAAGCAATCATCTCTTTCATAAGGAACACTGCAAAACGGGACTAAACACATACAGCGGTGAACTTTTTTTTACATTAAAAGCAGCATTCATTCTCTTCCAGATACACATGTGTACATGAGCAAATTTTTTTCTTATCAGCCGGAGTTCTCAAAAATGGCTTCTCTTCCCTTGGAAAGAAATGAACATTTCATTATTCATGTTCTGTGTTACCGACAATAAGAAAATTTGTCGTCCAGCCAGCCATTCGACAGAATCCAAACAGGTTCATGATTTTTCTTATTCACATATGCTTGCAAACATATTTTTCTTGGAATGTGAAATATCTTCAACATATGACAATTGTTTTCTCCTCTGTCTGCGAAAATGACTGGCTTCCAAAATGAGCTGCATGTGCATTCCATATAAAATACATAAGCTCTATATCTTAGATTAGTTTTCACTCATTAGTGTCCATGGTACTCATTGTGCAACTGAACTTCTAGAAACTAATGACTTTGATCACTTGCCACTTCCTTGTTGTAGAGCCTTACTCGTACTATATGCAGCAAGTGACAATGTTACCTGACAGTGAATACCAGCAAAACACACTCATATTACTACACGGGAAACCAGCTTGTTTAATAGATGTGTGTCATCTCAGCAATACTCACCAGGAATACTGAAGAGCTCGCCATAAGGTGACTTCTTGATGTGGTCTGCGAGTTCTTCTTTGCTTGCAAAATCTTTGACCTTTCAGGTCGGCCTTGGGTGCTGCGTGCTTGCGGGGTCCACCGTTGACCTCTTAAGATTGAAGGACATGGAATTGAGAAGGGCCGGCTCAACATTTCTCTTTGTGCCCCGATTCCAAGCTGCCGCCTTGTCGGTACATAAGATGCCAGTGATGCCTAGCTGGACGCCCATTTCTAGCTTCCACAACAGGCACCAATATGGCTGCAAACACGTGCTTTTCCGGCCATGCAAGAACAACCAGCATTCACCACTTCTTCCGCACACAGGCCCATGGCGACCATGGTTTTTTCTTTACTGCCTGAGAGGGTCGCACATCGGCCTTCACATACACAATATCAGCAGCTGCTTCGTGACTCGGCACCCGGCCCACCCAACCGCACTGCAGCTGGTTATAAGAGTCCAGGCTTTTGTACGCCTCTGCCTCTTTAGATCACAGGCCTTTGATCTAATCAAGTAGCATACAATATGAGCGCTTGTTATGCTTGGCCAGAGTTTGGTGTCATCTGTGCACTGCTGCACGAGCAGGGGATGAGCATGGTTGTCACCATCTGAAAAAAAAAGACGTTATGCAAAGGACATTAAAATAAACATACCTCCAAAGGCCGGCAAAAGTGCATTGGGCGCTACAGCTCTTAAGGAGATATGTACGATCATGAGTTCACTGTAGTGCTGCCATAATATGGATCCCACAGTTGTTTTTGCCTTCTTGAAAGTTGAGCAGTGCAAAACAGACGCGATAATGCTGATTAACAGCCCGAATACAAGGTACACAATTCCGATCGCAAAGCACATATAATATAGTTGGTTTGGTTTATGGGGGTTTACCGTCCCAAAGCGACTCAGGCCATGAGAGACGAGGTAGTGAAGGGCTCCGGAAATTTCGACCACCTGGGGTTCTTTAACGTGCACTGACATCGCACAGTACACGGGCCTCTAGAATTTCGCCTCCATCCAAATTCAACAGCCGCGGCCGGGATCGAACCAGCGTCTTTCGGGCCGGCAGCCGAGCGCCGTAACCACTCAGCCACCGCGGCGGCACATATAGTTGCGCAAAATACTCTGAGGCAACAGGAGTTGGCGACCTTACACATATTTCGGCAACTAGGCAGACTATCAACTAACACTGCCTCGCACATAATCAAATTGCGCGCTCACGGCTGCGTGCGCTCGTGCAGCCTACGTACGAGGCGTGAAGGGTCTACCAATCTCGTTCTTTTCAACTTTCTGTTTCGTGACGCACCGGGCGAGTTCCACATTGCGGTGGTGTGGCTATGTGGGACGCGGTCGACAACGGGAAAGAGCACGCGTACTGACGAAGCTAATTCGAAGGATTTACATGTAGTAGAACGTACGGTACACGTGAGATGCGGCCAAAGACGAACTGTGCGGTATTGCCGGAGCCCTCGCGAGCAAGTTCGGAACGCCAGCCCATCAGTGGCAGAAGGCAGCGCGGATCTCCGACGACGCCGCTGTCAGCAGACTGCCGGTCCTTCATTCCGCTGAATGTCAGGTGACCCGCGGTAACTTACAAAGGCTGTAACACGCTAGGCAGCCGTTAAAAAACAATATTTATTTGTTTACTACGGTTATTCAGCATTTTAGTAGTAAGTAGCACACACACTCACCGATCGTGATCGTTTGCTCCGTCGATGCAATAACGGCCGGTTGGTTCCCTTGACCACCAGCGCTTCCAGCCGCTTGCGCCATTCAAAATGCACAGTTATACGGCTTCAAGCTCACCACTGCTACGTTTCGGCAGATTTATTTTGCGAGCGGGTGCCGACAGAACGACGAGCTGCACTCCAACACACGCTAAGACGCAACGCAGCCCAAGCATCCAAAGCCAAAAGTAACGATGGATGGATGGATGGAAGGATGTATGTATGTATGTATGTATGTATGTATGTATGTATGTATGTATGTATGTATGTATGTATGTATGTATGTATGTATGTATGTATGTATGTATGTATGTATGTATGTATGTATGTATGTATGTATGTATGTATGTATGTATGTATGTATGTATGTATGTATGTATGTATGTATGTATGTATGTATGTATGTATGTATGTATGTATGTATGTATGTATGTATGTATGTATGTATGTATGTATGTATGTATGTATGTATGTATGTATGTATGTATGTATGTATGTATGTATGTATGTATGTATGTATGTATGTATGTATGTATGTATGTATGTATGGATGGATGGATGGATGGATGGATGGATGGATGGATGGATGGATGGATGGATGGATGGATGGATGGATGGATGGATGGATGGATGGATGGATGGATGGATGGATGCGGCTGAACCCTTTACATCGGGCGGTGGCTCAAGCCACCTAGCCATCTCTTGTGAAATTTTACCCCTGTCTTGCTTTTAGCCACCAATCAGATAACTTTCGCTTGGTTACTTCTAACCTCTTAAAATCCACTTTCCCTTCACTATCCCTAAACCCCAATGCCTTGGGTAAGTCAGCCCCGCTGCTTTCCACTGTAGGGTGAAGCCCTTTACAGAAAAGTATCAAGTGTTCAGCCGTTTCCTCCTCCTCTCCGCACGCTATGCACAAAGTGTCTATCTCCTGGTACCTGACTCTATACGTCTTAGTCCGCAAAACTCCAGTCCTGGCCTCAAAGAACAAAGAACTTCCCCTACAATTATCATAGATATTTTCTTTGACAATTTCCTGTTTAATGGTCCGGTATGTTCCCAGTGCCGATTTCGTCAGCATCCCTGTTTTCCACAAAGCTCTCTCTGTTTCTTTAACCTTTTTCTTAACCGATAATTGCTGATTTGCCCCCTTACTGCTGTCCAGATATTAGCTTGTCAATTTTCTAGTTCGCTTTGTCCATTTCGTGTCAACATTCTTTATATACAGGTATCTGAAAACTTTCCTATCCCACCGCTTTTCCTCCTTCTTTCTCAATCATTCCTCAATTCCTATCTTACTGCTAGCCTCTCTGCTCTCGAAAGACGCCCATCCCATATCACCCTGTACCCCCTGATTTGGTGTATTTCCATGTGCTCCCAAAGCTAACCTCCCTACTCCCCGTTGCCTAATTTCCAGCCTTGCTTGAACATCTGGCTTCATACACAGGACCGCATTACTGAAGGTCAGGCTAGGGACCATCACCCCTTTCCAGATCCCTCTTTCCAGATCCCTCTTACCACCCCAGCGCCGCTGGGGTCTAGCAATATGGCAGCCCCCAGGTATCGAAATTATAGTGCCTAGAACATACTGGCTAGTGTGCCGACCGTGGCCTTCCTGGTGGCACCGCGAGCGATGAATGCCGACGGCCGCCGCATGGAGCGCTGCAAGTCGGGAGGGTGCCGCCGAGCCGCAACGCTCTCGCAACATCCGCAAGAGGACTAGTGCATTTTTGCTTTCGTTCAGCTGTAATCTACCAAAGCTGTCATGGAGGCAGCTGACTATAGGTTTCAGGGTTTGTTTTGAGTCTCTGTCGAGGAGCTGCACATTTAGCACTTGTCGCTTGCGCGAAAGCTGCTGTGAAATTCAGCACAGCTTCGTGTTTCGAAACACGAAACTTGTGCTGTACATAGATATCTTTTGTATATATATGAAGTACTTTTTCCGTAACATTTTCTCTAATAAAGTAGGCGAAAAGCTTCGGTTAATTTTTTTGGATTTTATTTAGGTGTTCTCGCTGTGTACGTACTACATTTGCGAACGAGTAAACACATGCAATGTGAATAACGCAGGAAACACAGTCGTGCAACACTCGTTTTTATTCGCGTGCAATATCAATCGCGGACATGTTACAGAAGTACAGCAAGCAGGGCCCATATGTGCACATGAGAAGCATTTATTGGCAGCGACGCAGCTTTAGAAACTTATGCCGCTGCCTTTGCGCTTCCCTCTCTTTTTTGAGGCCCTTGACAAAAAAAACGAAACCTTAAGAGAACAAAAAACTTTACAACGGTAGATAAAACTGCCTTTTCATGCTCTGAGCAGCCAAGTTGAGGAAAAGACAGTGTCTGTAGCTGACTCGAAATTTCAACTAAACTCATTTGATGGAGCTTGTTTTTACTAAAAAGCACAGTAAAGGCATCTTCCATGGCCTTTACAGCAGTTGACAAGCTCTGGCTGGGGTACACTAGGCCCCCATTGTCAAAATGGCTAGTAAAGTACGAAGCGCAGTCGGCACTTGCTTCAGCTTTGCTTACACATAGGCAGCCTGCACACTGCGGACAACAGTTCTTAGCAATGATCTTTCTTGCCACGTTGCCTGTAGTGTAGTAGATCAAAGCACTGTGGCTCTTCTTCTCTATGCACGATGCATGGTCACTACTAGACACGACAGCTTGAACTACATCTTCAGCTTCACTGACGTTTCTGTGGTCAAGAAGGTCATCTATTTTGTCTGAAAGGAACTTACTCGTAGTTTCACACACCACCTTTGGGCTCAGCAGTGCTTTGATTACGTCTGGGGTGCAGTTCACTCCTCTAGGTGGCTTTGCCAGCTTGTAGAATGCGAGTGAATTCACAGTCATCAGAAACTGTGACACTGTCAGATGGTCGTTACAGCCACACGACTGTCTAATTATACCAAAAAGGTTTTCAAGCTTATCCTGGTTTAATCGGGATGTTAAAAGATACTTGAAACCCACAGTCGACGTCAGGTAGGACAACAAGCCAAGTGTACTCTTGATGGTAACCCTTAGCCCAGCAGACGTGCTTTCTGTACGAAAACCACCACCAGCTGGTTTTGCAGTTTGCTCCCATTCCTGCAGATACTCTAGGAAGCCTTTCAGAAATTGCACATTTGGACTGTCAGGCTTGAGTGCCTTCTCGCTTGTTCGCGATGTCATAACACTAATCAGGCGATTCATTTCTTTTACGAAATCTACTGTCGGCTGCACGGTCCTATGTGAGGCTTCAATGTGTTCTCTATAACTGAAAAGACCTTTGATGACCTGGTCGCTGAAGAGCTGAAATGCGATGTGCACTTTCATTTTTTCAAAGCAGTTTGGCTTAAGGTGTGCATTTGTCAGGCTTGGCATAACTTTCAGTGGAACATTTTCTCGATCCACTTCGAAGGCTGTGAGTACAATACCAATGTGAACATGCCCAGCTGGTGTCAGGTATCCTTTTCCAACAAATTCATTTCTCACATTCTTCAAAAGGTGTGGAAAATCTGACAAAAAATAGAGCTGCCTTTTAGGATCCACTGGGTGTTTGGTGCTGCTCCGAACGTGGCTTGGAGAACCTTTGAAAAAAAAAAACAACTTGTGATCAGTTTCTTCATCACAATATTTAAACATCAGAAACATGAAATCTGCACTAGCACCATGCACACTCTAAACAATCTTGCATTTTGCGTGAAATTACAGCCTTACCCTGTATTCCAAACAGCCGCCACATGCTCCTATTCCAGCTGGCGCCGTCGCATGTTATGCAATCCACGAACAGACCAGCCTTTTCCGCAAGGACTGTGGTTTCCAAAATGATTTTCGCCAGTGTTGGGGCCTTCACATTGCCCTTTGAGGCAAAAACACCGAGGATTTGCGTCCATTTTCCTGCGGAAAGGTAATCTCTCACAAATGTACGTGCGTTTTACGTATAAAGTTGCGAACTGTAACCAAGGGAAAAAAAAAGTTTACCAGTAAATGGCTGAAACAGCACAATCATCCCATGGTCTGCCAGCACATTCTTCTGGTCAGCATGTGTATGACCTCCAAGGTCAACAAAGCCTTCAATATCACCTGAATTGTAAACAAAAGCAAAGGAAAAACACCTTGTTTTATGCGCAGACATCTCTCAACACAGATCAGAATATGGCAAAGGTGCTAAACCAGCATAAAAAAAACACGTGCTAAAAGACTTGACGATCGAATATTACCAGAGCACTGCACGGCTCGAGCAATATTGTAGTTCTTAGCAGAACATCGTATTTTTCTCATACTCTAAAAGCTCGCTGATTCGTGCTTCAATGAACCGCGCATAGTCTAAAATTAAGTTCGAACTATCGAATGACCCCGAAAAAAAAAACTGACAAGAACCGCTTGCATCGCGGTAAATTTATTTGGTGAAAGACTTGGCAGTAGTTGCTTGTTATTTTAGATGAGAAGGGCGCAACAATCACTATTTTTGGCGGTGGGGCTCTGCCGCTAGTGCATCGCACGCCGCAAGCGCGGAAGATTCACGGGCGATGAAAACGGCATTGCTCAGCAGCTCGGAAGCGGCAAGAAAAAAATGTGGACAGGGAAGATTAGCGAAACAGCCAATCAACGCTATAAACGGCGCGTAGCTGAGTTTGGCTGGCTGGCTAGTGCGGTTGGGCGTACGGTTCAGAAAAGCAAATTCGAAACTATCAGTGTGTCCGCTCTTGTAGATGAGGCCGTCCGTCCGCCATGACGCCTGCAGCTCAGCGCAAGTCAGAGGTGCGCGAGTGATTCTGCAGCACAGAATTCAGCTTTGAGGGGGGCTATTTGGACGACCGCTTGCCGAACCGATACCTGTATGTACACAACCTCCTTTGGGAGCCCGTTCGAATTAACCGGTGCGAGACCCGTAGCTTCCGAAACAGCGAGCATACAACGTCATAGACTTGCATAGCGTTGGCCGGGACCGCGCCGGCAGTTCGAATTATGCGGATTTTCGCATTGCGAGGTTTCAGTCAAAGAGCTTTTACCGTATACACAGAACGGTCCAAGAATTCATTGCAGCTATACTCACCAGCTGATTTAACATTTAGGTGCTCCGAAAGCTTTATTTCGTCATTGACGAGGCCACCGTGACGACTGTAAGCATCCATGGTCTTTGTTTTTTCATTTAGGGCATCGAAGACCTTTGTACTGAGGCCAAAGGCACCCTTGAAGCGCTGTAGGTTTTTTTGCAGGCAAGTTCGCCCTGGCAGAACCATAATAGACTGTCTGCGGAGATGTTCATACAACTTCGGGCTTCGCATCCTCATCAGCATACATTCCAATATCCACTTATCATCGTATCGCATTCCCTTGTGTGATTTTCGCCTTGCAGAAAGGAAACAACTCTTTACAACCAGCTGCTGCTTTGAGGGAAGAGATTTAATTTTGCTGTTAAATGTGTCTTCACTAAGAGCCTCATTTCGCTCTTTCATGTGAGCCACCTGTATCCTTGCATTTGCCAATCTTTTCTTGGTTCTTGACAGGCTTCGAGAAATGTTCCTGCACTGTTTCTTTTCATCAGATTTTCTGGCAATTTCACTTGTGCTTTTCCTTTTTCTGCACGCTTGGTTTTGAGCCAGAATCCTTTCGTACTTGCAGAAAGTGCACGATTCACCTTCAGACCTCACAGATAATGAACACTTCTCAGAAAAAACATGCCTTTGTAGGAGGTGTGCTTTCCTAATGCAGGCTTTATGCCGCATCCATCACAAAGATTTGTCAAGGCAACTTCCTTGATCAAAGTTTCGGCCTCTTTGCAAGTTGTGACGATGTGTTTTGACTTTTCCCTTCCACTGAGGTAAACCGTGGCTACCACTGATTGTCCATCAAGTAATGGCTTTGCAAATGCTACCATCTTTTCAATGAAGAGGTTAGCGAAGTTTTTTTTTTCAGCTTCACAATAGGCGTACGCTAATGAATCGACTGTCACGGATGGCACTTTCATCCATGTCACTGGAATAGCGACGTTGGAGAATGGATGGAGACGATCGTTGGTTGTTCGTGGTTGTTCGTCACCAGCATTTTGCGCTTCGCCAGCGCTTCCTTCTGCAGAAACACAGCGTGGGGTGGTGCACTTTTCAGTTACTGCAGCTCCGCTGTTGGTGTCAGATGCTTCCATGCTCACCGATTCAGCATTATCAATGCCTGAGCACAACTCGGGGGCTTCCGACGCAGCACGCCTGTGACGCTTTGCTGGAGGCTCTTGCTGGCACAGATTTCTAGTTTTTCTTTTAGCTGACACTTTAGGCAGAATGTGTTCTGGGTAATGCGTGAATATCGAAGGCACGGCGTCGGGTTTCAGGCGCGGTTTATCGCGGGGAAGCTCGCTGGTAACACCATTTACGCTGACACTGAATGTGCGCTCGATACAACTGCTCTCAAAATGTTTCTCGCAAACCACAGCAGCTGGCGTCAGCCTTCTGTCCTCTCTTTTGATGTTTCTTTCCCATTCTGCAAGCCGCGTAGCATCAGATGGTGCAGTCAACATGGAAACACGTTCCTTGTTCGAGCGGTAACCGCTTTTACACATTGGCACAAAGCAAGTCTTCTCTTTGCACTGTCGCTTTGGCTTTGACATCTTTTTGTGCAGTCACATGTAGCTCGTTTAGTGGTGGACACGGCAAAAAAACAATCGAGAGCTACACGGTGAAAGCACGCAGAACGGATACACGCACGCACAGAACGCGCGCACAAAACCGACGAAATCGCCACAGAACTGCTCGGAGGAGCGGATGCGTCGACTTTCATGTGCAAGGAGCCACACAGGACAACATCCACTGCACCTCAGTCAACAAAATTTCGTGCACAAGCAGGTTAATCGCGCACGCACAAGACCAGGTCGCTGCCTTCCGAAGCGAGAAAACAGCGTCGTCTGCTGCGGCAGCACCCTCCCGACAAGCAGCGCCCTCTGCCGCCATCGGTGGGCTTTCATTGCAAACGGTGCCACCTGCTCCCATTGCGCAGCGCTGGCGCTCGGCACACTAGCCAGTATATTCTAGGCACTATAGCCAAAGTGATCGTACAACACCTTACCGCCTCACGTCCGCCTGGCGGCCGAAAGCTGGCCGACCGCTCGCGAAGCGGACCTGGCGGAAGCCGCTCCGAAACGATCGAACCGCAAGCGCCCAAACTCCGTCCGCCGCTGCGCAAGCGAACCGCCCTTTCTCCGCGGCGGCCCCGCATCTACAAAGTTCGAGCACGATGTGTACACGCGTTCCGCCGCAGCGGGCGGGCAGTGTAACCACCTCAAATATTCTTACAACGTGTCCGAAAACCACAGCTCTTTAACCAGGCAGAGCAATAGTTTATTAGCAACTGCTTTTTGTTTTGTAAAGAGGGGGACAGCACGAGACCATCCCCCACTACCAAAAATTATGTGCCCACTACCCGATTCGGGTAAATAGCAGAGGTTAGCACGGACGTAAAGATAGCCCGCGCCTCACTCCGGAGTTGCCGCCTTGGTGATCACGGACAGCTCGCACGTTGTTTTGTATCCCGCCAACTTGGCGCCCGCGCAGTCGAACTATTCACAACAGCGCTACGTCCTGTCTCGGCGAAGACACCCATGGGGCACAGAAAACTACGCGTCCCTGACGCGTATTCCGAGTATGCATCGCTTATTAACAAAGCTCCAATAATATACCTTGGGGCTATTAATTGAATTACTTTCTTATATCAAGGATAGACTTCTATGCGATTCAAATACCTTCTGATCGAGCGTTCAAGTCACTCTACATTTACATTTCCTTCCGACAGGAGGCGCCCTCGCTATCCAAGCTGCATTACAAAAAAAAAAAATGCAAGTCACGTGTTCCGTAGCTTCTGCGCCTGGCAACTGGGCGCTCCGCGGGGCGCTGCTCCTTCCTTCAGAGAAGTTATTGCGCTGGCTGCCGAGAGATGGCGGCGGCGATGTTGGGGCGACGTCGTCTCCAGTCGAGCGTCCGTTTGCAACATGTTGCTTCTACTTTTTTAAGCCTTCGGATGCTCCAGGATTGCAGCATTGAGTCAAGTCGTGCCAGCTTTGTTTTATCCTTCCAGCGATCGTTATGTGCTTCTCCTGGGCCCGTTTCACATGCATGCGATTTTCGACTGCAACGCAGCGAATTCTGTCATTATGCGAGTGGGGAGGACTGTCTGTCTAGCCGCAGGCGGCTTCCGATCGTGTTCCGTCCGGTTGGCATTCGGTCGCAGCATCGGTGCGTTCGCTCTGCGACTGACCAATGGGAAGCGCCGAGACGGCGTGGGACGTGCGGTCACGAGGGAAGCGAAGCTGTTTATTTTAATCAAGACATACGAAGTATTGCCTTGCATGTAAAAACACGCTGTTTTTAACATCATCAGCACATCTCGTGCACCGTTTCTTTCGCGTTTAGTCACGGGTTGCCTATTATGCAAACACCAAGCAAGCTTGCCTGTCTCTCCGACCGAATTCGCTGGGTACGCGTTGCATGTCAAAGCGCTGACCGAAAATCGCACTGCGGCGTCACCGACTAGACCGACCATTTTCGTTCGAGTCGCAGCATGTGAAACGGGCCTCACTTCGCAAAACCTTAAATTCGTGCTTGGTCGCATTGAGGCCTGTGCAAAGTAATGACAGCATCAGAAACTGCTTAATACGCGTCAGTGCTGCCTTAACAATAGATGTGCACGTCCATTTCCTGGACTGTGATACTACATTTCTTCCCTGCCCAGCTCCCGTGCATTGGCTTCGGAGCACGGTTTGTTTGTTTGCAGTGTACGGCCTAATTGTGTAATTCGGTGATAAAATGAAAACACAAGCTTCACCTATTGTCACCATGGCTACTTTCAAGTGAGTTGAACCGAACGATGCAACACGTATTTAGTTTCCCTTGTTTGTCAAGTTTCAAAACAAGTTATTTTTTTAAACGAAACGCTGAATTATTGAAAGGAATAGATTGAGTCAAATACCGCTCTCTTTACAGATGCCAATGACATACTGCTGTGTGCCGCTTTGCCGGTCAGACAGCAAAAGGAAGGAGCCAGACATTTCCTTCCATGAGATCCCCGCCCAAGCTTCCCTTCGTGACGAGTGGCTGATTTCAATACGAAGAGACGACTGGGTCCCGAACAGCACCTCAGACTATTCAAGGGAATGCGGCAAACATTTCAAACAATCAGGCTTCGCAGAAGGTCAAAGGCGCTGTCTGAGGAAGGGAGTTGTGCCATCAGTGTTCACTGACTACCCGTCATACTTGCAACCGCGAACTTTATTGGAAGGGAACAGTGTAAGCATAAGAAAACCATCAGGTTTGGAAACCCACCACGGCAAAGATGAGTCCGCGAAAAAACGTAAGAAGCAAGACGAAACCACGAGCGTTGCAGTGCCAGTGTTTGTCGTTGAAAGTAAGGTAGCTGAACCCTCTCCTACTGCAAGCGGCAGCCATTTTGAAATGACACAACAGCATTCAGGAGGCATTTTTACAAACCAAGATAAAGTATTTCTTGTTCGCGCCGACAAAACTACGCAAGTTGACATCAGGTCTTCCAACCTTAATTCTGGCAGTGGAGAGAATGAAGTGGAAGAGGAAGGAGAGAGACCTAAAGAAACAAATGGGACTTCGTACCGCAGTAGATAAACATAAAATGGAGCTGAAAAGGCTTAAAAAGAGTGTAATTTTGGTGATATTATATATATCCGGGAACAAGTAATAATAATAATAATTAGTTTTTGGGGAAAGGAAATGGCGCAGTATTTGTCTCATCGTTCGACACCTGAACCGCGCCGTAAGGGAAGGGATAAAGGAGGAAGCGAAAGAAGAAAGGAAGGAAGATGTGCCGTAGTGGAGGGCTCCGGAATAATTGCGACCACCTGGGGATCTCGAGCACTCCTAAAGAGGTTAGGTTACGACATGGAAGGGCATTTTGATCGATCTGCCGATATCCCCGACAACATCCGTAAAACCCTCCAAGTCTGTCCTATACCAAAGAACATGGACCCGAGTGTCCACGCGGCTAGAAGACAGGCGCGGGCAGATTATGTAGAACGCCATTTGGCTAAACTAGAAAACACAGTGTACACGCACGCAGCGCTTTATCCGTGGGATAAACACACAAGAACAATCATTGCCGCCGCAGCAGTCGTGGATTACGCCGGCAAACCGATAACATACGCAACCCTAGGGGGCCACACGATAGCAGAGGGGGAGGAAGTCGCCGTTGCACTAGCGGCGGCCGAAGGCTATCGGAGAAACAAATCACTGATCATAGTAACCGACTCGAAATCCACATGCCGGAACTACGCGCAAGGTAGAGTCTGCAAGGCGGCCCTAAGAATCCTCCTGGAAACAGGGCCCCCTATCCAAAAAGTAACCCACAAGATACTCTGGATACCGGTACACACGGGGATAGAGGGAAACTCAAGGGTGGATAGATTAGTTTGCGAGATCACGTTCCGAGCTGAGCTGTTGGAGACCCTAGAGAACCCTACCATATTGGAGCCAGTATATGCGGAGCTGCTAAATTGCTGCAGAGGTCAGAGGCTCAAGTACCCTCCGCCACACAACGCATTAACACAACAAGAAGCAGTGAACTGGCGGAGACTACAAACAGGAACATTCTTCAACCTATACATTCTACACAAGATGTACCCTACACAATTCAGGGACACATGCCCGTGGTGCGGGGCAACCCCCACGCTATACCACATTACATGGCAGTGCAAACGCAATTATGCATTCCACAAACTCAAAACCCCGAGTGCGGAGCAATGGGAGGGTCTGCTCACCAGCAGCGAGCTCACAGCCCAAAGGGTCCTTGAGCAGCTCGCATGCGAAGCAGCAAGACTCAGCGGAGCCCTGGAATAGGGTCCCGACCTTGCGAAGAGGCCAGACGTCAACGATGAAGACGACGGCCCACCGCTAATCTCATTGAGATTTCAATAAATGTTTTTCTCTCTCTCAACGTGTGCTGACATCGCACAGCACACGGGCGCCTTAGCGTTTTTCTTCCATAGAAACGCAGCCGGCGCGGCCGGGTTCGAACCCGGGAACTCCGGATCAGTTGTTGAGAGGCCTAACCACTGAGCCAACGCGGTGGGTCCAGGAACAAGCTGAAGAAAAAACATTGCTGCAGTATTCCTGCTAAACCAAGTCGTCAATTTCAAGGGAGAAATGCCGAGATGGACGGAAGACGAAGAGCGACACTGCATTGCACCTATAGGTACCTTTCCACAAAGGCATATGAGCATATCCGAAATGAAAGATTGTTCAAGCTTCCAAGCAGGAACACGCTACAAAACTTCATTGGAATTACTTCTTGAGAGATGGGATCTAGTGCCTTGGTGCAAGCCTGGCTAAAACCTGACCTTGACAAGCTTTAATGAGAACAGTCAAGAGCATGTTCTCTTATCGTCGATGAGAGGCGAATCAAACCATAGCTACAGATAACTGGCCATGTGGACATCGGTGTGGCCACCGATCGTGACGGCAACCTTGTACTGGCAAATTCTTTGCTTTGTTTTGTAATTAATGGTCTGTCTACTTCATACAGAATTCCAGCATCACACTTTTTTACTAAAGGACTGAAATGGTGCACATCTCTCCAAACTGATGCAATATGTTCTCACTACAGTCGAAGAGGTAGGCTTCTGGGTGCTGCGTCTTGTAAACCACAACCACAGAGCTAACGTGAATGCCATGAAGGACCTCTGCGGTGGATTCCTCACGTACAGGATGCAGCATCCATATAATCCTGATCGGCTGTTGTTTTAAGCTTTGTTTATTGTTATGTTTTGAAGAATATCCCCTCGCAGTTCCTTGCACGTGACCTAAGGAAGCAGGGAGAAGTATCATCTGACTTGAAGAAACTATGACACAGAAAAAAGTGCATTGTTAAACCTGTGAGGAAACTAACCAGAAAACACGTTTTTCCAAACGATATTGAAAAACTGCATGAGAAAAAACTGTTGAAGTACTTGCTCCAAATGTGACATCGGCTCTGGAGTTTTTGAAAGCGCAAGCAGGACACAGTTGCCAGCCATCCTTTGCCTATGCGGGGTCAACGATAGTGTTTATGCAGGATATCTATCGGTGGTGGTGGAAATTTTATTTGACACAAGGAAGTTTAGGACGCGCAGGTCCTTCGGCTCACGCACGGCCCCACAGCACTCAAACGTTCATGTCCCGGAGGCTCATGACGCTGGCAGCCCGCCCTGTGGCGATGGCTTGCTTGGCCGGCTCCTCGGACCGTATTAGGGTCTCCCAAGCCTTCCAAGTGGTAAAATGCTCGAGTTCCCGAGGGGGAAGATCCGCCGGGCAGAGGTAAAGGATATAATCGAGAGTGTATTTAAGGTGGTGGAAGAGGGTACAGGAGGGATTTGTGTAAATTTGGTGATAGCGCGAGCGTATATAAATGGTGGGTAAGGTATGTGTTTGGAGCCGTCTCCAAAGTGTCTGGTGATAATTGTCGAGGGAGTGAAGAGGTGAGGGGTGCAGCCGACGCTCGGCTTTGCAGGCCTGCGTCAGTTCACTGAATGACTGCATGCGCTCCTGTGAGAACTTCAGATCGGAGGCCGCCGGTGCCCGGTTGAGAGAACCTCGGGCTAAAGCGTTGGCAGCCTCGTTTTCTGGATTCCCGGAGTGGTCAGGCGCCCATATAAGCTCCATGTGGCGGGGCGGGTATGCGGCGAGGGAGTTCAGTATGCGAAATGCAGGGACGTGAACTCTCCCGCGGGCGAAATTTAGTATGGCTGTTTTAGAGTCCGATACTATATACCGGGCTTCCGTGCGCGTGATGGCTAGGGCAATAGCGGCCTCTTCAGCCTCCTCCGAAGTGGCAGTGGGGATATGTGAAGGGTGGAAATCGGTTGTAGGGAGGGGTTCGTGGTGGCTACAACCGCGTCCTAGCCTGTGCATGCGGCATCCACCCACGCGGCATTCGGTTCCATGCCATAGTGTTTCTAGAGCGCCCGTACGCGAGCTCTGCGGCGGGGTTCTTGGTAGGGGGGGGGGGGGGGGGGTGCATGTTTTTGGGGAGAGATTTAATTAGTTCACGGTGAATGGGGTGGGGGACCTGGAGCTGTTTGGGATCCGTGGCTGGTATCCTGATACCGAGGGTGTGTAGGATGTGCCTCCCGGTGGGGTTCTCGCGATACGTATGTATTGTGTCTGTCGGTGGTCCTCGATAAGCTCACCTATCGTGTTGTGTAGGCCTAGCTGGAAGAGCGTTTCGGTTGAGGTATCTAGGGGTAAATGTAGCGCCGTCATAAATGCTGTTCGGATCACGGCATGCAGGGTGGAGATTTCTGTGCCCTAGAGTTTCAGGTGGGGGAGCGTGAAGGGAAAGCGGTTGAGGACGAAGGCATGAATGAGACGACATAGGTCGTGCTCCTTCATGTCCCGGTGGTGTCCAGAAACTCGGCGGGTTAAGTGGGATGTCGACACCGCCATCTGCTTGAGTTTCTGGATGGTGAGAGTGTTTTTCCCGTTGTTCTGGATGGTGAGGCTCAGTACCCGGAGAGTGTACCTCAGGGATGTACCGGTTTTTTAGTGTCACGGTCATGGGGGCCGAGGGGCAGTTTCGGGTTTTGCGGCGAAGTATGAGGAGCTCCGACTTCACCGGAGAGGATGATAGCCCTATACTCCGCGCATGTGTTTGGCTGAGGGTAGCTGCCGACTGCAGAGTATCCTCTGTCTCCATCACTGCCATGGATGGTCCATAGAGTGATACCATCAGCATATAGTGTGCGCCGAAGTTGAGAGATTGTTTGCAGTTTGCGGGCAAGTGGAATGAGTGTGACATTGAAGAGAAAATGGGAGAGGACATCCCCGGGGGGTGCCAACCCCACTAAGGGTGTATGGGCGGGATGTGTGGGGATCGAAGTGAATTTCGGCCGAGCGGTTAGCAATGAATGCTTGAATATAGGTGTGCATACTTTCACCTATGTTCAAGGGGGTGGTGGTGGTAAACATTTATTATTTACAAGAAGGTGTTTGGGCCCAGGCCCTATGGCCCAGGTCCGCACAAATCTAGGTGGAGCTCCTATTCTGGAGCCCCAATGGCGTGTAGCGCCGCTCGCGCCCTGGCGACTAAGGTCCGTTGGGACTGCAGGCCATGGCAGTTGAGCAGCGCCGCCTCCCAGGCCTCCCTAGAAGGGTGGGAGATGAAGGATTGGGAAGGGTGGGGATTGGAAGGGCAGGCCCAGACCATATGAAAAACGTCCGATAACGTCGCTCCGCACAGCCTGCAGCCACCATCAAATTCTGAATTGAAGTGTTTCAATACTGCCGTGCACAGCATTGTATTTGTAAAAATTTTGAGAAGCCGTTCGTCTGCTCTCCTGAGACCCTTACAGGGTTCCGGAAAGCGACGATGACTGTCCTTATAATATGTAGTGATGTCTTTGAATGCAATTAGATATTGGGTAGGCTCGTAGTAGGCTTTCTGAGCAAGTGTGAGTGCCCGGGGAGAGAGCACGCGGGCCGCCTGATCGGCTAACTCATTGCCCTGGAGTCTTTGGTGGCCGGGAGCCAAGATGAGGTTACAGTTCGGAGGGTCGCTGGACCGAGAGCAATTTCGTAGGATGCGCCAGGCGAGAGGAGGTATCCAACCCCGCTCATAGTTCCGACAGGCCCCCTTCGAGTCGGTAATGATGTGTTTCACTTGTGGGAGAGAGAGTGCGAGCGCAATCGCGATTTCCTCCGCGTGTGTTGCGCTGTGAGCGCGGAAAGTGAGTCCTGCCACTGTAATGTTGTCGTGGACCACTGCTGCGGTGAACCACTCCCCACGGTGGGGACTGCAATGTCCACGTAGTACCCGTGTTTTTGTCGGCCATAATGTCGCTCCAGTGCTTCCGCACCCACCTGGCGACGGCCATTGTGGTCAGAGTGTGACATGTTGCGGGGAATGGGTCGGACCCTGAGGGCGCGTCTCCACGGTTCTGGCGCTCGTACCCGTTCCTCAAAGGTGATGGTGTGTTGGATGTGGAGTCGGTCAAGAATGCGGCGACCGGATGGGGTTTGTGATAGGCACGTATATTGGTTGACGAGATGGGCGTCTCGGAGTTCCCGATAGGTGTTGACCACTCCGAGGTCCAACAAACGCTGGTTGGATGTGGTAATGGGAAGGTCAAGAGCCCGTTTGATGGCTTTACGGTGCATGACCTCGAGTTGGTCCTCGTCGTGTTTGCGCATGTGACGGTAGGGGGTTGAGTAGAGAATTCTACTCGTTACAAAGGCATATGCCAGACGCAAGGCCTCTTTGCTTCGTAACCCCCCACGCTTGTTGGAGACTCGGCGTACCATACAACCCACCTGATCACCATACATGCGAAGTTTTGCAAGTGTTGTGTCCGGTCTGCGTTGTTGGTGAATAAAGAGACCGAGGATACGGATCTCCTTGGCCTCTCTAATCGGACACAAAGAGAGTGTCAGGTGAATTGAAGTGTCGTCCCGAGGAGAGGATCGAATATGGACAAATTCAGATTTGGTGGGAGCGCACTGAAGACCACAGTATGCAGCGTAAGTGTCCACTGCCTCCGCTGCCTGCTGAAGGCAGGTCTCCATGTGCCCGAGATCGCCTGCTGTTGCCCAGATAGAGATATCATCCGCATATAGGGCATATCGAATGCCAGGCATAGAGCTTAATTTTGCGGGAAGGTCTTTCATTGCGAGGTTGAAGAGGAGGGGAGATAAAACCGCACCCTGTGGTGTACCCCGGGATCCGATGGTATAGGGTCCGTGTTCCTTGTCTTGAATTCGAATGTAGGCCTGTCTATTCGTGAGAAATTGTCAGATGTATCGGTATGTATTCTGACCACAGTTGGTATCTTGGAGGTGGTTAAGTATTACTTAATGTTTTACATTATCAAAGGCTCCTTTCAAATTCAAGGCCAGGACTACCTTGTCATTGTGAGGGAGTTCTTTGGGCTCTTATATGTGATGATGGAGCTGTAGAAGGATGTCTTGTGCGGATTTCTATGGTCGGAAAACAAACATAGTGTCTGCAAAAGTGTGATGTGTTTCGAGGTAAGTGGACAACCTGTCTCGCACCATAGTCTCCATCAGTTTGCCGACACAAGATGTGAGGAAGATAGGGCGCAGGTGCTCCTCATCAATTGGCTTGCCTGCCTTAGGAATAAACGTCACTAAGGCTGTTTTCCGATCCGGGGGGAGAGGAATCTCTCCAAGCCAGATATGGTTGATGAATTCGAGGAGGGTACGGTAGGCTGCATCCAGAAGGTTCGCCAGAAGTTTGACGGAGCACCGCGATGATCGCTTGATGGTCTAGGCGATCAAATGCCTTGGAGAGATAGGGGATTTCCCAGGTCTTAAGACTGAGGAAGCAGAACTCCGACGCAGTTGGACTGGCTTGGTTTTGGCTCGTCTTGTATTAGACTGGCTACAGCAGTGTCTGCATCTATACGTCGCGTGCGTGCAATTAAAATGGGTTTAAACGACATGCGCGTATGCGTGTATTTCAGCATTTAGTATACATTTATCACATATTTTTGTTATTTTTGCAAAATCCAAAGTAGCGATTGTGGCGCCACACAAGCTTGGCGTGAGACACGAGAACCATTTCAATGGCCATTGAGATTTGCCGTGTAGCAGCGACACAACTCCTTCGAGTTCCATGGCCATTGAAACTCGCCGTGTGACAGGGGTATTGGTCGCAGCCGGGGCAGCGGCGTCACCTCGGAGCCGGACGCACATCCTCGCGGTGGCCGACTGCGCCGCAGACACGGCAGTGCTCGATCTTTTTTTTTCCAGAGGCAGCACCTACAAGCACAGAGGAGTAGTAGATGTGCTTGGGAACCATGTTTTGTTTGAAGAGGATGATGATGGACTCTGCCGAGTCTATGCGTCTAAACTCGAGAAAAGGAGGGCTCCGCTCGTGACTGAGACGGTCCTTGATATCTTCGTATGCGTGGTCGAGAGGGACCCCGTGAACCACGCCGTCGGCGCATTCCTCCGGGACCGCTTGGTAGCATTAGATGTTGTAGGCGGCGCCTTTGACGAGTACTGACTTGATGGCGAGGCAGCGGGCAATCGTTGCGGGTCTGGAGTGTTGATGAGGACGAGATGTTGATAATGACAGGGTCGGGCTTGTCCTCTTCACCTGCAAGGCAAGCTGCTTGCAGAATGGCATCTCAAAGCACAACGCCATTCACGGCCGAAAGGCTGAGACCGGCACGGGGACGGTCGCCGATGGCTACATTGGGGTGGCGTAAGGCAGAAGCCGGCGGTGGATGCAGTTTCGAGGTAATGATGGGGGGTCTTGCGTGTTGAGCATCGCTTTTCGTGCGCTGAGTGTCAGCCGTTCGTAGAGAAGTTCCGTGGCTGATATCTTTTTTTCTCTACTAGAACTCTTTCCATGCCGCCATCGAGGCGCGTCGGGGTCCGAGCGCGAAGCTGCGTCTCTAGCGGCGTTCGGTGTCGGAGGCAGCTGCGCCGCGAGGCTTAGCCGCTTAGTGCAGAGTGGTGAGGAAGATATGGACTTGCCTCTTGATGCAGAGGTCCAAAACCAGTAAAAGTTGGTACTGGCAAGTTTATGGCAAGATGCGGAGGCTGGTGTTACTTGTTTGGGATGAGTTAATCTGGTCTTAAAGCAAAAACTTTGCGGAGCGCTTGTGAAGCGCGTGAGCTTACGCGGCCTCTGAGCGCTGAGCTCTCAGGAGAGTGTGAGACTGCACGTTCAAGGAGCTGACTCAGGACTACTGAGCCCACAAACGGCTCTATGCCCCGTCTCACTCTTCCTTTGACAATTACCACCAAACCCTACTGCACCGCTTCCAGGTGCGAGCCCTGCCATCCCCTTAACTAGGTCCCGCTACCGCCAAAACATAAACCCCCTTGCAACCTCTGCAACCACGCCCCCGCCACTCTCGCCCGCATTCTATTCCAATGCCCGGCGGATTCTCCTCCGAGTGGCCGGGACCAGGTGGAAGGAGTGGGAGACCCTTCTGCGCCGTGAGGAGCCGGTCCGGCAGAAGACCGCCGCAGACCGGGCTGCCGACGCGGGACCGTAGGAACATGAACGTCTGATTGCAGCGGAGCCGGGATGGGGCCTTGGGATCTGCGTGCTCGAAACTCCTCGGTGTCAATAAAAATTTTTACTGCTACTTCTCTCTCACGGCGCTACTTAGCTGCCCACCGGCAGATTGAGTCAGTTATGCGCGCTTTCCCATCTTCAAATAGAGCGGAGGGCCTAGAACACTTCTAGCAACGTAGTAAAAACTGCGAATAAGGGTGGCCTGGTAAGTACGCTGTCTAGTTTGCTTCAAGCAAGCCGGGTCTACCCTACGCTGACTGACACACTAGTAGCAGTAAAGAATTTTATTGACACCGAGGAGTTTCTAGCACGCAGGTCCCAGGAAACAAACTACAGAGCAGCACTTTCAACAACCCACGAAGACCACACGCAATATATCAGGAGTCATTTGACTCGCAATGCGAATTCTGCGGGGAGAAGGCAGACCTGTACCATGTGTAGTGGGATGGCTAACGAAATCAGGCTACCAGTATTATTAACCAGCCAGCGCGTTAGGAGTGGGAGGCAGTTCTGACAAGCTCGAACGAAACGAGTCAAGAAGAATTCGCCGAAAGAGCCCGGACAGCAGCATACGCCAATAGGGTTCCGGACTGAAAAACTCCTACCGCCGCTGCAACCAGCGGAAACAGTTTCAATAAAAAAAATTGGAGGCCGCTTAAGTTTCGTGTTCAAGGGTGGAACGCGGCAGCGTGGTGTATCACTGCCAGATACTTCACGGAACGCAATCGCCCGTTTGGAGCGACGCCTTGCGCGTTGGAAATACCTTTCAACGCATTTTTCATTTTTTCTAATTGTTGCTATCCGAATTTGTCGAAAGCATATAGGTGAGAACAGCTAACGTTCTTCACTTCATTTCGCATTCGCGAATCATTCTTCAATATTTCTTTTAGTTTTCATTTCTTATTGGCGCTTTACAGTTAAAGTATAAAAACGGCTTTGTTTTGTTTAATCCGTTTGTTTTCTCGTTCAAAACTGCCCGCGATAGTTTTCCCCTTCTGCAGTTGGGGACGCGTTTCAAATTCACGACGATGATGCCGATTGCTCTTTGCACATTCCCTTCGGTGTCGCTATCTGGTCGTTTGGTAGCCGATATGGCGTTGCCGTCCGCATATAAGGTGAACCTGACATTAGATAGTTTTTAGTTAGGCCGCCAGGTCTATCAGGAGCAGGCTGAAAAGGAAGGTTGACAGCCCCGAGTCTTGTGGGGTTCCGCGGTCATTAATGCTGATCGGATCTGAGTTCGTGCTTCCGTCCGATATTTCGGTCGGTATTTCTATTAACTGAGCTGGGAAAGGTTGCTGAGTATAGGCTCTAGTGTGGCTTTGTGGAAGGGTTTGTACAGATACAAGCCTAGAATTTCTCTGACACACCTGCTAAGGGGGACGATTTCTTTGCTAATGAGGAGCATGCAGTCACGCGTTGAGGGATGCCCTCTGAAGCCTACCATTTCGTTTGAGAGGACGTTGCCTTACACGCACGCCTGAAGCCTGTTTAAGACCATGTGCTTAACGGGCTTACCTGAGCACGACGTGAGAGGGATCGGCCTGAGGTTTGCAATGTTTATCCTCTTTTTTGGTTTCGAGATGAAAATAATTCTGGCATGTCTTCATTCTTGCGGAAGATCCGCTTTCTCCCAAAACGTGTTAATTAGGTTAGTAATGGCTGTAACCTAACCTATGTAAGGTCGATATTCCTGAGGGTTTTGTTAGTCACGCCATCGGGGCCAGGTGAAGTAGTTGTTTTGAGTTGTCTTAGGGCTTGTCATGCATCTGCTATACTGAATTCCTGGTCTAGTTTCGAGTTTTCTTCACCGTCAGACCATGGGTATGGGTTGCGCGTCGGTTGTGTATTGAGGTATCTGTTTTTAAGGCTCAATATGAGATCCTCCGCAGTACCCTCGTGCTGATGCTGGATCTGAATGAATTTGTTTCGCTAGGCTGAATTGGACTGTGCGGGGTCAAGGAGATGCCGCGGCAAGAACCGATTATTCCGCCTGTCGAGATGACCGTTGATTCCGTCACATATCTTTTCCCATTGCGTCTTTCCAGCTCCGCGACGCATTCCAACATTTGCTTCTCTATAGCTCTGCAATGCGTTTTCTGAGCTTGCGCCCGTGTGTCTGTGACTTCCAGCGCTTTTGAAACGCTATATGCGCCTCCCTTAAGTGTTTTAACTTAGGGTAAGTCGTGTGTTGCTCATTAGCCGCTTTCGTGACTTCGGTGTGGCGTTATACGTCCTGTTTAAGCTCGCGGGTTCATTCATTGAGGTCGTCGATGTCGATCGGGGCATTTCTATTCCTGACTTTGAAGGCGGTGATTTGAATTGTGCTGTTCCCACTGTTTCCACGGTCGCTTCAAGTAGGCACTGGTTGCAACCCATTGCGAACCTAGTGTTTAACCACGTGGTCGTAAGTTCTTGGTGAGTGTGAGATCTGAGGTTGTTTTTGAATTTACACTATTTCAGGCAGAAATCCGCGTTTGTTGAGATTATGTTTGGAAAAAAAATATTTAAGCGTCTGCCACTACTTTTCTGAAGGCATCCATCCGACAGAATTTTCTGTATATTTTTGACGGCGATTTTCTTTGTTGCTGCAGCCTTGGCCCAAGCATTCGCGGAAGCGCCATTGCAATACTCGTAGCCGCATGAGGGAAAACACCATTAAACTTCCTTGAAACGTCCCTGGTTGAAAACTACACGCGCGAAAGGCTGCACAGGTGGCTTGTCTAGGTCTACACAATATTCAAGCGTCTGCCATGTAGTTTTCTGAAGGCATCCATCCGACAGAATTTTCTGTATATTTTTTGACGGCGATTTTCTTTGTTGCTGCAGCCTTGGCCCAAGCATTCGCGGAAGCGCCATTGCAATACTCGTAGCCGCATGAGCGAAAAATACCATTAAACTTCCTTGAAACATCCCTGGTTGAAAACTACACGTGCGAAAAGCTGCACAGGTGGCTTGTCTAGGTTTAGACAATATTCAAGCGTCTGCCATGTACATTTCTGAAGGCATCCATCCGACAGAATTTTCTGTATATTTTTGACGGCGATTTTCTTTGTTGCTGCAGCCTTGGCCCAAGCATTCGCGGAAGCGCCATTGCAATACTCGTAGCCGCATGAGCGAAAAACACCATTAAACTTCCTTGAAACGTCCCTGGTTGAAAACTACACGCGCGAAAGGCTGCACAGGTGGCTTGTCTAGGTCTAGACAATATTCAAGCGTCTGCCATGTACTTTTCTAAAGGCATCCATCCGACAGAATTTTCTGTATATTTTTTGACGGCGGTTTTCTTTGTTGCGGCAGCCTTGGCCCAAGCAGTCGCGGAATCGCCATTGCAATACTCGTAGCCGCATGAGGGAAAACACCATTAAACTTCCTTGAAACGTCCCTGGTTGAAAACTACACGTGCGACAGGCCGCACATGTGGCTTGTCTATTTCTAGACCTATATAATGTTAGTGCGGGTGCATACAGGTGATACCGATCGCACTTGAAAATGATACAAGCATAGCTCCTCCGCCACTCGTATATATACCCCGATTCATTGCAGTTTTTCCTTGTAAGACAGTGGTCGGCATGAACCTTTCTTTCAATGGTTGTCCATGTTCTGTGGTGTTGTGCTTGGTCTTTTACAGCGAAAGGATGAATAGCTTTGCACAGGCAGTTTAGCAGAAGCAATTTAAAGGGTACAACGGCAGCAGTGAATGCGTTAAGGTGGTAATATAGGGGGCGTTTTTACGGCGACAAGTCGGCGATGGCGCGCACTGGAAAAAATTGAAATTGGTTTTTGAGGGAAGGAAATGTTGCAGTTATTGTCTCACATCTCGGTGGGCACCCGAACGGCGTCATAAGAGAAAGGAGGAATGTGCGGGTGAAAGAAGCAAGATTGGTTTATGGTTGCTGTATGTCGGTTTAACTATCCAATGTGACTTGCTATTAGGACGCCGTAGAGAAGGGCTCCTGAAATTTTGACCTCTTGGGGTTCTTTAGTGACATCGCGCAGTACACGAGCCTCAAGCATTTCGCCTCTATCAAAATGCAAGAGAGAAAGAGGTGCCGTAGTGGAGGGCTCCGGAATAATTTCGACCACCTGGGGACCTTTAACGTGCACTGACATCGCACAGCACACGGGCGCCCTTGCGCTTCGTCTGCATCAAAACACGGCCGGATTGGATCCCGGGACTCCGTAGCCGACCGTCCTAACCACTGAGACACAGCGTCGGGTACAGGCACTCGACGCCCGACGTTACAAAAAACGCCCGCCGCCACCGATCTGGACCCGCCGTTATATCTGACGCCCGGTGTGACCGGAAACGGCGGCTGACGCAACCAATAGTGGAGAAAGCCCGCTCTTACGATTTCACTGCTTGCGCTTCCCCCGCCAAAATTGCCGCTATGGTCAATAAGCTACGGAGAGATTTTGGCACGGAAAATATTGTCGCGAAAATAAACTCTTTATCAAGCATGAAATGTCGCTTTTGAAGTGAAAAGCTTGACTACGCTAGGTAAAGCAGTCGTCGCGTAGGCCGGAGAATGACCTTTAACAACCTTCAGCCCAACCACGTGTATCCATTTCTTACGACGCGGTTCGGCTGTTCACCGATATACGTGAACACCCGTGAAAGCAAATGAAAGATGCATAACTGGCCCCCTGAGGCCGCGGCCACATGAGTCGCGCTTCAAACAATTTTCTTCAAAAGCAAACAAAGGCGCATGTTCTGATCCGGAATAGCCAGGTTCGAAATCAAACCCGGCGCCCGTGTGCTGTGCAATGTCACTGCAAGTTAAAGATCCCCAGGTGGTCGAAATTATTCCAGAGCCCTCCAATACGGCACCTCTTTCTTCCTTCCTTCTTTCAGTCCCTCCCTCTTCCCTTCCCTTACGGCGCATTTCAGGTGTTCGCCGAGGTTTGAGAGATACTGCTCCATTTCCTTCTGCCGTCTTCCCTTCCTCAGGAATGTTTACTTCCGACCAACATTTGTTAAATTCCGTGATAGCCTCCAACGACTTGCCGTCAAAGTTAGCTAGTATTTTCGGCGGTAATCCCATCTCCGCCAGGGAAGGTATCTCTCCTCATGTCCACGAGTGGGTTTCCCACCTCCCAAGTTGTGATCTCCTTGTCCAATTCCTCATACTGAGTGCCAGTGTATTCTTCCATGTCCAGGCCGACACCCTCCCATTGCATGTACCTCTTTTTATGTTCTGCACCTTTCCTACCTCTTTTCGTTCACCTTGAAGTTCTGTATAGCCTTGAACAAATTGGTTTTGTGCTGTTTCTTTCTTTCCGGGGTCCATCAGACATCTCAATATGGAGCAGCTTATTGAGGTTAAATATGCCATTGAAAGGGTCGCATAGGTTGTGCCAGTTAGCCTTGCCCAAATTCCTGTTATGCTGATCCGCTTGCTCCATAAGCTCTGATATTCTTTTTTTTAGTTTCCTGCTTAGCTCTTGCCTCCACCACCTCTTCCACTCTCCCCCACCTCCTATGCTGGAAAGTCCTCCGATGCCTTAATCATTTTGGTGTGAGCTCCCACGCCCTCCAAAAGCGTTGTCGCCGATGGCTCATCATTTTCAATGCTGCGCTCCTCCTTTTCGCTCCTGCACTCCCTGACTTTATCCCAGTTTGTAATTCTCGCTGCACTCTTCCTGCTGTTGTTCCACTCAACTGTAGTCTGCAGGATAGAGTAATCGCTCTCCAAGTTCTTCACCCGCCGCGGTGGCTCAGTGGTTAGAGCGCTCGGCTACTGATGCGGAGTTCCCTGGTCCGAACCCGACCGCGGCGGCTGCGTTTTTATGGAGGCAAAACGCTAAGGCGCCCGTGTTTAGTGCGATGTCAGTGCACGTTAAAGATCCCCAGGTGGCCTAAATTAATCCGGAGCCCTCCACTACGGCACCTCTTTTTTCCTTTTTTCTTTCACTCCCTCCTTTATCCCTTCCCTTACGGCGCGGTGTTCAGGTGTTCGCCGATATGTGAGACAGATACTGCGCCATTTCCTTTCCCCAAAACCAATTATTATTATTAATATCATCCTATGTTCTCCTTCAAATTCTCCCAGGCGGCATGTCTTGGATTCGTACCCAGAGTTAAATCCGGACTAGTGTCCTTACAGAAACTATTGCCCACTCTAGTAGGTTCGCTTGGGTCCGTTAGGATCGTTAGCGCCTCATTTGTGATTGCACCTGCTAAGTGTTCTCACATCGCGATCTCATACATGTGGCCCTATAGGCAGCTTGCGGCGTTGAAGTCCCATTCACTTAGCAGTGGACCTCCATTAGCCTCAATTTTGGCGTTTGTAATAAATTTCTCTAACCTGCGGCTTGTAACCTTCGGCCTGCTGTAGATGTTTGCGATCCAAGTTCTCTTTTTTTCTCTGCGAAGAGGTAACACTTGTACGCGAGTACATTTTGCCCCCTCCACTTCCAGATCAACAGTTTAGGCCGTGTATTTTTTGCACCACGTGCTTGGGTGAAGATGAAAGGTCTTGTATACAATTAGCTTTGCGTGCGCATTGGTCTCCTGCAGAGCTATTACCGTGGTTTGCGATCAATGCTATTTGCATATTCCTGTACTGTGGCCTGTTCTTTCTAAATCATGTGCAGTTTCATTTGCCAAATTATTAATTTGTTCTTTTGATTATGACTGTCCATCTCTTTCGGGACAGTCATCGTCAAGGTCGCCTATATTCTATTGACAGTACAACTCTTGACCGAGGTCTTTTTTCCCAACGTTGTTGTTTGCTTATTTTTCCGGTGCATCTTAATCTCAAGGGCCATTATTTCATTTTGCTCCATGCCTACCGCCTGTTGGAACTGATTTTGGTTGAGCTCGAACTGCTGGATGGTGAGTTGCATTTCCTCCAGGCTAGAACGCATCTGTAAACGTTCCTCTATTAATTCTGCTTTCATCTTTATGATCATATCCTTTATTATTTTATTCTCTTTTCTTGAACCCCGGTTTGCTTGCGTACGAAGCTTTCGGGGAGAGGTCCCGCATTATCAATTTTCACGCTTCTTTTTAAATTTTCCATTTCCTCCTTAAGTTTACGATTTTCTTTCCTAAGCTCTTCCAGCTCTTTTTTCAGTTCTGTACATCCATTATTGTTTCCCAACCACTGAGGACCCGAGGTAACTCGTGCTGCCCAGCTCACCTTTTCCGCGCCTTTCTCTGTGGTCTTCTCCTTGCATCGCTCCAACGATTCGTCTCTACTTCTCTCGGCTGAAGCCCAGCATACCGGCCGGAAGCGGCTGCTTGATCTTTGGCCGCCGGCTGCGCCCGCCTCGAACCTTGTCGTGGGACTTGACTTCATGTCCTTTGCAACTCCGAGGTCACGCATTTTCTCCGCCTCCCTCTTCTTAATAGTGTATGGAGTCTCGAATTCCTGCTCAAAAAGCTACGAGTCTGTGTTGTATTCGCCGTTACACACTAAACAGCGTACCACACGTTAATGTCCCTCTCCAGGATTCTGTGTCCCGCACAGTTCACATCTCGTTAAATTCGGCAAACGTCGTCCCTGTGCAACACCCTCTAAATACTTTCTTCAGGCCTCTCCAGGCCCTCCTTTCCACACGCGCTACGTCACGCCAAGTGTCCGGTCAGGCTGCTCACCAAGCGCGGCTCCGCTCCGCTCGGTTGTCTCCCTCGATGTGCTCGCGCTTGCCCGGGCAAGCACAGACACGAACGCAGTCTTGCAGTGAGCGTCTAGCTGCTGCTTGAGTCTTTCAGCCTGGCGTTGGGTGCATTTCCGTTCGCTCCTCGCACGGCTGTGTCTGTTTCGTGTGGCCGTTTCTTGTGTGGCGTGCGTACCTGTGCTAGCGCACGAATGGGAAACTGATTGCCTGCCGTGTAGCGAGTGCAACTTCGTGAAACATGGGCCGGTGCTGTGTTCCCGGGTGCCGCGGGAACTACCAGAATGGTCCCAAAGTACGTGTTTATTGCTTCCCAAGAGACGAAGTACGAAGAAAAGCCTGGTTGCGAGCCATTCCACGGAAGGATTTCACACCTACAGAGCATTCGAGGGTAAGACTCTGAAATATTGCTTAATAGGCGCTGGTAATTATCTTAGTTGTGAGCTGTCGCTCCCGGAAAGGCATGCTGTCTTTGTAGGCAATGATATCACTTCTTACACTTATGTATGAATTGTCCAGGAAGCATTTAGTTCTGTGGATGTGCATAAGGCTTGTGTAAAAGCTGTGTAAATATGTAAAAGCTGTTCACTATTCAGACTCTTTTTACTTAGTGTTTTAGGCAATGGAGAGTCATGGCGAATGGCCTTGCTTCATTTTCTCGTGCAGGTGTGTGAACTGCACTTCCACGCAGGCGACTTCATTACGACGTTGTCACACCAAGATGAACTGACAGGGAAAATAATAGAGGTGAAGCGTGACAGGCTACAGTTGAAGATTGATGCTGCGCCTTCTGTTTTTCCAAACTGCCCAAAATACTTGTCCTCAACGCCTGGACGGAGTGAATCGCCAGAGACGAAAAAAGCAAGAAGGGAAAACGCTGCTTTGCAGGAGGCTATGAGGAAGTCACTTCAGTCTAATGAGCTTGAACAGAAAAGAAACAAAGTTTCATCTTACGAGGAGTTCAAATCTAAGTTGCCTGGAATCTGCAACACGAAATTCTGGACCGTTTCTGTCGATGAGCAGTGCGTTAGGTTCCTTCTCATCGAGAATGATCCTTCACCTAATGTGAAATGCGCCTTGGTAGTTCTCCCTGATCTGTCACTTTCTGTTTTCTTGAATGGAGTGAAGCTTCTGTCGCTTCCTTCAGGCAGGATTCTGCCAGCTCAAGTATGCGACACCTCCAGCCTGTCCTTGCTGCTAGAAGAACTCGAGATAGGCTTGCATAATATACCTGAGGTGACGAAAGAGTCGAAACATACTAAAGTATTGCAGTTTGTCGGTTCACTGCTTGCAGACCTCATTGAGGACAGTGATACGACGAAAGAACAGTCTTCTTTGCTGAAATTTCTGGTTGAGCAGATAGAGCTTCTCCTCGCGAAACAGCATGTGTATAGCGCAGAGCTGCTGGTATTCGCCAGTATTTTGAATTCAATTTCTCCTCACGCATATCACTTCACAAGAGCTGCATCAAGAATCATTCTGCCCCATCCTTCCACACTGCGCCGTGTTTGCTCAAATTACAAAGCTGACCCTCTTGTGGAGCAAAATCAACCGCACTGTCTCTCCTACATCCGAGAACGAGTCAAATCAATGAAAGACCACGAGAAGACAGTGACCCTGATGATCGATGAGATCCACATAAAACCATACTTCGACTACAAAGGGGGCACAATAGTAGAATCGTCGGTTCATTCAACGGAACCAGCAACAACAGCCCATGTGTTCATGGTACAATCACTCCTTTCTGCAAACAAGGACGTCATTCACATATTACCTGTGAGCAAACTGAGCGCAGAAATTTTGCACGAGCATGCTAAGAACATAATCATTAATGTTGAGAAAATGGGGCTCAAAATTATCGCTGTGATAACGGACAACAATGCTCTGAACCGCAAGATGATGTCGTTATTTGCTACAAGTCCTCAGGTGAGCATTGTCTATCCCCATCCAGCCGATAACGCTCGCCCTCTTTTCTACGTGGTCGATCCTGTGCATCTCTTGAAGTGCATTAGGAACAATTGGATTAACCAGAAAAACCCTGGAACATGCCTCTATTTCCCTGAAATGGACTTGAGTGGAGCAATGCCCGAAGGGCCTCCTCGTATGAAAGCTGCTTCTTTCGCAGCTGTGCGGCAGCTTTATTCTTCAGAGAAGACGTCGCTTGTGAAGGCTGCTTACAGACTGAACGCAAAAGCCGTGAATCCAACCTCAATGGAGCGGCAAAATGTAAAGCTCGCTCTCGACGTCATTAATCAGTTTGTTTCAAATGCCCTCAGGACACATGGTTCCGCGTTCAAGATTCCTCAAGCTGAGTCGACTGCTCTTTTCATTGACGTTATCCTCACATGGTGGCAAATAGTCAATGTTAAGACCCCTTGCAAAGGCCAGAGGCTAAGGGACAGCATGCAAGACCCTGTAAGGTCTGTTGATGACACACAGTTAGCTTTCCTGAGCGGCGTTGTGGACTGGTTGGACGCTTGGGCAAGAATAAACATCACCAGTGGCTCGCTGACGAAAGAGACTCACAGTGCTTTGCGACTGACATGCTATTCTCTGGTAGAACTCTCGCGCTACTGCTTAGAAGAACTTCACTTCAAGTACGTACTGCTGGGCAAATTTCAGACGGATGCGCTAGAAGACCGGTTCGGCCGTTACCGCCAGCTGGCAGGATCACAGTACCACATTTCCGTGCGTCAGCTCTACGAATGTGAGAAGAAGCTTCGTCTTCAAAAACTTTTGACATTTCCACGCGAGGAAACAGAGTTTGAAGACGTAAGTGAGGATCTTGTCCCATGCAACTTTTCTGTGGCTGTCAGCGACGACGATATTACACACGCCCACTCTGACATGGATGCTATTGTCTACATTGCAGGATACGCTGCTCATGCTGCTTTAAAGAAGCTTTCATGTTCTGCTTGCTTCAGCACATTGGTGATTGAAAATCGAGAGATCGAAGCGGAAAATACTGCCATGATAGCTAACCTGTCGAGAGGAGGGCTGAAGTTTCCCCAGCCATGCACAGTTCACATGGTACTGATGACTAAACTAGTTGCAGAGAAGTTGTCTTTTGGAGCAACCGCGGAAGATTTTCTCTCCTGTAGAAATCAACGTGGTGTCGTGATTTCACAGACGATTTCCCTCCTGGACGAACACGACATTGAGACATGTGAAAATGGCCACACTGCACAAACTCTCCTGCGCTTGGTAGTACGCGTTGCAACCAACGTTGTTCTAAACAACTTTTGCAAACTAAGAAATGATGCCATACAAGACAATGCGCAGCAGAAGGCCGCAGCCCGGAAAGCAGCAACGCTTAAGAAGAAGTAAGTTTTATTCCCAAGCAATAAAAATGCTTTGCGCACACTTCATTGCTGGTGTCTCGTCGTTTTTTATTGTAAGGGTCAGATTAGCTGTACAAATACTCAACAGCGCAACATTATTGTGAGTGTCATTATTGCTGTGTGTGAAAGCTTTAAGCAAAACACAATACAGAATAAAACTAACACAATGCGCAGTAGACGGTGTTTTTTTTTTCAATGTTCACGAACTTCTACATTAACAACTAGATATACGCATGTGCGGTCTGTGCGGATGGATTTTACCGCACGGCAGACATCATGTACGTGATAGAACCTAATAATTAGATGATTAATTGAAATTAACTAATCAATTTTTTATTATAATGACCAATAATGCGAAATTGGCGGCCGTATGCTAAATTGTTTATTATAAAAAACTGTATTAGCAGCTCGAACTTTCTTGACAATAAGGTGTTCTGCAATAAAAAAAATATATAAAGCAGATAAAATGATAGCCTAAGGCGCGCACAAACTAGCGAATTTCTTTTCTGCAGCAACGACAAAAATGAAAATGAAGGAATCACTTATAAGGCAGCTACGTACGGCAGTACCCGAATAGTGCAGACGGGCGCGGCGCGCTGAAATCGCGGAGCGCGGGGCCTGCACGGTCCCTTGGCGTGACGTCACGCGGCCGGTGGAGAGGCCTTAGCATTGAGAGGGTGTTGCCCTGTGGCCCACCTCCCCACACCCGTAGCAGGCCGGGGTGGTTTTCTTGAAAAGGTAGAAGGGCATTTCCCCTCCGTTGTGGATGACATAAGATAGAACTCCATTTCCCGAGACAGTGACCACCAATTTGGCCATTTTTCCAAATTTCCTTAGAGGCAGGATTTCCTTCCTTTCTACTCTGGTATTTCATCGGATGTCTTCTTCACTTTCCTCCGGATTAATGCGCCTCAGTGCTTCATTGCACGCGTCCTCTGGGGCTTCGATGTACGCGCAGGTCTGATATTTGTACCTGTCTAACATTACCGCTTGCACTCCGAGAATTAGGCGAGCAGCTTCTATATTCAGTGAACCTACAACAATGATATCCTGCTCCAAACTGAGTCTGACTTTGATCTCAGTTTTTGTGTCGGGCCGGCCAGCGGCTGATGCAACGGCCGTTGCTACTTTCCATACACTCTATCTGCATTTTCTTACGTCCAAATCGCTTCTTCGTCTGTTAACTGCCACGACACCGTCCCTTTCCAGTGCTGGGGGTCTCGCAAAGCCTTTACCTTGGCCCGGGATCACCTTCGCATGCTCGATGTCATCACTCCGGCCCGACAGCTGCCGGTGCCGCTTGCTTTTCGCAGCCCATTCTTGGAATGTGCCTCATTTCACTGAAGCAAAGTTGGATCCAGGGCATGCTTTTCTTCCGCATCTGCCCCTTGAGGACTCCCAACTTGCATCTCATCGGGATCGTATCCTACCATCCCCTCCATGCCGTCAGGCCGAGCGCCTCTGGCATCTTTCGTAGAATTTCAGCTTCTCGACCCCCACATCTTCGTGGCTGGTATCCGCGCACTCGTGAAAACGTCGCGTATCCAACCGCTTTAGAGGTGGTTGGATGCCGCTCTCTCCCTTTCCGAAGCGGGCGCTAGTGAAGCCACCGGAAGTTGGGTGGCCTGTCCGAAACGTTCGGCGTCTGCTGCGTATTTCAATGCAAAATTTCGCGTATTTCGCCCTTTCATTTTCAGTCTTTTGAGTTATTCTTGTGTAATGTCAGCTGTTATATCAAAGCAATAAGCAAGCTGAATACAAGAAATGTGAGCAGTGTTTCTAGAACGCTATAATTTCACAGAAACCGAAGAGAGCAGGCCTGCAGGTCTCACACTGCCGCGGCAAAGGGGTACGCGCATAAAACGCTGCGTTCTTAACTAGTTCCTCTTTTCCGAGCGTAAAGGAACAGGAGTGGAATGATAAAGGCTAGGTCGTCTTGAAACCGAACTTTCGTGTGGGAAAGAAAAGGCGTACGCTGGCGCGGAAATCTGACACTCGACGAACCGCTGGTTATAGAACTCATGGTGATATTTATCGCTTTAGGGCGTCACTTAACTTCCAGACGTGTTTAAAATAGCTAACTCCAGAGCAAAGCCACGTTTTAGCTGCACAGGCAAGAGAAGCGACTGACAAGAAAGACGAATGATTCCGCGCGAGTGGCAAGCGCTGTTAGAAGTCAATTGCACCACACATCACGAACAAAGGCCCATTCAACCATATTTTTTGCAGAGTAAGAAACAGTACTTGATACACTCCGTCGAAAACGCAGTACTATACTCTTTGGAGGCTCTAATGTGAGCCAGAAAAACACCATGACACCTCACCAGATTGTAGCCCCGGCTTCGCTCCGGTTCTGTCAAAACATAATTCGGTAAAGTGGTGATCGCTGCAAGGTCGGCAGACTGGTGAAGGCTTCCACTATTATATAAGCCCCCCCCCCCCCCCCCCCCCTTAACGTACAGCCTGGGCTTAGAGCGCGGTTACGTGCATCACAATAAAGAGCAGAGTTGGGACACCAGCGCAACGGGACGAAAGAGAGCTGAGCAGACGAAGCTCAGTACGTTCGGTGTGTAGCGACGTTCTGTCGTCTGCTAGTATCGTCCCATTGCAATGCAATGCAGCATTATTTTGAAAGGCTTTCTCGAAGACTTTGCTTGTCTCCGCTTTAAGTTGACGGCGCAACAAGTAGGCTTGGTCGTTGAAGATAACGTTAACGCGTTAAGGCCAAAAATGGAAAGGGTTTCAACTTACAAAAACGTGTAATTATTTTCTGATTTATAGTCATTTATTTCAGACATCACAAGATTCAGGCATTTCGGATGAGTTCACTGCCGAGTTTATGATGTATCAGTGATGAAAATTTGCCCTGACCTTTTTTATTTATTTCTTTATTTTGAGTACCTCAAAGACGACAGGGATGCGGAATTTTACAAAGGGGTGGAGAAGACAAGGTTAACAGAAAAGATAGTCGATGGCTGTTGTATATTGACTGGATTATAGTGATGGATGACGTCTGCGGGCAGTTTTCTCCAATCGATTGCTGTTCTTAGACAAAACGACTTAAGATGGATCGTTGTTCTAGCATATGGCGGATAAACGACCATGGCTCAGCTGATGTGGCCTGTGAGTTGAAGTTATGATTGCTGCACTGCGTGATAAGTCATGATAGAATTAATAAAACAGAATCTAGATATTTGGCAGCGCTACCTTGTAAGATTGGAAGGCCGGATCTAACTTTTAGATTTCACGCTTCGTTCACCACATATTCCTAGAAGAAAAAACTTAATGCATTGTTTTTAGTATATTCAACTCAGGCGATTGGGTTATGATGACGCAGTTCCCATAAAGCGGAGACGTACTGCAGTTTGGACCTGACTAGGACTGCGTATGCAGGTTGCTTTACGTGAGAATGTGGATGACGTAGGTAACGTCGAAGGAAGCCAGGGATGGGGGTTAGCCTACTTAGTAACATTTGTAATGTGAGGCAACCATTTACAATCGCTGGAAATGCGCATACCTAAATATTTTAAACAGGAGGCCAAAGAGGTTACCGTCCTGTTCAGAAAGCCGTTGTACGAAGGATAATACTGGCGTGTGTGGAAGGTAAGCAGGACTTTATGTTAACATTAACACTCATTCCAAGATTCCACGATTTCCGCACCACTCCTCGTTTTTTGCCAGATCGCTGTGGAGCTCTTCATTGCCAGCAGGGTTATATATGGTACTGTACATAATGCAATCATTGGCAAAAAGACGGACACCACAGGACATGCACTTGGGTAGGTCATTAATGTACAGTAGAAGAATATGGCCAAGGACGGTATTTTTAGTTAGACGGGAAAGGGCAGGGGCGAACCTGGAAGAGTACTAGTTAGCGTAAGCAAACTGCATGTGGTTAATGAGAAAAGTCTTTCATATAAAGCAAATGAGAAGTGTTAAATTTCTCAAACGTTGTATTAAGAGTCGCTTCTGGTGAATGTTGCCAAAATGTTTCTGAAATCCTGAAGAGTGCATCACTGCGAACATTTATGTCTAAGCTACAGCTAACGTAGTTTTGAGAGAACGGGTGTCGGGTGTCGCAAGAGGGAGCTTTCTGAAATCGCGCTCTTTAAGGTTGGAAATTCTGTTGGAACTTAGGAAGCTCATGACATGGGAACCAATAACATGTTCTACGATTTCTCACTTACACTTAGGGGAGAAATAGGACAATATGAGTTACCAGAGCTTTACTTAGGAACTGGAACGATCTTGCCCACTCTGTACTCCAGAGGGACCATGGTGGTTCATAGAGAGAGAGACAGGAAAAGGATGTGTGCTAGAATCTTTTGGAAGTTACAGGCTTCGTGTTTTTCAAAACCATAGAAATGATGCTGTTAATGCCTGCTGACGACGTGAGGTTCAGCGATTCGATAATTTGTGTCATGCCTTTACCTGTAAATGAGAGTTCTGTCATGTTTGTACGAACTAAAATGGTGTTTAAATCGAGGTTATCATCGGTTGTCTGAGTAAACACTGCTCAGAAACTATTGTTAAGGGCCTCAGCCACAGTGTTCTCAGAAAAATGCCTCACCAGGTGCTCTCCAGCGTTTCGAACTAATATTCCTGCAGATCTGTTTGGCGTTGTTACGAGTTATTCATGGCAGTGATGAAAAGGAAAATAAACGTAAAAAAATTATGAGAAGAAATCGGAAAGATTTGATAGAGAGCGCTACCTTTGTGACACGTGTAAGCCGTTTGTGAGTTTCGCCTTAGTGAATTGTCGTTCCGTATTTTTTTTAGCTGCTTAGGAACTGACGTAAACTACAGAAATTAAATGCGGTCATGAATCATATTTGCAGACCCGATTTGTTTGTCGTGGCGATTTTCAATAATATTAGAAGTATACATTCTCACTTCATGGTTAAATTCTGCTTGGTTTGCGATGTATACAAGCTAGTGTTTTGGTAAAAATATACTGCAAACCTTTTTGCTAAAGTTGCATGGAAAGGCAAGGTAATTGCGCTACGTTAATCATACTCTAAATATCCGCGAAGAAATTTTTGTGTGCAACTTTCTCTGAAATGTGGAGTAGTCGTGGACCACAGTGGCCAGTTATTAGAGGAAACCACTCCCATCTACGCTCCGGAATAAGCAAGTAAGAAAGAATTAAAAACATTACGGTCTACAAAGCAGTTGAAATATATTACACCCGATACGCTCACCTGAACTGAACTGCTCTAAATTGCGTGCTTATGCTATAAACTAGGAATAAATCGCCGGCAAACAGGCGTTATGTGCAATTAATTTATAAGCAGTGTTTCATAAAAGCAATTTGTCCTCATGCATGCAATATATGGCACACATATTATGAAATATAACTGCAATGTTCTGTTAGTGCATGCTAATAACTACTGCATGCGGAAATCAAATATATATCTAGTTGGCGCATGAAAAAAATGCTGCTTTGATGTCGTCATGCGCTATGAGTTTTGCACAAAAACTATGCTTTCGTTCATGAGAAAACTTGATAAATAAACTCATCACTTACTTTATGAATCGTTCTTATTAAAAATACACCTGACGTTGCCCTTGTGATCAATTCTGATAATTCACCATGGTTAATTAAATGCTATGAGGAACCAAATTTCCTCTTTTGTTAGGGGCAGCTGTCTTCCACTTTCACTCTTGCTTCCAATCTACATGATTTTGCTTGCTGAGGCTTTCAATGTGCTTTTGCTAGTCATTGAGCGGACTCTTTTCAGCAACTGTTTTCAAATGTTCTGAAAACCACGGTACAGGAAATAAGTGCACTTGCAGCTAGCAGCCGCGCTTGTACGCTTTTTTCCTCGCTTTGGTAGCTTCCTGTGCACAGGGCGTGCTTCAGCAGCCGTACAGGCGCGGGTAAGCATCCAATTTTCGTCTCTCTCGCGAATTGTGCGATCTCAGGGTTGTCGCTGTATTCTATGAACCTTCTACGGGAGCAGATGACTATGCAGAGATAGTAATTGTAGGTACGGTAACGATTCCTTGAAGCTACGATGCCAGCAGGGGATAGGCTCTTCATCCTGCATTATTGTGAACTTGAGCATTAATTTGGGAACGAAAAGGTGGTTACGGGGCCCGATGATAGCATTACGGGAGGCATGCGCCATAAAATAGAGATTTTCTAAATTAAATCTTCAAGTGTGCTTATAGGGCAGGAAATAGGTCTCTTCAGAGGCCGAGTCAGAAGCGCAAAAAACTATTTCTCTGGTGTCGCAAAATACCGCGACACGATTATTCATCATCTGGAAGACGTTAAAGTAACGAGCGTTACCTTTTTGGTTTACTAGAATTGATATGAGTGAGATTAAAGTTAAGTACACCAATATAAATACGAATTTGACATCTTGTATATATATATATATATATATGTGACGTCACCAATAAATCTCCTATTAGATATACTAATGACGTCGCCAATCGATCACCAAATTCGTTGCTATATCGATTTACAATCGAGCCGCCATCTTGAATTCAATGTTAGAATTCAATTCTAACTTAGGAAAGACTTAGAAAATACTATTACAATGAGTAACTACTAGTAACTATTACAGTGAGTAAACATAGGCAGACATGATTCAAAAGAATGTACGGCGTTCAGTTACCTGCGCATTTATCGAAAAGATACCTTTTCTATTCCTGTAGACTTCAGCGTCACTTTTGATGGGCACATGGGTGCAGTCAGTGCACCCTGTGACTCCGGGAAACGCACCGACCTCATAAAACTTCGTCCATCGACCTCATAAAACTGCCCTTGCTTCCGTTGAGCTCGGCACGTTCACATACTTGGGGAACAGACTTTCCCAAATGCTTCTGCAGACTGCAGGCTGCGACACATTCATGAGGTCCCCCGCAACAGCCACCATGGCACCGGTCCCATAAAATCGGAGTGCGATGAGCAGCTTCAGTGCGGGTGGCAGCGAAGCTCCTCTGTTGTCTGCCTTGTCCCAAATTTGCAGCTCCGCCAGTAAGGCTAGCACAGTTTCTTTGGAGAAGCGGTAGCGTGCTGAAAACTCGTGGTCGTTGTAGAGCTCCAACGGGTTGAGGTGATCCGCGAGGCTCCGCAGCCGAGGCGACACCGGAGTTCTGTAAACATCGCCGTGCAGAAGTCCAGCTGGGCGGCGTAAAAACCTTCGGTATTCTTCAAAACTGCCGTCGTCAGGGACATACGTGCGTGACAGCATTGTCACGCACGCATGTCCCTGCACCACAGGAAGAAAGACGACGGGGCGGGCACTTCGCGACTGCTTGGCTGGCTCGACGGCCGTCTTCGCTACGCGCGCGCAGAGCTGCTGCGGGCGGTACTGTGTGCACCCTTGTGGGAAAGCAACCCTTCAGGTAAAGGAGCGGGTTAGGAAGCATGAAGGTAGCATGCCGGCTCCCTTAGGGTGGGGAAGCACCAAGGAGACCCTAACTTAGGTCTCCTTAGTAAGGGACGTTTCAGAATTGACATAACGTCGCCTTACGGCGCGTGAGGCGCCCTTATTAAGGTAAGGAGCGTTTTAGAATCCGGGCCGTAGACTTAGAAAATTCCACGCCGAAGGAAGGCGGTAGCAGACCCCAAGAAATCGAACAACGTGATGATTAAGACCTAACGTACTTGAAGTGAAAAAATGAGAGAATACTTAAGCTCCATCTTAACAGTATCACGCAAGGCCGGTAATAGATTTTTCAGTAGCCTGAAGTTATCTTTCTGTATCTATTCGCAGATACAGGCAGTGCTCTTTCCTTCAATATCGCGTAACGCCTAACCTACCGCCTCTAAGAGTACAGCGATCCACACACTTGCCTAGAGCTCTCGAACGGCGCTGTTTGTTTTCGACGAGGGCGGCGATGGTGAACAATCTCAGAGTTCGCTTACACTACACATGAAATAGCCCCGAAAGCAGAAGATTGGACAGCCGTCGCCGTAGCTCAGTAATAAAGAAAAAAAAAAGTCGCCGTAGCTCAGATGGTACAGCACCGGGCGCGAAATTTAGAGGTCTTAGGTTCGGATCCCACTTGCGGCATATCGTTGTTTTTTCTTGTGGTTTTATTAATCTCCCATTGATAAAAAACACGAAGTAAGACATCACCTAGGCTTCTTGGTTTGGTGACTGTTTTTCTTCCGTTATTTATGTCATAGCGAGCACCTCTTTCCATTCACTTGTCTGCTTTGTAGAGAGTGGAATAATTTATAAATTATTGCCAAATTAAAGTCCGTTCTTCATAAAAATTGACACCTACTTTCTCACCTCAGAATACCTAGTCGCACCAAATCATGGGCCTCTGTCATGACCTTACTGAAATAAATTCTCAGTGTCTATAACCCGCGCTGCGTATGGCCAAATTAGTGTTCAGGTTCAGAGGACTACAAGCACACCTCCGGGCCCGAAACGCGACCCAGGAAAGTTTCTCTTAAACTCCTGCTCGCAGGTTGCATGGGCCCCAGGTGCGTGAGTAGCAGCAGCGTCGTCAGAACGTTACCAGGAAAGCCTCCTGACGTCGCGTATGAAAGGCAGTTGCCTCAAAGACCGCACCACTCACGATCGTTTCGCCGACGTTCTAAAATGCCAACAGTCCTTCTTCTTCGATTGACATGGCGTCCTCGTACGGCCGGGCACTGCACACACACCACGAGCTGTATCTGCGCAGTGCAAACAGTTCGATTCAGGCAGGTACAACAACAGACATGGGCATGACCAGTCGACTTTAAGAGCTTAGGGCAGGCCCTAAACTTCCTATGTATTCAGCGCCTTTTTTTAGATTTTTCTCTGCAGGAGGAGGAGGAGGAGGAAATGCAGGGAGGGGAACCGAAAGAATTACCGGTGTGCTACCATGCACGGGGGGAAAGGGGTGAGGGGATAAATAGAATAAGGAGAAAAGAGAGTGGTACGAAATTGGTGTCACTATGCAAAGTGACAGCGTTCGTTAAAGTCACAGCCTATCGTGCCGACCAGAAGTTCGCAAGAAGCGCAGCAGTGCCTTGGAGGCCTTCACCGCCGACGATCGCCGCGGCCAGTGGCCGAGAATCTTCATTTCCGTCAGTGGGCACGGATCCAGATGCTGCAGTGCACGGCAGAGAGACTGCCTTTCGGCGCTGTAGGCAGGGCATTCACAAAGAATCTGTGCTATAGTCTCATCACACCCGCAGATGGCACATGCAGGGCTGTCAGCCATACCTATTAAGAAGGAGTAGTGCTTGGTGAAGGCTACACCAAGCCACAGGCGACACAACAAAGTTGCTTCACATCGTGGTAGGCCGGATGGAAGCCGAAGCTTCAGATCTGGGTCCGAGATTTGTAAGCACGAATTCGAAAATTGGTCTGAATTCCACGCGGCAAGCGCGATGGCCCGCGCCAGTGGTCTAAGCCTACTAGCTGCGTCGGCTCTCGAGATGGGATGAACACACATTCGCCCTCATGGTGAGCATTTCGCGTGGCCTCGTCCGCGCGGTGGTTGCCTGCGATGCCGCTGTGTCTTGGCCGCCAGTGGTAAACAATATCGTGCCATTTATTGATGTCGGTGTGATAGAGCTCTCAGATTTACTCGACCAGTTGTTCATGGGACCCACGACGAAGAGGAGATTCTAAAGCTTGGAGGACTGTACATAGTTCATTAGGCCTTCTTGCAAGTCATTACCTGCTGCGTGTCGTTTGTTTCCGAAATGTAATGAGAGTTTTCTAGTCAATATTCTCTATTATGCGATTTACGTTTCCAAAGCGGTATATTACTGGTGTTTTTTTTTCTGAACAAAACACCTATAGGTTTGGTTTATAGGGCGCATAACGTCCCAGAGCGACTCAGTTTAGGAGGGAAACCGTAGTGAAGGGCTCCGGAAATTTCGACCACCTGTGGTTCACTAACGTTCACTGACATCGCACAGTACACGGGCCTCTAGAATTTAGCCTCCAACAGAATGTGACCGCCGCGGCCACACGATCGAGCCTGCGTCTTTCGGTTCAGCAGCTGAGCGCCATTACAACTGAGCACAAACACCTTTATAAAAAGCTGCTGCAAATATGTCACCATGGCTGCTCTCGCATCATGTACGATAACGACTGTAAAAATGAGCCGATGCTGAGACAGCGATCAAGTATCGTGCGTTAACGTACCTAGCATGGTCGCCAGTTGGAATCCCTGCCTCTGGCTAGGCTCTAACTTAACAATTAAGTGTGTGCTGCACGAAACCCTGAATCGCATGACGCCATCGAGAACATTCTGTGGCAAACGGTTGGCCCACAAAAATTACACGAATCTCGGGACGAAACATTCCGACTTTGACGCCTGCCAGACAGGGATATATATGCCGGATCGACATAGCAAGCTTTCTAGTTTTGGCGCCCCGATGTCACGCTGCCCCCTGTTATTAGTTCCTTCCGTTATGTAATCACCCTGGTTACCGCGGCAACCAGTTCAAAGCCGCCATCTTCGATTATCTCCGTGAAATCAGCATAATTCGGAGGCTGGAAATGCTACCAGTAGAGCTAACGCTCTAATTTATGAATATTTTTTATTCATACAGATATGAATTAGTTACGTTACTGCAGAACGTTCATTCAAGACTTCTTTTTGTATAGATGGTCAGAATCATTTGAACATAAATCATCTGCGAAAGCTAATATTTCCTCCGAAACATTTAAAACTGCTCTGGCAGTACTGCTGCATAGCCAGATAATGACACTGTTCAGGATTCATTTGTTTATGCATGCATTATACGCCCCAGCTATTTCAACAGATATTTAGCCGTTTTACACTCTAGGCAAGTGCCATGATTCTCTTGTGCAAGGTGAAAGTGCCGCCCGCCAGAGATGCAGGAGGCTCGTTGGAACATAATTTGCTGCGCGAGCTAAACTTACCTGCGAAACAGCCCAAACCTACCCTGGTTGGACTGCTTCCTACCCATATAATAGCAAAATTCTGAATTCAGATTTCTATTGAACGCATTGTATAAACTGGCTATTTCTGTAAAGCTTTCGCCTTCTTACGCACTAAAAAAGTGCCATATTTCTAATATTTTACTTGTGTATCAATCATAATTTTTCTTAACAAATCTACCCGTCCTTTACCCTATCGCATTGTGCGGAGCACTAACAAGTAGGAACTAAAGGAAATGGATAGGTTGCATGCGGCATTTTCATTGCTTTACCATTCGAAGTTTCGGCTGCAAATCGTGGCGTCCACCTAGGATTCCATCGGACGCTACCAGTTGCGGTGTTTGCAGCAGGCCCTGTTACGAAATCTGACTGCGCCCGAAAAACTAGAAATTGGTCTTACTTCACCAACGGGCAGTTCGCCTTTTGTAAGACATGGCTTCAAGGGGAGGTTTGAATTCGAAGAATGATAGACAGAGACGCGCGGCGGCAAAACCGCCTCCGCCGAAGCGACGACACTGGTTTGTGCAACAGATATCGCAGGAGCAGACGACATACCAGCGATATCATCACTGGATGACCGCAGTGTAGTGGTGGTATTCCCTAATGAATTCACCAAAATTTTTCAGCAATCGTTCGTTGTACAGCATTCTGGGTGGGGTCATAGCAGTTAATTACCTTTGCACAAAGCTTACATATTTTAGTCTACTCGGAGGCTTGCTTGCGATAGGGGTTCGGACCAATTACATATGCACCACCTTCAATTGCATGCTTTCCGAGACTACATTCTCCCATAAGTGCGGTCGAGGTGACCACCGAGATGTCTAGATGTGAAGGTTTAGGCTAGCTTGCGACAGGAGTTCAACCGATGACATATGCACGTTCTGTTGATGCTTTAAAGCGCAGTTAAAGTGTCCACCGAGATGCCGACATTTGAGAGCGACTGCGTGCTTTCCTTTCCTCAAAACACATGCTTTCGCATTCCTCTCCCTAAGCAGACTGAAGTGTCCTCAGAATTTTTTTTTTTTTTTGGGGGGGGGGCAGTACGAACGGGCGATGTGGCATTTCGAAATGCAATGAAATGCGGGGACGGTGGTAGTGGTGAAAGACATTTATTTATTATTATTTTTTAGAAGAGAGATTGGGAGCTGGTATTAACGGCCAGCCCCTTACAAATATGAGGAGAGGTCCCTTGTCCTAGACCCCTGTGGCATCCGCGGCAGCTGGCGCCGTAGCGACAAGGGATAAATAAGAGCAGCCGAGCAGGGCAGCCTCCCAGATCGCTCGGGTAGGTGAAAGGAAAAGCTGTAGGGGTAGTCCAGTACATATCTGCAAGGAGGCACAGTTGTTCCTGCGTATCGGCGCGTCATTTCTCGTATTTACGTAATTTAGAGAGTCAAAAAGATGATATCTTTAGTAATTAAAGAATGTGCTCAGAATTATGTAAATAGCTTAACTTGGAGAATACGTAAATAATCATCGATTCGCTGATGACATTGCCTTGCTGACTCACTCCGGAGGTGAACTCCAAATCAGGATCAGAGTTATGCAGGCAAAGCAGAACGATGGGTCTAAAAATTACCTTGCAGAAAACCACTGTAATGTTTAACAATCTAGCAAGGGACCAACAGGTCACAATTGGCAGCGGGGTGCTGGCAGTGGCAAAGGAATACGTCTACTTAGGTCAGGTAGTGACAGCTGATGCGGATCATGAGAGGGAAATAACAAGAAGGATTAGAATGGGGTGGAGCGCACATGGCAGTTCTTCTCCGATCATAAATGACATTACCGATATCCCTCAAGAGAAACGTGTACAACAGCTGTATTTTACCGGTAATCACCTACGGGGCAGAAATGTGGAGGCCAAAGAAAAGGGTTCAGCGTAAGAGACAGAGAGAGGGTTTATTGACAGCTTAAGTTAAGGACAACGCAGCGAGCTACGGAAAGAAAAATGATAGGTGTAACGTTCAGAGACCGGTAGCGGGCAGAGTGTGTGAGGGAACAAATGCGGATTAATGACATCCTAGTCGAAATCAAGAGGAAGAAATGGGCTTGGGCAGGGCAAGTAATGCTAAGGCAAGAGAACCATTGGTCCGTAAGAGTACCGGAGTGGATTCCAAGAGAAGGCAACCGTAGCAAGGGGCGGCAGAAAGTTAGGTGGGCGGATGAGATTAAAGGGACACTGAGGAGAAATTGAAGTTGGCTTGTATCCATAGAATACCAGCTCCTGATCACAAAAACGCCACTCTTCCTGAAAACAAAGCTCTTGTAATGTAGAAAATAGCAAGAACCAAAATACAGGTATCGCCGCCACAGGCCAATCTCGCAAGTACAAGCGTGATGACTTCCTAGGACAAGAGGCGCCACCATGGAGGAATTTTCCTTACTTCATGGATGTCACGAATCTCTGAGGCTTGCAAAGGAAGGTTGCGCACCGCACCGCTTGCCCTCAGAAATCACGGAGTCTCCGCTTACGTCACGTTTCACGTCACTCCGTTCTGTGTCGTCATAAGAGTCCTCCGTGTCGTCATAAGAGTTCTCGAGTTTGAATCAGAGCGGCGGGAAAAAATTTTTCAATTTCGAATCCAAATTTCTTTGAAATAAATGCATCTTTCGCTCCCGGACAAGCATCAACAAATCCATGAAATGCCGAACTATCAGATATTGCTAACAAAAAAATTTTGATAGGGTTCTCCTCAGTGTCCCTTTAAGAAGTTTGCAGGCATAGGGTGGGCGCAGCTGGCAAAGGACAGTGTTAATTGGAGAGACATGGGAAAGGCCTTTGCACTGGAGTGGGTGTAGTCCAAACATCGTATCTGCGAAAGTGTTACGGGCCTCCAGATATTGAGAGAGGCGATCTCGGACCAAGACCTCCATAAGCTTGCCCACACAAGACGTTAAAGAGATAGGTCGGAGATGATCGGTATTGATGGGCTTGCCTGCCTTTGGGATGAAGGTGCCAAGAGCCGTTTTCCATTCCAGGGGGAGGGGTGTATCGTTTTTCCTGATTGCGTTGATGTATTCTAGCAGGGCCTCATACGCCGGCTCAGGAAGGTTGGCCACAAGCTTGACCGTAACCTTTCCCCTGCCCGGCGCGGTACCCCGTCTCATTTTAGTAAGAGCCACCCGCAGATCGTGGAGCTGGAACGGACGATCCATATCCGGATTATCTCTGCCTGCATACAGATATTCCTGTCCACAGGGTTCTCGGACTTGACACAGATACTGAAAGTCTGTGCAAGTTGGTCCGTATAACCTTTGAAATTATGAATCGCTCGTTGCAGATGTTTCTGTGTTTCTGCTCGGGCCTGAGTTGGATCTATGGGGATGCGGAATAGCTTCCAAGTGTTGCGACTAGACATTTGTCTAGCAACAGAGGTACAGCGATCCACCCAGTTTGAAGGGTCGAGCTAGGCAGCATACTCAGCCTCCTTCTGGGTGAGGCCGTGAATCCGCAAGTGTTATGTTACTGACGGCGCCACCTCTTAGTGAGGCTGCGCCGCGCTTCCCAAAGATGAAAGAGATGGTTGTCCACATCTGTCCCCTTATATGTGAGTTGTATTTGCTTCTCGTGTTTGTGTAGCGTTCGGAGGAGGCTGTGGGCCCAGGAAGAATAGCCGTCTTGGAGCAAACTGTACGGGGCAGCGATTGCCGGAAAGCCTTCCAGTCTGGCAGGTGGGCCTGCGCTATGGAGCGGTGTAGGGGCGAGTGTAAATGATAGTGTTGATATTGCAGTGGTCACTGTCAAGGGTGTCCTCGCTGTTGACCCAGTCTGCGTGTCTTATGTTGCCGGTGAGGGTGAGATCGGGACAGGTGTCTCGAGTTACAGAGTTACCCACACGTGTTCGATAGACATGTAGGGTCTGTATGGAGAGTAATGCCCAGCGTGGAATTTAGTGGAGATGGGGGGGAGGGGGGGGGGGGCAATTTGTGGCGCAATGAGAATAAGAAGGGAGAGCAATTTTTTATCTACCGAAAGCACTCCTTAATTAGTGGCCACGGAGAATTCACAGGCATATGCCAAAATTATATCTTCATGTCAAAATTAAAAAAAATGAAGGCCTATTTATGACACAGATATTGCATGCAGGAAGTCAATTTCTTTCCTAACCACCAGCTGCAGTTATTCTCTAATATAAATGTGAAAAGAATTCACTGCCAAATTGAAAATCCACATGTTCACCGCGAGAGACACTGAGGAGGCCAGTTTGTGGTGCAGGGATCATAGAGAGGAAGATGATATTCTTTTTTACGACCCAGGTACTGTGTAAATGGGGCGCACAGCAAAAATGAATATCAATTAAAATTTCATATTCTCCCCCAAAACAGAATGTCAAAGGAATGTCAAATTGTGGAGCACAGATTGGACGCAGGAAGCTTATTTTTTTTCTACCCATGTGCCACGAGCGCTAATTAAAACGCAAAGAGAAATCAGAGCGAAATGAAAAAAGTCAGATGTTCGCCACGAAAAAAAAAGGTTGACAGCTGCAATTTATGACATTCAGATTAAAGACAGGATGTCTCATCAGCCTGAAATGCCTCTTCTTGTTTGTGCTTGATCAAACGCAGCATAAATATTGCCCAAGTTCAATGTGTCTACTAAAACAAGGAGAACTTAAGAAGATATTGACTTATACCGGGTGTTTCTTTGGAGCCAGCCGTTGTATTTAAAGAGGCTTTTCGAGGCGTTCGAGTTGTTTTTTCGGTATAGTAAAATCAAAGCTTTCGGGTTTCAGGAAGCAAGAAAATCGTTTTAATTATTAAGCAGCTTAAATTTTTTGATAAGTAACCTTGTTACCTATTACAGTTCTCTTCCTGGTTTCAATCAGATAACTGAAGCAGTCGTTAGTTAAAAAAGTTGCACTGAGGCCATGAATTATGCCATTCGGAAGGTAGCAGGAGTAAGGGAACCGTTACTACTACCAGCAGTGTGGCAGTTGTAGTTGTGGTACTAACAGACATCAACAGCAGCCTTATTACACCCTCTGTAGATCAAAGACCTCTCCCATATCTCTCCAAGAAACCCTTACCTGTGCAGCCCCCTGTCACCAGCCCTCTGCTCCGGCTGCCTTCTCTTGAAGTGCAGTTCGTTACTCTTCGGAAACATCGGTTATCTTGCCTTCGCACTAAATTCCCTGCGCAAGCCGATTTTTCTTTCTTTTTTTGAGGATGATATTATTAACACGCGCTTCTTCCCTGACCCACTCGGGGTTGTTCCGGTTTCTTAACGTTGCACTGTTCGATATTTCTTGCATAGTTCGCTGCGTTCTCCTCAGTTTAAGTTAAGCCCTTTACTTAGCGTGCACTTTTTTACCCCCTACGCGAGTACAGGTAAGATACAGCTGCTATGCGAATTTCTCTAAAGGGATATTAGTGAGCTGCCATTCAGGATCAGTTACGTGTCCAATGCTCTCCAACCCATTTTAGCCTTCTCTATATTTCATTAATAAAGGAGTAGAAGCATATGGAAATTGATGCCCCTAAAATATACGTGGGCTATGAGGGACGCTGTAGTACAGGTCTTCGGGATAGATTCGACCTCTTGGGTTGCCTTAACTACAGATCATTTGAAACACACAGAGGCTTGTCCACATTTAGCCTCCAGCGAAATGCACCACCGTTACCGATTATGCGACCTTGTCCTGAGCTGTTGAACAACGAAACTAATGAGCTACACCGGGAACTAATTTCAGAGGACTCTACGTTATTCCACCGATAGAAACAGAGGAACCTTCCTTCCGGCTATTAAGCAAGTTTAATAAAGGAATGTGAAGAGGCAGAGGAATTTAGCCACTGGCGATTTCGCATTGCCTTGGACGCAGACTGAGCTGCAGTGACTTGAACACCATGGACACCAGCTCATCAGAATATCAGAAAGCACAACATATCGAGTTTGATCCTTGTTTTTGCAGGCTGCTGGAAATATCTGTCTCGCTAAAAATATGTATTTTACACATTGTTTGTAGCGTTTCTCAATTCTGCATTTATTGTGAGCAAAGTTAGCCGGAACGGCTGTAAACATAGCCGGCCTCAGCTGGCTTTTGCTGCCAAGAGGGGCTTTTATGCAATCCTTTATAACTTTTATCCATTAGAAACAGTTGCTCTCCGTGTTGCATATATACACAAAAATTGGTACCAACAATAAATAGATTATCGTCAAATGCCGCATAAAGAACAAACTGTAGGACTTATTCACTGTTTTTTTTTTCGGGTGATACATTTGAGAGTCACGCAAGAAGTCGATGGAGAGTTGCATGTAAAAAATGTACAAGTCATTGTACAGGTGCATTGTCTGACACTGCGTTTAATGTCCATGGCGAAGAGCATTGCGCTGCGACCAGACGGTCGACGCATAGGAACGGAAGCGAGGCCTCAATCTCAGATCAACAGAATCAGTGGCGTCGCGATCCCAACTTTGCATTTCGCGGATTACGTTGCCCCATGCATGAACAACACAAGTCGGCGAATGCGGGCATGAACCCCTGGTCTTAGTTCCCTCGAGTATATATGGCCCTTGGGCTTGTCACGATCTACAAAAGGCCGACTGAGGACAGTTAAATGTTGGCTTGTATTGAAAAAGTACAGGGTTTTAATCACCGTAAAATCGCTCTCGCTGAAAACACAGGATTCATAAGTTAGGAAATACTTATTCACGGAATACAGGTGGCGACAACACTGTCCGATTTAGTAGGTATAATGCTTGCATAGACAATTTTTTGGTGCGCATGCGAGGTTCTTGGCTACACTGAAATTTGCTTCCAAACGGTGACTAGCGGGAACAATTTTAAACCAAATTTTGGTACTATAAATGAGTGTTCTGCTGCCAGACAACCGGCAACTTAGCCAGAAAGAGGCGGAGAATCATGCTTTTCTCAGGGCTATAATTCGATGAAGTTTCCCCGAGTGTCATTTTAACAATAGGACTGACAAATCCGTTTTCCTCCAAAGCACATGAAATGTTTCCTTGTGAGTTGAGACCAAACACCTACTATGCTCCATGCTTCAAACTCATAAAAAAGGACGACATTTCCTTGCACGTGTAATCTAGGCACTTACTCTTGTATATGACGGAAAAAAATTCTTCGCCAACACGGCCTCAGTGTTCGACTTAAGAACGTTAGCAATGGGAGCTTCAAATGTTTACATAGGTGTGCTCAGTAAACGTGGGGAAGACCAAACGCAAACATCCAACGGATATTTCCTTTTCGGAAACATTCCTTCTATGCCCCAAGCAGCCCCATCTGCGTAATGGAGTTGGTACTATTATTGCGATTGACAGCCACCCTCGCTATATGCGGTATATTTCCTCGTTATATCAGGTAATAAATTCTATGAACGTGTGTATCAGGACACAACGAATTCTTTGACACCATCCGGAGCCCTCTGAGACAAAACGGTTCGGCCGTAATGGCCGTATGAAGGTCCTCCGAATGCACTGTTTGGGGCGGAAAGGTGGTCGGTGTGAATCCCACACATACTTTGAGCTTCATCTCAATTAGTAATTTCATTCTAATTAACGTGCCAAGTCATTTGACACCACTTCGAACATTCTGCGTCAAACGGGTGGCCCTAATATTTTATGCAGATTGTGGTCCCGGAGGGGTCCCACTTCGACGCCCGCTTTACTGGCACATAGACATGACGTCCCAGACAAATTTAGTCAATGTTTAAAAATATCACGCGGCACTCTAAGAGGGATAAGCAGACGCAGCCCTCATCGCTTGCACTGGGGTAAATGGCACAGCCAGTGCCTGCCTCACAGCCCTGTCACAGGTTCAGTGGCAGCACACCGAAAGAAATCATCTGTTCGGTTCTACGCGTAACGTTTGAGAGCACTGTACTCTCCCCGCACAAGCAGGCATACCACGTGATATTTTTTTTTTGTATTTCGAGGGCATCTGCAGTGAGCGAGAAAAAAGTTAATACGTAACAGATGGAAAGTTAAAAGTTGTTCCATCGGACATTTTGCGGGCCATTTTCAAATTTCGCATTAGAATTTTTCGGCTATCTTCATTGCTCGCGAATTCGGCTAATTAATTTCGACTAATTATGCAATTAAGCAGAATAAAAAACAATGTGACTTTCTCCACACAACAGCCAACAGGATGCATCTGGGCGCGTCGTCTTAGAGTGCCGCGGCATATTTTTTAACCCTGGCTAAAATTATCTGGGAGACCCTGTTTAGCGGATCGAAAGTGTAGGTATCAGTTGAAGCGTACGTTACGCGCCCACTGTTGCTATATGATATGGTGTGGTCACGGGGGTAACTGTTTTCGTCAATTTGACCTTCATTGCAGACAGACGCGTCCTTGACAAACGTAAGTAGTAAGAGCTAACGCTCTTATGAAACCAGTATTGTTTCCCTATATCATAGACAAAGACGATCAGGTGTTTTTAATATTATGCACTACGTGAGGAACGTCAACCGCCTAAATTCCAACCTTATAAACTTAAAAATTATGGAAGGAAATTTCATTTTATTTCCCTCGTTCTTTCCTAATTATACGCCTACTCATTAGAATTGAGCTGTTAAGCAACGCATATACTAGGTTCTTTTTTGGTCGCCAAGAAGCCAAGGCCCCTGTGGCCTGTGGACTGCGTATTCGCCAAGCGGCCTGAATGTCCTGGGTTCTCTTTCCCTCTCTTTCACGTGAGATTTTTATTTGAGTTTGGTTTGTGTCTTTGGGACTAGACCTGTTCTGGTCAGTCATCGGGTTTCGTTGCCGATGACCAATATAATGTTTTCGAATTAATACGTATAATGTGTTTCAAAAGGTATTGCTGCGACCGTTAGACGAGAGAGGCTTCCGTGATACTTTAATTACCGAGCGACACTCTGATGATCAGTGTTGCATTGCTCGAGCGTCAAGGCTTTTGAAGGCGATAAAGGAAGGAGAACGAGAAATATAATTTCAAATGGGAAGGAGCATAGAGGTCCACATAAAGACAGACAATATTCGTTGTGTATATTGTCGCTCCCCAGCAAGAAGAACTGGTGTTATAGTTTTGCATAGTAATTTGTACATATAGAGAGGGCTTAACCGGATCGTAGAGGTCACCCGACTGTGCCCTCCTGTGCCGTACTGAAAGCCTCTCCCATGTCTCTCCAATTAACCCTGTCCTGTGGCAGCCGCGGCCACCTTATCCCCCACCAAAGTTCTTAATTTCATCCTCCCAGCGCTCGCTCCCCCCTCTTGAGACGCCTGCCTTCTTTTAGGATCCTGTCCATTGCCCTTAACGACCATCGGTTGCTTTGACTCCACTCTACATGCCCTGCGCAAACCCAATCCTTCTCCTTGATTTCGCCTTGGACATCATTAACCTGCTTTTTTTTTCCTCGCCCATTCTGCCCTCTCCCTCACTGTGAACGTTACACCTATCATTTTCCTCGCCACAGCTCGCTTTGTTGTCCTAAATTTAGGTTGAACCGTTTTCGTCAGTCTGCATGCTGCTGCCTCCAAGGTCACACTGCAACTCTTAGGGCAACGGTCACACTGCAGCCAGTCGGAAACTTCCTATGCATAATTTACCTTTTTGAGGTCTGAAATATATAGAGTGTTATTTATGACAGATTAGAAGTATTAGCCCTTTTTGATGCAGTTCTACTGATCTTGATGCTGGCAACTTTATTTGTCAGAAGGAAGGAAGGCCTCAGACGTTGCTGGCACATACCCACTACGGGGGAGTGGCCAAGACACAGGCGGTTAATTACTGGATACAGGAAATTTTTGACGGGAAAAGCAGTGGAAATAGTATGTAGTCTGATAGAATGGAAGAGGGAAGGAAAGGGTCCAGTTAACTTGGAGATCGAAGACGGGGACAATTGCTTAATGTGCATAATAGTACACAGTGCCTGTAATGTTGCAATGTCTTACTGACAGAGATCAGGAAAAAGAAATTAGAATGGGAGTCGCTGCGTTTCTTGAAGAAAATTTTGCACAGCAGAGCGCACACTCCTGTCGCTTCGTCCAAGCAAAGAAGCGCCAATGGAAACAACAACCGCGGAAGACACAGGCAAGCCCAGTTTGATGAAATGGAATTTGCAAAAGACGCTTCCTCAAATGAGAAAAGCGGCGGCAGAACAGCAGGAAGTGATCTATTGCCTCAGGTTCGGCACAAAAAGGGCACAGTGGGAAGCTGCCAGGCCAGATCTGTGAAGGTAGAAATTGAGAAGGGGAACCCGGCAACGCAAGCGCGTGGAAAGAGACCTCTAGTCTGCGTGAGCGCCAGTCTTTGCTACTCCAAGGATGCAGAAGATGCTGATATTCGGGAGACGATGTAAGAGCCGAGGCAGCAAATTCCTGAAATATTGTGTAGCTGCGAAACCTCACCGCAGCTGTATATGCACACGATGGTAGGACAGCAACAATTGGGCCGCTGAGAGAGGCTCTTGCTAAGGAATCTGCAACCTCATTTAAGTGAAAGCCCATGTGACCTGGTACCCAAAGCAACGTTACCGAATTTAGATGCAGCGGAATCAGGAACTTAAAGAGGCGTAATGGCCGAGAGTCAGCGGGCGAGGATAAGGAAGAGCAAATGGACAGAGAGTCTGTCATAACCACGACCTGGGAAACGGTAGATTCTAATTTTCGTAAGGCTAAGATTACTGCTAATAATTCAGCCAGAAAAATTGGAGTGAAGTCAGGAAGACGGAGAGAAAAAGACCAATCCAGTGAAGGTGAAAAAATTCCCACACCTGCCTTTTCGCGATCCTGAGAGGCATCGGTAGCAATAAGAACATGAGAGGGAAAGGACCTTAGGTGGTCCAGCAATAGACCCTGAAGAAGCGGGAAGGGCTGCAGCTTTGCATTCGATGGGAAAATGTCATCGAATTCAATCTGGACAGATGAGGAGTTGTTATATATTTGGCGGACATCAGTGAAATGGATATTTATGCGATCAAGGAGGGACTGCACGTAACATATCTGCGGGGTATGAAATCGAGACCAGGCAGCACTAAAAAAGGCGGAAGGTTGACTAAGAAATATTATACTGGAAGCGTGAAGAGGGAGTCGCACAATTTTAAAAATGTTTGAACTGTTAAAAGGCGAAACCTAGGTGATAACGAAGGCATTCGCGCCTCAAGGTGCAGAACAGCATTGGCGACATATTTTGGAAGCCCCAGACAAAGGCGCAACGCCTCACGCTCCAAAAGCACAAGAGGGCGAAGTTGATAGGCAGGAGCTCCTGAGAATAAAACACACCCGAACTCCAAAATGGGCGGACGTACATTTTATAAATCATCAGAAGCGTATGCCTTCTCATGCCTGACCTAGCACTACAAAGCCTGCGCAGGATGCCAATGGCCCGAACTCCTTTTGCAGAAACTTGCTCAATGTGTGGCCGCCAGGAGAGAGTAGAGTCGTATATTACACCGAGATACTTCACCGTCTGAACTTGAGGTATTATGTTATTTCTATAGACCAGGCAGATGTTTACAGGAACAGAAACTGGAAATACTAACAATGCGCATTTCTTCACATTAAGGGACAGATGAATTCTTCCTAGCCAGTTGTCAAGAACATTGAGGTAATTTTGCAGGGTTCGATAAAGAGTGTGAATGTCACCTGCTGATGCAAAAAATGCAATATCGTCGGCGTACACATAGTTTTCACATTTTGAATGCATGGAATTGAGCTTAGAAAAATGTTAAAAAGAACAGGGAGAGAACTGATCCTTGCGGAACACCTCTTGTCTGTGGAAATCTCCTTGAGGAAATACCATTTTGGCAGCAGTAAAATTCTCTATTTTCTAAAAAAACAGAAATCCAGGCTACAAAATAGCTTGGGAAGTTGAGTTCCTGTAATCTTAGTAATAGAGTCGAGTGCTCCACGCTGTCGTATGCTTTACTGATATCCAAGGTGACAAGCGCAGCAAACTGTTTTCTATTGCGAGCTAATTTAATACGACTCTCAAGATCAGTATGAGCACACCAAATTGAACAACCCGGCCTGAAACCAATTTGACATGGATTCAATACAGCATTTTCTGAAAGGAATGACATGACACGGCCGAGAAGGACCCTTTCCACCAATTTCACTAGGTTCGATGTTAACGAAATAGGGCGTATATTGTCTAAAGTTAAGCCCTCCCCTTGTTTTTTAAGCAATGGAACTATTTCAGCAAGACGCCACTCATGCGGTATCCAAGGACCTTTAATAGAATGGTTAATTAGAGCCAACAGGTCTGCAGGAGATTCATTGAACAAAATTTTGATCATAGATGAAGGGACCTTATCGGGGCCAGGAGCCGCTGGGGATAAGCGCAGAACAATTTGCGACAGCTCAGGCATAGAGACCTCAGTGAAATCACTTGAGGTGCATGTGAATATAGTAGAAGGTAAAGCAGATGTAAAGCGAAGCTCTAGGCCACACGCAATATCTTCTAAGGCCTTTGCGATGTCAGCAGGGGACTGAACGAGGGATTCAATGTTGGCAGTCGGAGGAATCACCTTGTTGCGCCTCATGAAACTAAACAAGGCTCGTTTACTTCCCGATTGGGAAAGGAAATCATAATGATTTGTATTATACTCCTCCTTTGCACGGGCGACAGTGCGCTTAAATGTTGCTGCAACATACTTATAATCCAGCCAATTTTTTGGGCATTGATTGATGAGAAGTTTCTTCCAAGCTGCTTTCCGTCGTCTATATGCACGCGTGCACTCAGAATTCCACCAATTGTTCGCGATTGCACCCTTTGTTCTCTTAACCAAAAATTCAGACTTTTGCCTTGCATGGTCCAGTACTGAACATAGATGTGCAGCCTTGCTTTCGGCACTCGTCTGAGCGCAAGTGTCTGAAGTGATTTGGAGGGCTGATTTTAGAGTGTCTTTAAAGCAATTGTAATTTATTAACGTGCGCTGATGTCGCTCAAGAAGAGTTAATTTACACGCAAACTTGAAACTAATCGGTAGATGATCACTGTTTGTTGCACAGTCAACAGGCACCCAAGACATAACGGAGACTCCTGGGGAGGAAAAAGTTAAATCCAGGGCAGAGCGGCATTGACTGCGAACAAACGTAGGCAATCCGGAATTGTTGCAGATCAAGTTGTTGCCAGAAGCCCAATCAAATAGCCTAGAACCAAAGCTGTCTGTTTTAAACCCCCAAGTCACATGGTGCGAATTGAAGTCGCCAAGTAATAGAACCTGAGATCGGCTACTAGACATGAGTGAGTCAAGGGGCCGAGTGTCACGCACACCAGACGGGAAATATGCATTAGCTACCGTAAAGGGCTGTTGACCTGGGACACTGAGGTCAACCGCAAGGATTTCACATTCAACTCAAAACACACTTTCAGGAACTCGCACACATGCCGTAGAAAGCAAAACGAACTGCCATGTTTGCACTAGCTGTTTTGGGACGAAAATTTTAACATTGTCCTCTAAATTTTTGCACTCTTCCTTATTTACAGAAATGGATTGGCTCAGCCTGACGTTGACAACCGTGCTTATCTTGGTACTATACGTCATCCGCTTGTCTCGGCTCAGAAAAACGCGCATTCCAAGGGATGCCAAGCTACCGCCTGTTCCGCCAGCTACTCCATTGATTGGCCACGCCGAATACCGCCGCGAACATTTTTTCGCTACCACGGCAATAGAATGGGCAAAAAGCTACGGTCATACGTTCAGGTGAGAAAAGAACTCTGTAGCAGGAGGCCTCGCAACCCTCATAACAAGAAAAAAAATACCTAACGGTGCAAAAGTCGACAGTGCCCAGAGAACGTCGTTTAGTCTCCTAACAGTTCCCACCTAGGACACAATGCGGTAAAACATCACTACAATGCTTGTCTGATATTATACTCATCATGTGTACAGATATATTGTAAGCCTTCTCAGCATTGCTTATTCATTCGTAATAACCCCCAGCAATACGGGGAAAAGAAACATGCGTGATATTTCTACTTGCATCGCAAACGCAAGCAACATGGTACACATCTACAGCCATAAAGATGCACATGAAACACTTCGGAGCAAGCGCTGTAAAAAAGCGCTAGACTACCTCTACAACACAAAGGTGCGTGACAGTTCAAGCAAACGCACGTCAGGATTCCTGAAGGAGCGCTTGCCACAATAAGCTCTGCAACTGTATATTTATGGAGCGCAATAATAACGAAAAACTTCATCTAACTTCGTTCCTCGCGCGTCGCTGAGAATCAGTATGTCCATGCTAATTACACATAACTATATCACACCCCATACAATGCACTCACGATAAGTTAGTTCACTTATGTTTTGTTAAAGGCGCCCTATTTCATTACACATTACATAATGGTTAGGGTTGCACTTAATAAGAAAAAATCTGAATAAATATTTAACATTAAGAAACATCGGTTAAGCGTTTAAATCGGATGAAGCAATGCCGACGATGTAACAGGATAGGCAGTTCCGGTTTGCAGCTTCTCGAAAAAAAAAAGGAAGCAGAAAAGGTGGCACTGCATGCGACGGTGGGAGGGCAATTTGATGTAGACGGCCGGTGCTTTGAGATATGCGGTTAGCCGCTGGGATTTCATCATCATCATCAGCCTGACTGCACCCACTGCAGGGCAAAGGCCTCTCCCATGTCCCTCCAATTAACCCTGTCATTTGCCAGCTGCGCCCATCCTATGCCTGCAAACTTCGTAATCTCATCCGCCCGCCTAACCTTCTGCCGCCCACACTGCTAAGCTTGCCTTCCCTTGGAATCCGCTCCGTTACCCTTGAGGACCAGCGGTTATCTTGCCTTCGCATCACTTGCGCTGCCCAAGCCCATTTCTTCCTCTTGATTTCGACTAGGATGTCATTAACACGCGTTTGTTCCCTCACCCACTCTGCTCTCTTCCGGTCTCTTAACGTTACACCCATCATTTTCCATTCCATGGCTCGCTGTGCTGTCCTTAACTTAAGCTGAACCCTTTTCGTTAGACTCCACGTTTCTGCCCAGTAGGTTAGTAGCGGTAAGATACAGCTGTTGTACACTTTTCTCTTGGGGGATATTGGTGAACTGCCATTCATGACCTGAGAGAACCTGTCATATGCGCTCCACCCGATTCTTACCCTTCCAGTTATTTGCCTCTCATGATCCGGATCAGTTGTCAACAGAAAAGCGAAACATTTCACTCGTAGGTTTACAATTCCCCCCCCCCCAAAAAAAAAAAAATACGGAGAAGTTTCGTAACTCTTGAAAGCTTGAGTTGAGAAAAACATGCGAACTGTCTGGTTGACACAAAATATTTGTGCTATTGTCGCGCCAAAACAGTGGGTATGTGGATGAGCGCATGGACAGACTCGGACCGGTCGCGGCGTTTCAAAACGCTGCTGGCGCAAGTACTCAAGAACACCGATCCTCCGAGATAGAATTTTAAGCCATCTCTATAACATTTTATACGCTGGGAAGGTTTCAGTGCCATAAAAATGATAAAGTAGGTACATATCTTTCTTGTTATTTTTGATTGCCGCAAGGGTTCATGAATTGCAGACCAACAGCACCATGGATTTCATAGATTTGAATATTAAGGATTGTAAGGACCAAGTCTGCTGGGCGTATGATCCCCGGTCTAATAAACATCTGCCTGCTTTTAGGAAGGCACATCTGAACCTTGGGAAGTGTTCAGCTTTCACCTGAGTCTGATAAATGTGTTGTAGAAATCCTGTCTGCCAGTAAAGGACAAAGTACGGCGCCACATTGCTTACGGTCAGGCTCTGGGGAGCTATGTCGGTGATGAAAAGAAATTAGCCATGCTTTTTGCTCATTCAAACAATTTAACCGTGTTCTGCACTAGAATTTATTATGGGTGTTATTATGTGTGTGAAGTGACATCATTTATTAATATTAAAAAAGTAGGGGACCGGGGACAGTAGTTTATTTTTCTGCACCTCAGATGCCCGTAATACGAATATTACATGAAAGAAAATACAATGCAATATAGAAAATGAATCGGCAATGAATGACACCGAGTTTAAAGCATATTTTAACTAATAACCTCCTGCTCATTATATGCCTCTTTTCTGGTAGAGCTGGGCTCTTCCTCCTCTCCGTTTGCTATTATCATCGCTTAGGGTGGCTAATGTCACCCACCTGTTGGCTCAACATCGTACTGCGATCAATACTCAGTTTCAACCTACCTACATGAACCAGCGCCTCGCTCCTTTTACGGCATAATGCTTTCCTGACCTCCTCTCGCCAAAAGGCCGCCCATTCTCTCCGTATCAGCCGCAGCCACAATGCAGTTTTCGCGCCTTTTTTGAGCATCAGCCACATAGTTTCAAACGCACAATAAATTAGATGTGCCTTTAATGTACGAGTGTACGGAAGGGGAACATTAGTTAAAGCTCAGGAAGAAATGTAGACGCGAATGCAAATGCTATCATCCGCATTTTTTATGCAAAACAAGTGAAATTATTACAAAAGGTCATGTAAAGAGGCAACTTTACCTATTTTCTATTGCAGGGTCAAATTGGGATTCACAGAGATCGTTATTGTAAACGACTACGATGCCATAGAGAGGCTGTTTGCGAGGGATGAGCTGCTGTGCCGTTCGAAAGCTTGGCGTCTCTACGGACTCTCTGTCGGCTGTAAGTAATTCGTATTTCAAAACTGAAATCCCTCCTGCAGTACCTGTGTAAAGACCTCACGTCACTGCTGGTCAAAACAGTGTATGCCGGATTTGAGATGGCTGCTGCTACGAAGTGCCCAAGTACCCTGAGAGCATGGAATTTGAGGCAATACTATGTGAATCCCTCTGCATTGTTAGAGGCTGCCAAATACTTCCTTGCACAATCCGCTTGTAAAGAAACCCTAGCTCGTGGTTGAGAAGCAGGATCATGACTGCCCATTAGTTATTCATAACCAGCATTAGTGTCTTGCTATATAGCTGAAACCTTTTTTTGTGTTTAGCTTTATCTCTTTAGCATTTGAAATCTGATGAACCTCACTGTAAATGTAGGTCACTTTCCTTGCTATTGGAACAAAGAAACTGAAATCTGCATGCTAAGAAACAATACGCATTGCAGATATTCCTAAATAGTAACAAATGTGCGTGAGCAGGAATTGAAATACTGCGGTGAATTGAAAACATGGCCAATATTCTTGGACAAAAATTTTGAAAATCGGAAAACTAAAATACTGGTACATAAATATTGAACATTATGGTTCATTTTTTTCTCTATGTACCAAGATATTTCTTTTAAATTTTTTCCATCGCTCCCATCGAGCAGTTAAGACTGCCTTAGAAAACCAGTGCGGAACGCTTTTGGCGATAGCAAAAACGTTAATAGCTGAAAAATGCAAGCCTGATTACGGGAGATACGCGGATATATTGATGGTTATAGTGAAATATTACAATATATTAAAAAACTGCCCCCATGAATTCTTCCCCGTTCAAAAATGTTTTTGTCCAGAATTTTGGGTATGCTGAGAATCACCACACCAAAGTCGTTCATAAATTGTAAATGAAAGCTAAAAGGAGACAGGCTACCATAGTGAGTCTTTTTTGAACCCAATATTATTAGGATAAAGAATAAATTTTATAATTATTCCTAAGATTGCGCGCAAATTACAATACCTGCTTATTTTTTTTTTTGCTTGCACACTATCCAATGTTCGTGGATTATACCCCCCCGCCCCCTATTTCTACCACGATATATACAGAAGAGAGACGAAACTCGTGGTTGTTCGGTGTCGATTACTTCAGTGTATCCTACAACCGGAATGCATCTGCAGAGTGGCAAAACGTGAAAAGATAATCACGGGAACTTAGCGCACTTTGCAGTTGCTGACAGCAAAATTGAGTGTTTTTGTACTTAGCCATCAGTCTGAGTGAGCCTTAGTTCAGTTGTTTTGAAAAAGATGCCCTTGCCTTAATAGAACATTTTAGCAGGGCAATGCCACGATGGAGGACGTCCAGATTTGCCAAGATTTATTGACGCCAGTTTGAGGTCTGCCCTGATTTTGGCTGCATGAGCGCAGAAATGCAGTGTACACCGACCGGTGAAATCACGGGCTGGGCCTAATTATTATGGCGGCGTTACAGCACTCTGGAGGCCGCGGCTACGTTTAAAGCACATCATTGCACGGACATGAAGAAAAGCAAATCTTCCTGCACTTGAACAAATTTCTTACAAATCAGTTAATTTATGGGCTTTAGAATGCGCGGAAAACAGTGATCCCTTAGTGAAAAACGGCTGTGCTAAAATGCATTTCGAACGCATTTATTAAATTCATATTTATTTTGCATTTTTTGTCCCCACGCCTAAATTACATTACGAATGCTTCCTAAGTATGCTAGGACAATATTTTCAAAATTCTAAGAAATGCATCAAAAAACATTTTCTGTCCGCTAAGTATATTTATTCTGCATTAAAAATGTACTAAAATATACATTAAATACATTATTGATATACTAAAAATATACATCAGATACATTACATTACATTTAATATACACTAAAATATACAATTAATACAGTAAAATATTAACTTCGGCTCGGCTGAAAAAACGTACACTAGTCCGATTCACCAGATAATACTGATCAATGTTGTCAACATGCGAAGTAATGTCTGAACTGGCTATAAGCATCAGGAGACAGACAATCCCAGAGGAAACTCGTTGTCATCAAGAAGTCCATAACAATCGAAGGTCACGTGACGGGACCTGGTCGGGTATGACGACGCCACACAAGGAGATGCCGACGGAAAGAGACATCATCAAACAGGAACTGCTCCGATAACTGCGATTCTTGGCTTGGTTTATACGTACATACCCCCCTAGAGAAGACACATTATCTTGCCCGGTGAGGCGCTTTTTGCGCAAAGACTGTGAGCCCCCAAATTGTCGCAGAGGCGTCGGAGTGGTCGCGTTCGAATCTCCGGTCTATCCAGAACCAAATTCTTAGTCGTAACTTGCGTCAGGCATCGGTCAGGTGTCGAAATGTCAACCAACAAATACATGGGCGCTAATGGGAGCCGGTCGGCCTTGCCAGTCGGCCTTGCCAGTCGGGGTCCTTTTCGCTTGCATGTTCGGGCCCGGAGGTGCGCATGGCGTCATTGCCGGTATAATGTTATTACGCTGTCTACACGTAATTTAAATAAGTGGTGATTGCCTTTCTGCTAGAAGTTAACATAAATAAATGGACGACAGAAAACGGTGAGTTTTCACTGTTCCCGGAAACGTGACTTCGAGCACTAGGTTGTTCCACGGCAGCTTGAAGTGTGCTGCAAATATGCTGACGCGGACTACTTATTTGTTAAAATTGAAGTCTACTATGCAAGAATTAATTTCGTACTTACGAAAGTACACTTTAAATGCATTGCCAACTTGTCATTTTCCGAAACGCGATTTCGAGCACTAACTGTTCAACAGCAGCTTTAAATGTGCTGCAAATATGTTTACGCGGACAGCTCATTCGTTAGAATTGAAGTGTACTTTGGACACTTTCAATACATAGTCAGCATGCAAAGGTCTTTGCCCGAAACGAAATTACGAGTACTAGATTTTTCCACGGCAGCTAAAAGAGTGCTGCTTCAGATATGATTAAAAGGACTGCCCGTTTGTTCAAATTGGAGTATAATTGAGACGAATTAATTTCATATTTACAGAACTACACTTTTAATACACTGAAAAGGTGCGAGAACCGAATTCATATTTTTTCACGTTTTTGAAACGTCCTTGAAACATGCTTTAAGTGAATATATATTATATATAAAAATATATATTTCGGATACCGAGCATAAAATTTCAGGAACCTATTTCAGGCATATTTCTAGTGCATTCATGAATACAAATTATGTTTAAAATACATTATAAATATCCCGAAGTATATTCCAAACGTATTAGTTTTCGCTAAGGGATGACAACAACTCGTGATGAAGACACAGAGAGCGCACTAAACGTGTATTTGCTGTTCATAATCCTCACAAATTTCTGCTTGCTGTACACATCGTAATATCAGTAATGTTCTTGGAAATAAGGTGCATAATCGTCCTTCTCTTTGCAAGAAAGCAAATTGCGCAGTGAATCCACAAAGCCAGCTTGGTTTTCATCCCTGCCTGTAGCGCTACTACGGACAAGATGTTCGCGTATTGGAGCCGCATTCTGTGCACGCCGTGTTGTTCGCAACTCGCGCAGATCCCATGTCCCTGGAAGGAGACGCGTGGCTCCAGAATCGAAGATTCTGCATCCGGGCGCTGCGAGACATCGGCTTCGCAAAGCCGTCCATCGATGGAGTCATTGTTGTAAGGAAACGATGCTCCGGGTGCTGTCCCTTGTGTTGTCGTACTCAGAGGCCGTATTTAATGAGCAAGTCCGACACCAAGCGCTGAAGAAGATCCACCCAATGTTGCTCAGGCAGCCCTGCTGGTATTATGGCTTGATAAACTTCTGAGCCACGATTTGAAATTCATAACTTTTCATGGGACGGGGCAAGAGAGAGGAAGGTAAAGAATAATTAGAAGGAAATTGCAACGCATTGAGCACCTACGCTAGCCTGACTGAATACTGTTCGAGAATGGTGCTAGCTCTTTTTTATGTGCGAGACGGTGACTACGGTGCTAAGAAACGTGGACATAAAAGCCGTTATTTCTGACAAATTTATAAATTGCGAAACTCGGGGACCAATGAGTAAATTTTTATCACGTTTATGCAAGTAGCAAATAAAAGAAAACGTCTTATTGCCCGGATAATGAAATGAAAATAACGCACAACCTCAGCGTTTTCCGGCCAATCTGACGAGGACTTCTTGAAACAAATTTGAGCATCTAACGCCTCCAAGTTGTTTGCACGAAAGAAACAAGCAATACTGCAGTCAGCAACGTGGCGGTTTCTGGCGCGTTCTCTGGTCGATGCTGATTGCGAGCACTTGAGTTCGTCACACCGTCCTTTAGGGCATGCGGCAGACTGGATTTCAGGGCAAGGGAAACATTGCAGAGGGTGGCAGAAGTTAGGTGGGCGGGTGAGTTTAAGTAGGTTGCGGGGATGGGGTGACCGCAGCTTGGACAGGAGAGGGTTAATTTAGAGAAATGGGAGAAGCTTTTGTCTTGGAGTGAGCGTAGTTGGGCTGATGATGATTGTTATTACCTTGGAATCCTAGGCTTGCGCCAAAAGCGAAATGAGACTCGACTTGCAAGTGCCCATACTTCGCCTTTTAAATCTAATCTTTGCCTCATGCTCACCATGAACATGGTGGGATGAGAAAAAAAAAGCCGCTCTTCTAAGCAGCTTGACGAGTTCCCATCCCCCATCGAGTACAAGGACAGAAGCGTACACAATGAAAAGCATTGTATGAAAAAACGGCTTAGATTTATGCAATAATTGATATTCATGTTTTTGTGGGCGCTGATAACTGAACTGAGAGAAAACTAAAAAGCGCTTGTGAACCACAAACACTAATTACATCAATATGTAAAAGCCTGCACTGGCAAAAAAAAGAGAGAGAAGAGAAAATAAATAAAAGCAATTAAACTATTTCCGCCAACCATTTTACACGCACAAAATGTTGGTGAAACTCTCTACCGAGGTTACCACATCAGCACCCATTTCGTGGAAGTTATTTAGTGTTTCTGGAAGTAAATAACGCAACAAGGAGTGGCCATAGTTGGTCTTGTTTAAACTAAGCTTCCAATATTCTGGATGCCGTGTCGGATATATGTATGAATTGAGGCGGAGATCTTCTAATTTTGATATAAAACTGCATCTATTCTGTGCTTCGTTCAAATCCGCTGTAATTTTTTACCTGCAGAGCAGCGATAGTGCGCTCTTTATTTCTGACGTATTGCTTCTGATTAGCGTCGCGGGTAAATTACCATGCACGCCCTCAAACACGGCCAACAAACATGGTTCACTCGATACCACATCTTATGAGGCTCGTGCAAAATGCTTTCGCGCAAGCATGCAAAAAAATCACTTAAATAAAGCGCATTAGTGTTGCGTAAATTTTAGGCGGAGATGCCGAGGCAGCTGATGTTTAACGTGGTTGTTCTCTTCACCTGGTCCAGGATGAATGTCACCGGCTGATCGCCCGCATATCTGAGTCAGCAGGCCAACCGATTGCCGTTGAGATGCTGATCTTGCCTAGTGTTTCGAACAGCGCAGTCGCTGCAGTCTTTGGCGAGAGTTATCCCTTCGACCACCCGAAGCGAAAGTGGCTGGACGACACTCTGCGGAATATCGTGGTTGCCGCCGAAACGACCCGGCGAATCACACCCGTCAGTTTCTTGAAGGGGCCATTGCTGAGCAGCATAGCTTTCCCCGGAAGGAAAAACATCCAGAAGTACTTTCGGGCATTGGGCGACTTTACGAGGTAAGTTCATTTCAAAATAGCTTCCTCAAAGCTCGGTAGTGGCCTTCGCAAAGATATTGTCACGTAATGGTGACGGCAGTCCGCCAGTCAGGCACGCATCGAAATGAGCTTCCAAAATAGACCGTTTATTGGCAGACGCGTGCCCACAAAGAACTGTATGACACGGCTGCGGCGTTAGTAACAAGCGCGCTGTGTGGTCGTCGAACAGATTCTCAAGAAGAACAGCGCTAATTTGACAAGAATTGAAGGAAGGCACACATCTATTTGTCTAATTCACGCTGCTCTTCTTGAACATGGCATACCGACTCTCCCAAGCGTTAGTCCTAACGCCGAACTGAGTGACCGCCGCTCTGGAGCGCGTTCAGTGTAAAACTGGCAAGGAACCATCGAGATAGGTGCGCCATAGAAACTGGAACAATCTTGAACAAAGTGGCAGGAGTCCCGCCAGGCTGCGATCATTCGAGATAAGTCTGGTCGTCTCTCGCATCACAATCAAAATGATAAAGCCCAGTGCTGGCGGCTTTGAGCGCGAACAAGCCGTTGAAAGATTCGTGGCGATATCGTGGATAAGAGAATAAATAATGGGAGAGAGTGAACCGATGTAGCAGAATATTCACAAGTGTTCTGGGGCGTGGGGCAAGTATACGAGCTGAGGTATACTGAAAATCATTGCCCATCATCCTTGGCTACTATCCGCTCCATTTATAATTACTGGGAATTACTGTCACAAACTCCCAGTTTGAGCGTGTACATCGGTTGGGAAGGTTCGCTGTCGACAAGCATAGGCCCATTATCACGAAACTAACTTTTTTTAAGGACAAACAGCGGATTCTTTCGTCAGCGTATAAGCTAAAAGGCTCGAATCATTCAATTCGAGAGGATTTTTCTTTGCCAACCAGGCAGGCACGGCAAAAGCTACTTGAGTTCGCCAAGCTCCAGGATAAGAAGGGCAAACTGGTCGTTGATAAGCTGCACATTGGCAAAAATACCTACGTATATGATAGCGCGACCAATTCTGTCATTCTATCAACCAGATAGCTCAGCAACAGCCATCCCACTAAGGCTCTGCCTAGGTCTTGTGGCTCCAGTCCACAGTTATCTTTATCATTTACTAACATCCGAAGCCTACTGCCTAAGCGTGAAGAGGTGTGTTCTTTTCTGGATGATTCTGACGATGATATTGTGGCACTAATGGAAACTTGGTTGCACCCTGACGTAGCGGATAGCGAAATTTTTCCCAGTAAAGATAACTACAACGTATATCGCTGTGATCGCTCCGGTAGAAAAGGTGGTGGTGTCCTTATCGCCATCAAAAAAGGATTAAAATCATTCCTCACTAACACCGGGTCTTCACTTGAAATAGTCTGGGCTGCTTGTATTTTGGCATCGGTGAAGGTACTGGTTGGTGTTTGCTACCGTCCGCCTGATTCAGATCACTCATTCGTTTCTAAACTCCATAGCAGTATTACTTCAGCTATGCAAATATGCCCAACTGAACTCATTTACCTGGCTGGTGACTTCAATTTTCCACAGATTGATTGGTCACATTTGTCGTCATCTTGCCGCGCCTCAACAGAACTTATCAACATTATGTTAGATTTTAATTTCTTTCAGGTGATTAACCAACCTACTCGCGGTTCAAACATTTTAGATTTAGCTTTTTGCAATACGTCCGAAACGATTAACGAAGTCTTGCTCCTTGACGGTTTTAGTGACCATAAGCTCATTCATCTACAACTTAATGTCCCATTAGCATTTCAAGGTCTTACATCCACGAAAATTCGCGATTACAATAGAGCTAATTATAGAGATATGAATATTGCACTTAACGATTTTTTTATTCAAACGTTCTTGCCCTCATTTGCGGACAGGTCCGTCGATCAGAACTGGGTACTTTATAAGATCATGATGTCCAATCTAGTTTACAAATATGTTCCCTTGGTTTCAATTTCAAACGACAAATCTAATCCATGGTTCACTAGATCTCTCCGTCGTCATCGAAACAAAAAAAAGCGTTTGTACAGAAAGGCTCGGTTGGTATCTACATCGGGTGCTTGGCAAAAATACAACGATTGTCTGAAATCTTACTGCTCGGCCCTCCGGGCATCAAAGAAAAAATATTTTTCCCATGACCTACCCGCCCTCCTAAAATCTAATCCCAAAAAGTTCTGGCGCGTGATATCTCCTGACAGTACTAACAACCAATTTCCATTATGCAACGACGATCACGTGCAGCTTTCGGAGAGTGAATGTCCCCAAGCATTTAACAGATACTTTGCGTCAGTGTTCACTCGGGAAGATCATTCCAACATACCCATTGTTCCTGATCATGATTACCAATTTATGGCCCCTATTACCATTTCCGTTGAAGGTATCGCTCGTCTCATTTCTAATCTTAAGGTTTCCTCATCAGCAGGTGTTGACAACATAAATTCTAAAATACTGAAAAACACCGTATCGATCTCCAGTGAAATTCTATGCCTCATCTATCAGCAATCATTATCATCCGGTTTACTTCCTGCAGATTGGAAAATTGCTAAGATCGTTCCAGTGTTCAAAAGTGGAAACAGAAATTCACCGGAAAACTACCGCCCCATTTCGCTAACCTGCATTTGCTGTAAATTACTCGAGCATGTTATCGCTTCTCACATTTACTGCCATCTGGAACTTAACTCTTTCTTTTTTCCTAATCAGCACGGCTTCCGAAAAGGTTTTTCTTGTGACACCCAACTGCTAGAATTTACGACTGACTTGCATTTCAACATGGATGCTAACCTTCAAACTGACTGTATCTTTTTAGATTTTGCTAAAGCCTTCGACCGTGTTGCACATTCCCGCTTGTTCTCAAAATTGTCTGCTCTGTGCCTAGATTCTTTAACACTGTCATGGCTACGTAACTTTCTTTCATTTCGCCAGCAGTTCACTACAGTTAACAATTTCACCTCCCCACTCAGTGATGTAGAGTCTGGCGTACCCCAAGGTAGTGTTCTTGGCCCCTTATTGTTTCTAATATACATTAACGACTTGCCAACAGACATATCTTCTTCTATACGCCTCTTTGCTGACGACTGCATCATTTACCGGCCCATTAATTTTATGCATGATCACCTTGCCCTCCAAACTGACCTGAACTTAATTTCAAATTGGTGCAGTAAATGGCAAATGATGCTCAACTCATCTAAATGCAAGGTCATCTCTTTCACCCGCAAGCGTACTAATTCTAATTTCTCGTACTCCATTGAAGGTACCGCAGTGTCTCGGGCATCATCTTATAAGTATTTAGGTATTCACCTCACAGATAATCTTTCATGGGCCACACACATTCAATCCATCTGTGCCAAAGCTTCAAGATCACTTGGGTACCTGCGCCGGAACTTGCGAAACGCCCCTAATAACGTGAGAAAAGTCGCTTACTTAACAATCGTGCGTCCTCAACTAGAATTTGCTTCACCTATGTGGTCCCCTTATCAAAATTACCTGATCAACATGCTTGAATCCGTACAAAATAGAGCCGCTCGTTTCATCACACAAAAGTACCACCCCCAGTCCAGTATCACTAAGATTAAACTTGATATCTCCCTCGAACCATTACATATTCGTCGCTCCATCGCTCTTTTATGCTTACTTCATAAATATCGTCATAGCACCAGGCCATCTCCCTTGCCCCTCGAAGAGCCTTCACGCATTTCACGCCGCCTACATAATCAGTATAGCATTACACGCATTTACGGAAGAACCTTAGCATTCAATTCATCTGCACTTCCACGTGCCATTATTCTTTGGAATGATCTTCCCAACTGTATCGCATCTATCGGCAACCACCAATCATTTCAAGACCAACTGCACAAACATTTTCTTTAACGACATTGTGTCTTGTTTCAGGTTGTTCTGTGTCCTTGGTTCCCTTTTTTTCTCGTTGGTATTTTACAAAGTTTTGGTTTCTTGTGCAATTTCAGCCATCTGTATGTTTTTTATGACTACTGCTTTTTCCTTTTGATGCCTATTGGGCACTTGCGATGCATTCTTGCTACTAATTTAATTTTTGTTGCTCGCGGTGATGTATGTCTTTTAGTTACGTTTTGCCCTGTATATTTATAATTGTGTTCAATTTTTGCCTTGTATCACGCGTTGTTTTTAATTTATTCTTCCTATTTGCTTAATCTATTGTTTTGCCCCCCTTACTCAATGCCCTTCTGGGCCCTGTAAGGTATTTTGAATAAATAAATAAATGTGCGAAGGAATTGCGCAAAACAAGCACGGAGATAAAACAAAACTGAATGAAAAAAAAAAACAAGAAACACTCAGAGGTCAGGCAACCGCTTTAAATAAGAAAGTATTCTACGTGCCTACCACGCATACAAAAAAAAGAGTGCTCTTGAAGGTCTTATATACTCGTAACTATAATTCCCCGTCTCATTACTTTCTTTCAATCAATGTTCGGTCTACCATTTGCATGTTTGCATCCCCTCCGCTGCGGTATAGCTCAGGGTTTAGGGCGGACAGCTGCTGAGATTGAGGACGCGGGTTCAATCCTGGCTGCGGCAGCCATGTTTTTGGTGGAGGCGAAACGAAAGACGTCTGAGTACTGTGTAATAGCAGTGAGTGTCAGAAAGAGCCCTATGTGGTCGAAATTAATTGTGTCCCTGAAAATCGTGCTCCGATATTTACTACCTTTAAGCATTTCACTTGTCCCTCCTGTGGTTCATCTGCTGCAATGTCCCCGTTATTCTTCCTCCTGCTGCCGAGCTTCACAAATGCTTTTATTTTTTCTTTCGCTGCTTTATACATGAAAACTGCTTTCTGCTATGTTTTGCGCATATTTTATGTTCATCAGATTCACTGTTGTTTATTGCATTTTACACCTTTGGATGCAAAAAATGGTGACGATATATACATATACCGAAACATAAGATAATAGGATCTTAATCGAAGAAAAAAGCACGAGGAACAAATACAGGGCGGCACTTTGTTGGCCTGAAGTGCTGTGAGGCGACAGCCTTTAGCGCGGTTTTGCTGCTTGTGTCACTGATGTGCGGAAGTAGCGTAGTCGTTAGCACGCTCGGCTGCGGAACGGAAGAATGGTGGTTTGCATCCCAACGCACACAAGGATTTTTTTCTTAAGCAGTAACAGCTATAGCGTGACAGATTTCGCGGACGGATGGACGGACAATGAGCCATTAAAGGCTTTCGCCTTAAAAATTGCCCCTCCTGCAAGTTTTAACATTTTGGTCGCACTCCAAGCGAGCAGTGCTAAAAAATTATTTCGCTCATTTTGTCTTCACAGAAACGAAATCTTTGATCGGGAATCTTGTGGCACCAAAACGTCCAGAAGTCTTATTGACGCCTACCTTGAAGAAATGGCTGCGCATAAAAATGACCCCAATTCACATTTCTCTGGTGAGTGATTGCTCTTGTGTCATGAATTTCGCCGTTGTGCAGATCTCCTCCGGGGCAGCTATTAGAACGGTGCGTTTTTCTCAAGCACCGGATCTATACATGTGTTTTTCAAAAGAGAGAAATTGTGCACTGTACCTTCATTTATACCTGAATCAATGTTTCGAGCAGAAACAAGTATGAAAATAAAATTGTATATGATTTAGATGCGGCTATGAATATATACCGCACGCACAACTGCAAACTTGGTCACACAATACCTGTCCAGTATTGTGAACTGCTTGAAATTTTGCGGCCTTGAACGTTTTTCGTGAATAGCGAAAATAGGCATTTTTATTTCATTACCAAATTTGTACAGCTATGTTTACTGGCCCAGCGCATTAATCAGCGAAAGCTGTTATTGCTTTTATTGAGCCACCTGGACCTGTACTTTGCTCAGGAGCGCATATCGTCAGCCGTAAGACAAAGCCTAGCCGTGCTCATGCGAATCATCTAAATCTGATCTGGCCACCCTAAAAATCCACCCCTGTTTTTCTTCCCTCTCACACTTGTCCTCGTCCTCTTCTCGTCTAAAACCGCAGCGGTGGCCAAGTGGTTGAGCATCCGCCTCGTATGCGGGAGGTGTGGGGCTCGATCCCCAGTGCCGCCGGGTACCCACCGGTGATACAATGGGCACAAGCTTTCCCCTGGTCTGGTGCTCGGCTTTTTTAGGGTGAAATGCTTGGGAAATGGGTCTCTGACCCCACCTTGAGAAAAAGAAAAAATATCTTGTGACATGGCGCTCTTTGGCCATAGCTGCCTTGCGCCATAAAAATCCATAATCATCATCATCATCAATCATCTTCTCGTCTAAACGTCAGGAGAATAATTCCCCGTCTCCATTTCGCCATCCGGCAGCCGATGCAGTTGGCCGCCGCCTGCCCGCGACTGCCAGTTGTAAATTGAATTTTACTAATTGGAATACCCTAATGAACTAAATGAATGAATAATTAAGTAACTAGGTCTTACGACTGACGCTGTAGATTCCACGGTACAATGCAGGTCTACATCGCTACACAAAAGCTACAACAGCTTCCGCTGTAGAATGAAGTCAGCTCTTTATGGTTGAAACTGTTTTTGACTACTAGTGACGTTGCGATATCTTTTCTGAAAACTTCTGCGAATTGATCCCTCTTTCACGTGTTTCACAGCTTTGGGGAGGAGAATATTGTATGAGATGCGGTAATTATTTCTGTCAATTTTAAACGAGTTAAAAAAATCTGTTTTTAAACGAGTTTTTGACTAGACAGCCATTTTGAGTCATTTAGCCCTCATTCTTCCCTCCCCACGCTCCAGCCTCCTTCCTTCTTCGTACGGAGTGTGGTCTTCCATGCTCAGGGCTGACCGTTGCATCCAGGCAGCTAGAAGCGCACTTGGTATTAACTAGTTTGGGTGCGAATTTTGCTCGAGCACCTGTCTCTCCCATCATGCCCGGACGCTGTTCTCCGCAGAACACAACAGATGTAAGCCGGTCATTGCTTTCAAAAAGAGGGGTAAGCTCCACCAGAACCCGCAGAACTCGTTCCATATGCCTGCCCCATCGCATTAAATTGGCTGTGGGTTTATCCAGTGAACCACGCAGACGTTTTAACAGAGGCTACTGCTGGTCCAATCACGCAGTTTTTAGTTATTTTGCTAGCAATCACACGCAGTTGGAGGATTGCAGCATATGTATGTGGTGATTAAATGTGGACACAGGTTATCTGTGAGCATTACCTGCCTTTCGTGAAGAGCTTAAACCAGTTCGTTTAAGTAGTCGTCCAAAAACAATTGCAACGTCCCTCGCAAACGCCAGACAAGAGCCAGGAGGGGAAGAGAGCAAGTGGCCGCTCAAACAAAACAGGTTGCCGGGTAGGAATGCCATTTTCCCACGGCAGCTCGCTCCATTTACGGTTTTGCCTTGGCGTGAAACTGATGGCAAGTCCAACAGTTAGCTCAGTATCTGAAAATGAAGAAAGAACAACTCGTCTCAAGGGTAGATGTGGAAAGTTCTCCCTTCGTACTACGTTACGAAATCTTAGGGCCTAGTGTGCCTTAAACCCTAAACATCTTTGTTGCCTGTACGATCACATAGCGATTAAGCTAAGCTGGGATGTTTATGTCCCGCATCGACGACTAGTGGTTAAGAGAGCTCACTCGCATAGGCAGCAGACAGGCTGCCGGAAATATTCTACTGCACGCTATTTATGCCCCCCCCCCCCCCCTCGGTTGTTGGCTACAAACCGAATCCCTCTAGAACACTTAGGCATGAGGATATTCACGTAAAAATACAGCGGCCTTAAGAAATGGAAGCATACACTCTTGAATTGCGGAATTCACCTCTATGACATACGCGGATCGTGATTGAGTAGCTAGAACGTTGACTCCAATCGCGATTACTGTATCTTGAAGTGGGCGGCAGACGAAAACGTGGTTGCCAACGCTGACATACCTATGAGCGTTTTTCTGGCCCAAATAAACGAACTAATCTCAAAGAGACACATCTCACATGCCATCAGAGTAATGTTATAGCATTCAGCACAAAATTAGAATAATAAAAAAAATTGCGATCCCGAGACCATGTTGCTTCCGCAGAAAGTGACGATAACCCGGTAAAACAATGCTGTTGATCAACCTGTGTATCTGTCTCAATATATTCGCATCAATTCTCGTTACACTTATCCGCTAATAAACCATGTAAGCCGGAAGACTAGAAAAATGAATCGCTCTCAACGCTTATTCTCAATTCATTTCGGCCATATCGCGGCCCGAAAATGCATAAAAACCCGAACACCTTTCAGACTGATGGGATTATCAAGCGCCCAAGCGACTCATGCGGCAATTTATGCACTATCGGCTCTGGTAAAGGAGATACTTATTATTTTTTTTTTGCCTTGACTACGCTCACTGTTCCACTCGTAAATGTGTACGCGCCCTGGCTCCTCAACGATCGTTATTCCAGGACGAGCTATGTGTCCATATCAGCCGAATACGGGCCAGTTATAACGTCGCCTTAGCCAGTACTGAGCTGCCATAATGCCGCCTTGAAGCAGTGTATTGGCAGTGTATTGGCGAAGATTGCAGACAGGAACATTCCCAAACCTGCATATCCTTAGCAAGATTTACCCGACGCAATATCGGGACACTTGCCCGTGGTGTGGCAGCAAACCATCGTTGTACCACATCACGTGGGAATGCAGTAAAAACGACAGCTTTCGCAAAGACCCGAGTGCGGAACAGTGGGAGAGCCGGCTCTCCAGCGGCGATCTGGGTTGCCAACAAGGTCTGATCCAGCACGCCCAACGAGCAGCGAAGCTCAGCGGAGCCCTGGAATAGGGGCACCGACCCTGTGAGAAGAAGGAAGATGGACCTCTTCTTTCTCGTCTGCTACTAGCACCTTTCTAGAGCATTAAAAGTCTTTCCTACCTACCTATCCAGCCGCGTCAAATTTCTTTCCTAATCTATAAACTTTGTCACAAGCCGCTGTAAGCAATATTTCATCTTTCTCGTGAAAGTGATCTCTTTGATCAAAGCCGTCCCGCTCCTTTTCCGCGCAGTCGAAAACCTGATGAGCACCGCCATAGGCTTCTTCCAGGCCGGGTCGGCGGGCGCTCCGACGTTCGTGCACTGGCACATGCTCCACTTTGCCCTGCATGCGGACACACTCCAGGCCGAGGTGCAGGCCGAGATCGACCGCGTGATTGGTCCGGACAGGCGCCCCGCCTGGGAAGACCGGCGCAAGATGCCGCTCACGATGGGCGTTTTGTGGGAGATGCTGCGCTGGAAGAGCATCACACCCCTCAGCGTTCCGAGGAGGTAATGGAAAGAAAATCTAGAATATTCGAGTGCCAATGCTCAGGATTTGTTTACGGACGGCTCACTTCGCTAATCACGTGCATTATGTATTGCGGGTGTTTTTCTTTAGGAGGTCCTAATTAAAAAAAAAAGAAGCTTTCTGCCGCATAGTAATGCAAGTGTTGGTGGACACCAAAAAACAACCAAATCACGAGGGCTAGTAAAGTGATTAACTAAATTACAATACTTCACTTTTTAACTATTACCGATAGACACCTCATTAAAATTACCGATTTGTAGCTAGCCATTAGTAAAAGCCATATCAGATTTCAGAATTTCTAAACACGATTACTCTCGCCGCACGGCTGAACTAATTCTGGCTACGTCGTGAGAAAATGCTTGCGATTTCAAAAAGCATGCAGGCAAAGCGACACCTCCAGTGTAAGAAACTACTGCAAATAGCCACAGCGTCGAGCCACAGCGCCGAGTCTGGTAGCATTTTCGAAAATCTAAAAACTGATTTGGCTATTATTCACGACCGGCTACAAATCTCTAACTGTAACTAAATGCCTATCGGTAATACTTGGAAAGTTAACTACCAGAGCGGTTCGGGAGGGACCAACCAACCATCTGCTCGAGCATTTAACGCATATTTTTCTACAGTCTACACTAGCGATGATGGTCTCGCTCCGAATTTCACGTCTCCTGAAGATCGGCCAGCCATAAATATTGCAGTAATCACCGAGCAAGGTGCACTCAAGCTCCTACTTAACATAAAGATAAAGAAAAGCCCAGTGGCAAATGGTATCCCAAATGTATTTCTCTACCGATACGCAGAATGGAACTCAAAATACCTTATTCTTATTTTTCAGTCTTCAGTCAGTAATAATTCGTTTCCTGCGGGGTGGAAGCTAGAATAAGTTATCCCGATAAGAAAAATGGCATTACAACAGATGTAGCTAATTACCGTCCCATATTACTCATAAGTACGTGCTCGAAGTTACTAGAGCACATATTATCAAAACACCTGCAATCTTACGTTCAGAAATATAATTTGTTATCTAGTGTCGAGCACGGTTTTCGAAAATGGTTATCGACAACTTCTCTGCTGATTGAATTAGTACTTGATCTTTCCAAAATAGTTGATTAATGTGGCCAGACCGATATTAAATTTATGGATTTCGCAAAAGCCTTTGAGAAGGTGTCACACAGTAAATTATGAACAAAAATGCAGGCAATATTTAGGAACGAGTCCATACTAAATTGGTTCATCTCATATTTACATGGTCGTGAGCAGTGTGTTCAGACAGGAAAAAGCAAATGTACCCTTTCATGCGTTGCCTCAGGAGTAGCCCATAGAAGTGTTCTGGGCCCGCTGTTATTTCTTATTTTTCTTAATGATCTCCCTGAAAATATCTGTACCAATAAGGCTTTTTGAAGATGACTTCATAATTTATAACCTTATCAAAACACAAAGCGACCAGGTAACACAAAACTAAAATTTGCAAAAAGAAAAAAAATAGTGCGATGAATGGCAATTGGTCCTTATCCCGAAGGAGACACTCTTAATGACAATAACTGGAAAAAAAGTGCATTGAATTTTTCCTACAACATAGAAAATGAAGTAATTCAAAAGACAATGCAGGATAAGTACTTAGGTCCCATAGTCATCCCCTCCCCCCTTTTCGGTGGAACACTCACATAGATTTTCTGTGTTCGAAAACTCGAAACGCAATCTGGAGCCTTAAGCGAAACATATACCATGCTACCCCTGGAATGTCCAGGATATAAAACATAGATGAGACCAGTCATAGAATAGGCGAAGCTTGCCTTGCACCCATACACGAAAAATAATTGCTCAAAGATTGACAAGGTCCAGCGCCTTGCTGTCAAGTTCATATTTAAGAAATACCGACATCTTACCTCACCATCGATCTCTGCTCACAAGCTGGTCTTCATACGTTAGAGTCGCGTACAAAGCTTGATAGGCTAAAATACTTGTAACGAATTATCCATAACCAAATTAATATCGACAGATCGGAAGTTTTAGAAATTCGTTCTAACGAGACATCACGGCATCCTCGTTCTATGTTTATTCAAGCCCCATCTTTTCACATCGATTGTTTTAAGTACAGTTTTTTTCCAAGGGGGATTAATGCGTGGAATTCTCTACCTGACACTGATGTACAATGCACGTCTGTCGAAAATTCGCGACAAGCATCACAGACACTTGTTTTTTCCCAGCCAATGAGTTTCTTTCATTTGCAAGTTCACTCAGCGTTGTATACCTGCTATGTAATATTTTAATTTATTATGTGCCAACTGCAAATATTTCGCTTCTAACCTTAACAAGTGTTGTCAACTGCCTGCTTTATTATTATTACAAATAAATGCATTAGGGTGTGCTAGTTGTTATTCACTTTTACTATTTTTTACACTCCTGTAAAAACCCCATACAGGGCTGGCAGTATGAATAAATAAATAAAAATAATCGCTTTAATAGTCAACATGATTCGCCCGTTTTTTTTTAGTTTTTTTTTTGTGACCTCCGCCGACACTCGCATCACTAAGCCGTAAAAAGCTTTTTTTTTAACCTTGAAAAGGTAAGGGTCAGTATACAGTGCAATATAAGAATAAGTGTGACTTTTCGTGTTTTTTTTTTAGATTCGGTGGACATTTTTCCGCGTGTATGTAAGAACGCAGGTACCATTTTGTTTTGGTGAATGTTAGGTTCGATGAATGAGTTACTGACTTTTTCGGTGATTTATTGTGTCAAGTCTGTGTGGCCAAGTAACCTAGTCTATCTTGTCGTTTTTGACAGCGCGAAGTTTATCTACCGCTAATTGACATAGACATCTTAGTTGTCGAAACCGTGCGTTCAGATAGAATTTCTATTGACATCAAAAAGTAACAAAAGCTATATTAACGGTGAGCAAACAAAGAACGCGTGTGGAAGTCGACTTGTGATGACTACGTTGTCATGTAATCATTGTGTTGTCGCGCTGGGTTGAATGAAAGCGCAGGGCAGCCCGAGGTCTACGTGTTTATGGCAGCGATGGAACTACGGCTGAATCGTCGGGGTAGCCAGAACAAGATACTTTTTCGAGACGCCCATGGCCAGTTTCTAATCAGTGTCCTACATGCAGCTGCAATACCAGCTTGACTCACTGCTCTAAGCGGGTGATGATAGTGAACAAAAAGTGTGCTTAGCTCGCAGTCGCCGGGCAGGTGGTGCTTCCTAGCCTCAATATGCATGTAAGGAAGCTGAGCATTACCTCAAAATGGACGATGCTAACCCAGCAATACCGCCAATTGATCATGGCCCTGGGTTCCCTAATTACAGTTTTTTTTACTTTGGATGTCAATTTTATTCGACAGTTAGCTAGCTATTCCTATCGGGCCGAGAATGCTCAGCGTTTTCGGTTAAAACCGAATTTCGAAAACGGAATTCGGAAAACCTTTTTTGTTTATTCGGTTTGAACCGAAAGCCCAACCCTTTTATATAAGGGAGTTAAACACCAGTCAGGTGCATTCAGTAGCCTAGCTATAACATTATAGTATTGTAAGCACAGTGCTTTTAACATCTGCAGACATACTGTTATACACGCATACGGGAATGAAAGCGCTGTAATAAAACTTGTATAGAGCAAAGCAAAAAAAAAAACAAGGCGTATGAACAAAAACACAGTCCGTTTTTAGGCACGAAAAGAGCATCAAGCAATCGTAGAAGTGCAATGAACTAAGAAGTAACGAAAGAAAGTATGCAAAACGCTAAATTCACCACGTATGAAATCATGAAATTGCGATGCGTTATGTTCTTTGGTTATATGCACTGGTAAGTTGTTCCATTCGATGGTAGTATGAATGGCTGCACAAATGCAGATGAACGACACACTAATGCTTGACTATGTGTTGCTGGACGAAACGCCGAAAGCATGCTGACGATAACTGAAAAAAAAAACGCAATTTAGTGATGGACGGTGATATAGTTTCGTGATAGCGCTAGTCGTGAGTTTTCACGCTGGGGAAAGTCCCCTTTCAGGCATTATTTTTAACGCAGTAACACTGGAAGTATGTGAGCAGCCTAAAAAAATTAACAGGCAGCACGGTTTTGCAAGTGCTCCATATTGCTTAAGAGATAGGCTTGGTCCGGATCCTAACTGGCTAATGCATATTCAATTTTCGTGAGAATGAATCTAATGAAAGCAAATTTCTTCAGCTGCCAAGGAGCCTGTTTCAGGTTATACTTTAGAAAGCAGAATAAGCTGTTAGCGGAAGCTGAAGTTAAATGATTGCGGTGATTGCCTGTTAACTCTGATATATGTGAACACACAGGTATTCATCGATGGCGGCAAGTTCGACAGATTTGTTCTTCAGAAAAAAAAAAAGTTGCAGGCTTGCAAGAACTACGATTGAAATATATAAACTTCGGTTGAGAAGTATTCAGTCGCATACGAAAGACTTGCACCATGCGTTTTCTGCATCCAGGTCAATTTCAAAGATTGATGATCAGTGTTAGAAATAATGTTAACGTTTATTAAGCAGTATTCGGATAACAATCTGACTCGAGATGACACAAACTTGGGTAAGTCGTTCATGTATTTTAAATAGAGGAGGAGCAAGAACGCTCTCCTGCGGTACCAAGGAGTGAGTTTAGAATAATAGGGTTTCCAACTGTTAATGAAGGTAAACTGGTGTTTAATGGAAAGAAAGTCCTTAACTGAGGTAGTTCGAGTTATACGCCTCTGATAAGGGACGGGATCAATTCCTTTGGACTAATCGAGAAAACAGGATCAACTTGGCATCTAAAACTAAGGAATGAATGTAAGTCATGACTTAAGCCGGCGAGCTGAGTGTCACAAGAAAAGCCCTTGCGAAAACTGTGCTTGTATTTGGTTGTACTGAAGGGAGTTAAAAATTTCACTACAAATGACGTGCTCCAAATGTTTGCAGAAAATGTTGCTTAGTGAGGTAGGACGATAATAAGGCGGAGAGGAAGGATCACCTAATTTGAAGATGGGCATCTCTATAGCTACACGCCGGTCATGAAATATTTATTTATTAATTCATTTATTATGCATACTTTCAAGGCCCATAGGCACTACAGAAAGGATTGCTGACTTCATTACATTAGTGGCAGAGCAAAAGGAAACAAAACAGAAACAAAAAAGAAATACTATAAGGCACTTCCAACCACGATCTTGAAGTGAATGGCATCACAAGTGGAGACTGTGGGGGCGGGAGGACGGTTCCATTCGGTAGCTGTTCTTGGTAAAAACGAAGAATGGCAGGGATTAGTTCAGCAAGTCGGCACCTCAACCTTTGTTTTAGATTTTCTTTCAGGAATGAATTAAAGTAGTATATTTTATGACAAAGACAGGCAAAAGTACTTGCGACGTAGGGAGAGGTCAGGCAGAGTAAGCGTATTTTTCATGGCCGTGACGCTGGCCATTGTGGATGTTTTCAAGGGAAGCGATGAGAATACAATGAACACGATCCCATATGTCGCAGGCATATTGTAATTTCGGACGGACGAGTGTTTTGTACAGAGTAATTTTTAGTGAGGTGGGCGCTGATGTAAAGTTGCGTCTTAGATAGCCTAAAGTTCGGTTAGCATTGTTAGTGACATGCTATGAAACCAGATGATACTGATAAAGAAAACAGGGAGGCTAAGACCACACAATTGGAGTGTGACGTGTTTTTTTTATATCTAGTTAATGAAGTCATGTTGATCTGAACTGGCAGACATTTTAGAATACTTCTTAGACATTACACTAGCCTGACTTACTGTTCTTTCAGACATTGTATGTCAGAAAGATTCCTCATATGAGGATCTGACAGGTCGTCTTTATTCGAGAATGTGCTTGAAAACGCGTCTTAAAGAGCAGGGAGAATTGGGTTTCTGCAATTGGAATGCCATCGGTCTCAGTACCAATCATGCCATGATTGCTGTTTCTGTTTTGCGCTTTTCAAAATAGGCGAGGGTTGTTTGCTAGCACAGATTGCTCACTGTTCTTGAAACTCTGCCGTCTGGTTATCTTCAGGGATGTTTTCTAGCATTTGTCACATTCTTTGGATCTACCCCACACTTCACTTCACTTCACTTCACTTTATTACCTTAAAGACCCCACTTTGGGGGTGTTACATAAGGGGTGGGAGTACAAATATGGGTTGAATATGGTTGCTTACATGATATTTATGAAATGCATATTTAAATTGTTCACAAAACTTGATTGGCAGGTGATGGCATCAACGTCGTGGGGAAGGCCATTCCAGTCTTTAGCAGTGCGAAGAAAAAAGGATGCGGAAAAAGTGACGGTGCGGGAGCGTTGGCATGACACTTGCAGTGGATGGCCGGTGCGATGAGATATGCGAGCGGGCGGTGTGATGTAGGGTGGTTGTCCGAGGGAACTGTAAAAAAACTTATGAAACAGACTAAGAGAAGCAATGCGACGACGATGGGCAAGAGTTGATAAACCTGATTGTCGTTTAAGTGGCGATACACTGATGTCGTATGAATAGGCAGAATGAATGAACCTCGTGGCGCGATTTTGGACAGATTCTAGTGAACTGATGAGATATGCTTGTTGCGGGCTCCAGATAGCAGATGCGTATTCTAGTTTTGGTCGAATTAGTGATTGGTAGGCGAGAAGTTTAATACTTTGAGGGGCGTGCCGTAGGTGACGTTTCAAAAAACCCAATGACCGGTTAGCTGATGCGACGATGTTCGTTACATGAGAGCGCCAGGAGAGATCCTGGCACAAGGTGACACCTAGGTACTTGTATGAGTATACAGATTCTAGTGGAACGTTAGCAACGGAGTAAGAGAAAATATGGGGGTTACGCCGGCGGTGAAAAGATACGAGTTTACATTTATTAGGATTAAGCGACATTAGCCAGTCATCGCACCAGGCATGCACTGTGTCAATGTCGTTTTGCAGCTGTGATTGGTCAAAGGTGTTGGAAATCGTGTGGTAAATAACGCAGTCGTCTGCAAACAGACGAACATTGCAAACCAGGTTTGAGGGTAAGTCGTTTATGTAGATTAAGAATAGGAGGGGAGCAAGTACAGAACCTTGGGGTACGCCTGATGTTACTGGAAGAGGGTTGGAACTCTGGCTATTAACGAGAACAAACTGGGAGCGCTTAGAAAGGAATTCTTCGATCCACAATAAGACGTTAGGATGCAGTTTTAGCATGGTTAGTTTTAGCAGTAAACGCCTGTGGGGAACTTTATCAAATGCTTTAGCAAAGTCTAGAAAAATAGCGTCAGTTTGTAAATTTAGGTCGAGGTTAGAGTGAACGTCATGAAGAAAGACGGCCAGTTGAGTTTCACATGACAAAACCTTGCGAAACCCGTGTTGTGAGGGATGAAAGAAGTTGATAGCGTCAAGAAAGTCCATGATTTGAGAATAGATGACGTGTTCCATGATTTTGCAAGGTATGCTGGTTAATGATATCGGACGGTAATTTAAAGGAGAATCTTTGTTACCGGACTTAAAGACGGGAATGACCTTTCCCACTTTCCAGTCATCCGGAATGGAACCTGTAGAAAGCGACTGTGAAAACAATAACAATAAGTACATTGCAGAAATATTATTAGTGTTGCGCAGTATTTTGGAGTTAATTTCGTCGACGCCGGCCGATGATGAAGTTTTAAGGTGTTCAATGAGCGAGGTAATGCCGGCTTCAGAAAACGCGATAGCAGGCATGCTGGACTCTATATCGACGGCGAAAGTTGCAGTTGGTGGGTGAATTTCATTAGTGAACACAGATGAAAAGGCGTTATTAAAAATGTCAGCGCACTCAATGTCATCAGCTTCCTCTCCAGACTCTTTAGTTAGAGTGATGGTATGTGCCGGGTGCTCACTTATGACCTGCCAAAACTTTCTGGGATTGGAAGTCAACAATTTGGGGAGGTCGTTGTGAAGGAAAGAGTATTTTGCGTAGCGAATTTCTGATAGGTAGGTGCGTTCGGCTGTATAGTATTTTTCCCATGCGCACTCGTCGTATTGCTTTAATTTTGCCGCACGGAAAAGGCGCTTCTTTTTATTGTCGAGTCTTTTTATCGTTTTGGTATACCATGGTTTCTGGCCTGGAAGACCGTTCTTGATTGATTTCTTGCATTGATGCTTCATTTTCTTCTTCAGCCCGGGAAGCCGATGATCCGTAGCACACAGTTGTCGCTTTTATTCAAAAGTGTAACGAAACTATTGACAAGGTTAGTGGCGTTATTTTTTAAATTTTTCACTTACCTTCAACGCAATGTTACGAACAATCGTCTATAAGACTGTGATAGTCTCTTTTGTAGTAACATCTTTTTGTTTGGCACTCATCTTCTTTTTGTAAAGGAAGAAAAAATCATTGCTATTTACTCTTTAATGAACTGTTACTATTGCCATGTACGGTTGTAAACGTAGCGCGTCAGGGATAATAAAAAAACTACAGAATATAAAGAAGCAAGCCTAACCGGACCGCTTAATGCGGAGTAACCCCTCTAGAAGTAAGAGAAACACGGTAAACGACTACGCTTTGAACACAGCCAGCAGCAGCCAATTACGACCAGACATGGGCCTCGTTACGAGGACGAGACCTCATGAGGGCGTCCTCACCCTCACCTCATGAGGGTTTCAGTGGATGAGGTGAGGCTGAGAGAGGTCAGGGATGGTGAGGGAGGGAAAGATGCACTGGTTGAGAGCGAGGGCATGCCTCAAAGTTGACCCCTGCCTTCAAGCTTCGCATCCGGGACGCAGCCGGTTCGAGAACACACGTCGACTACGACCGAACGTGAGCAACAAAACAGGAACTGTAGTCTTACTGTAGGCTGCACGATGCGCGCACTGCATTGACTCGGAGCTGCGTAAACACCAAACTTGAAAATGCGATCCAAAACACAAAACACAAAATCTTCCGCTGGTGGGGTGCAGTAGTTTCTCTCCGCCTCTTTCAAACTTGTGGAGTGCGCAGAGGTGCGCTATTATTTGTGACAGTGTCTATCCAATCGCTAGCCAGGAGAATTTCCTGGCTGAAGTTCTCCCGGCTGGTTATTCGGAGCATCGTGAAAAGAATTTTTCTGCGCTTTTCACAGCACAGAATCTCCCGGCACACTATATTTTAGCCGCTGACTGTAGTATCAGATCGACCCTGCTCGTACCATCAGCTATAGCCTAATCGTAGTCCCTGCGTCATTTCTTGCAGCCATTCTTGGCTACTGAGAACTTCAGAGTGCTAAACAAGATGCATGCGCTCAACACATATAGGAGCGGAATGCTCGGCAAGTGGTTGAAAATAACAGCAGAAAAGAGCGCGAAAGGGAACACACTGCCGAAGAACAGGAATTACAAGGCGAGGCGCTACCTTTCTAAAATTCGTTTTGTAATGATTTCTCTAATTCTTTTACTAATTCTCTCTCTATTTGTAATTCTTTTCCTTCGTTCGTGTGCACACTTTCGCGCTTTTTTCAGTTAGGCTCGATACAACCGAATCAAGACACACCGAAGTACAGTTAGCACCTAGTGTAATTAAGTAATACTGGCACATATCTGCAACAAGAAAAAATAGCAGAACCACTTTTAATGCTAAAGTGCTGATTGTGGCGAGGAGGGTGATGGAGAGCCAGTGAAGTGAGGTTGAGGGCTAGGGAGGGCCAGCGAATTTTCGAAAATGCGGGTGAGAGCGGACTAAGACTTTAAATGTGAGGATGAGGGATAAAAGGCAAAAATTAGGGCCTTTGAGCACCTCTGAATTTATTGAACTGGGCCGGCAGCACTCAGTGGATTGAGAAAATTCGCCTTGCATAAAGGCCGACCTTCACCAGAAAGGCAGTTCCAGCATTTTTATCTCCTATCACTACAACTTCCCTGCGTAAACACAGGTCGATCTTTTTCTCGGCCACCACTAGCGATTACCGGATATCTCCAGAGTTATTTTTCTCTTTTAAATATAAGAAAACACTGACGGGCAGATATATACTATTCCAAAATTTCTGATGTTGAGCCAAATCTTTGTGAGCACAGAAAACGTAATCATAGGATGTTTTTAACCAACCGGAAATAAAAATGTGCGCGAAAATTTCTGCGATTGTTTTGAATGTTGAAAATGACGCGCTAACGATAAAAGTGGTCAGGGCGGAAGGGTGAAATATTCGTGTTTATTTAGGTCTTCTTAAGAACACTTTTTTAAGAGATAATAATATAATGTAGCACAAAGATGGCACCTATTTGTATTGAAATGTTCCAAACATTTACACCGAGTGATGTTAAGAGCCCATTCCTGCGTTTGGCGTCGTAGTAGTCGCGTCGTTGTCGTCGGCGTAACCGGTGGGTGCGTCGCCATGAGAGCCACTCGGAGGGTGGTTACCGCGCCAGGAGAAAGGTATCCCGTGATCGGAGAAATGCGTAACCGGCAGAGGGTCACCCCAAGAACCATGCGAAGAGTGCTTACCATAAAAAGAATTGGGTATCGGGGGTGCGAAAAAATCCCCAACCGGAGGAGGGTCACCCTAGAAGGAGCAGGGCACGGCTAGAGCGTAAGAAGGCGCAACCGGTTGCCACGGAAACCATCTGGAGGATAATGACCCTGAAGGACGAGGAGGGTCGCCATAGTAGGAGGCTTCGTCGCGAGAGTCTAGGAAGACGCAGCCAGAGGATGGTCACAACGGTAACCGTCCGGAATGCGGTTACCATGAATGGAGGACTGTGTGGCGAGAGGGGAGAAATTCCCAACCAGAGGGTCATTACCGTAGAAGGACGGTAAGCCGAGAGCAAGAGAAGGTGCAACTGGAACATGGTTGCCATGGGAACCAAGCGGATGGTATACAGTTGCCCCAGAAGGAGAAGGATGCTTTCCGTGAAAGGAGGGCACGGCGAGAGGAGGAGGTAAAAGCAAGATTCTCAAAAGGCGTACCACGGCAACCATCCGAAGCGCTCTTAACGAGGAAGGAGGAGGAAGGGTATGGCGAAAGCGGAGAAATGGATCACGGTTCATCTGCGACAGTTGCTGCGCAACGCGCCGACCCAGGATAAGATCATCGGCGTCGTTGCACTCAAGACCGGCGGACTGGAGAGCAGACCTAGACAAAAAAGTTTCATGTGTGGAAAACTGGCTCTCATCTTCTTTATCACAATGTATCGTGAAGTACAAATAGCTTTGGACTTCTTGCCGAACCTCTTGCTAACCAGTGGTAGCCAGATCACCAGTGGTAATGCTTTTATTACTGATTTCGCAAGTGGGACTTCGGTTGAAAGCTTCTGCTATAAATTCCTTATTACAATAACTCATCAGTTAAGTTCTAACAATTTAGATAGGCTAAAAAGGGCGCGTGCTCTCGAATTACTTACTCCTTCGGGAATGGCAGCTTTAATTGTTTTTTTTACTTTAATTTCTAGGCATGGTTATGCCCCTATTTCGTTAGCCACTTTGGCTGTGCACAGTATATTCAAGCAATTAGAAGAGATGAGGCATCAAGAAATTAGTTCTTAACAAGACGAACTGTTCCAGATTTAGGGTGACCTTAGAAACGAAAGACATTCTAGACTAACTTATTGCAGTTGCGAAGCTTCATATACATTAGAATGTTTATAGCGCTTCAGTACTTGGAGCTGAACTTGAAGATCGCTATAATTAAATTTTTAGAGATTAGTATTTTGGTGTGAGGCGCCACTACAGATGAAGGGTGCTTAAAATAGGTAACACTTGCTCTGACTTGTTATACTGAACTCAAATATGTTTAAATGAGAGATACACTACATTTAGGAACCAGATCGGAGCAAGTAGATAGGGACAAGTGTGTTAAAACGAATGGCTTCCTTCTGGAATAATTAAGTTTAGTTTTAAGGCTTCGTATGTGTTAGACTGTTTACTCTACTGTTTACGTCATATACTTTAGAACGCATACGTTAGACGTACACGTTGGACTTCGTACAGCGCTATACCTCCCTTCCTGCACTTTACCTGCACTTCAGTATAGAGTGCAGCTATATACTTGAAGGTCGCTGTGATTAGTCTTTTTTAGAAAAGTATCATGGTGTGCTGCGGAACTGCAAACTAGAGGTGCTCAAAAAAGGCAACGCTTATTTTGCCTTATTATAAGTAATTTAAATACGTTTAACCCTGAAATATAAAACATTCTGGAGCAAGATCGGGGCAAGTGTATTCAGACATGCTGTGTAAGGACGCATTTCTACGAAAGAAAATTACCAGTTAAGATCCTCAACCTTTATAGACGACAGAATAGCCTCTTTCTGATCTTTCTGAGGGTTTAACTTTGTTCCCGAAGTGCGCAAGTTTATGTGAAACTTATGCTTATCCAAAGATGTGATCGCTCGTACAAAACACTGTCGCGAGCTGGTGGGTTGATTTTGTCAAGAAAAGAGCCTAAAATGTACTTTTAACACGAATCTGTGCACCGAAATTGTGTACATAAATCGACTGACGTTATTCTTGATGCGGTTTTTTTGAATATTTTATAAAATGAACAATAAAGCTGACTTCTAACTTCTGAATAGGATGATGAAGTGCCGCATTTATTTAGTGAAAATATTTACTATCAAAAGTAATCGATGCGGAATTCGTTCCATAACGCAGCTCTCCACTTAATAAGATCGTAGACGACATCAGCCATTTGGGCACTGGCAGCCTTATGAACTTTGAGAAGATTATCTCTTGAGTTCAGAGTAGAAGGGACAGTAGCGGAGGCCGTGCAAGACAATACACAACCCGTCTTTCTCCGAAGGTGTCACTATACCAAGAACATTAAGCAAGAATATGAATTCTTGACTCCCGCAAAACATTTATTAAATTAAATATTAGAAATATTTTATTTTATTTTGTGTCGTTTCATATTCAGCACATTTTTAGTTTGGGAACATGTTTGAGGTAACGATGGTTTAATTCTCCACGAAATCGTATAAATAGCACTTCCACTTCCATGCGCGACTCGCAGGCGTTGGAGAACGCGAATGTAACGCCCTAACAAAGCACATATTTCTATCAGTTTTCTGCAAAGATATAGCATTCCCTTCTTTAATAGCACGTGTAACTTAAACAAAATATACATTGTCGACAAGTGACGCGCACTTGTTCTCATGTGCAGATATAGTCACAAGAGTCCAAAATAAAGTTTGAAGCACGGTCCTATTGGTGGTCCTTAATTCTTCGCTCTCTTACGCATTAAACGGAATCTGCCTAAAATGCCTCGCTTTCTTCTCGTGCAGGGCCGAAGTGGACTTTGTGTGGGACGGCTTCTTCTTTCCTGCTGGAATCACAGTCATGGCAAACTTCTGGGCAGTTCACAATGATCCCAACGTGTGGCCAAGTCCTGAAAAATTCGACCCCAGCCGATTCATCAACGACGACGGCTCAGCAATTCTCGAGAAACCCAAGCGTCTTATACCGTTTTCTTTGGGTAGGTACTTGAACGAAGAAAGCGCTCAGTGATAATTTCCAGCTGTTGACCCCGTGACATTTTCATCCTGTGCTATAACTGTCGGCACATGACGACATCATTTTAGCTATCCTCTATTTTAATCCAGGCCATCAACTCTCTTGCAAATATACAACACAAAGTGAACACGGGAAGGAGAATCCTCTGGGTACTTTGCCAACATTTAGTCAAAATGTTTTGTCTTCGTCCGGGAAAAGCGTTCATCATTGAAGGAGGTTAAATAGAGCATATCGCTAAGCGCGCAATGAAAATAGAGCTATGAGTCCATGGATCAACCCCGGTGAAGGAGAGCGAGAGGTAGGATGGGGAAAGGGTGTTACGATGCGGTGCCTGAAGATGAAAATCTTCTGCAGGCAAGAAGGTTATTAAATAGATCAACGCGTCGACCGGCAAAGCTGTGATGAGAAATACGCCAGCTCAGCAGCAAGGAATACGAGCAGGTGGCGAGGGGGGGGGGGGGGGGTAACTTGATCTTGAAGACTGTGCCCCCGAGAATGCGCAGTTGCGAGAAGTTTCATGATGCGACTGAATGGGATGACCTGGAAAAACTCGGAGAGCGCATAGGAGAACTTCTTGTTGGGCGAGTTGGTAGATGTCCACTGCAAATATATAAAGGGGCTAATAAAGGCAGGATTTTTAAAAAGCCCCTCCCTTGTGGGCACGCATTTTGTTCCGCTGACTTTTCTTGCGTTGTGTGTTTTTCGGCGCCATTAAATACTGATAAGACAAATAAAACAGTTGAGCAGAAAAAAATACAGACATTCACGTAAGAAACTTTAAGCACAGCCTTTTTACTCGGTAGCGTTAACGGTCCCGAAAAGCTGCCGCAGTGGTCGGCGTAGTTGGGCAAGAGCTAAAAATCCCCGTGGAAGCAAATAATTCATAACATTCAGGAATCGGTCAAAAAAAGTTCGGTTTGATGCGAAATTTGTCAGGGAGCCTCCTGTCATCAAAGGAAAGTAACTGAGCTTGAAATGAAATAGCGCGAATATGACTGCCTGTGAGAATATAAAAACAGGTCCTTCGGGATGCCAGACGGGCACGCTATCCGTACGCTTCGAAGGCTCGTCGGTTCAATGTGAATCACACGTGGACCCAATGGTTGCGTTGTGGCCTTTTTCTTAGTAAACTGTTCTGGAGCGATGCATTGATTTGTTTATCTGTAATTATCACTGCGTTAGAATGGACTGAGGTCGTTGTATGAGTGTTGCGTAGGCAATGCGAACGGGACCCCATAATGCTATCGCGTTCTCGTAAAGGCGAAGCTTATACGTCAACAGGTTTTTTTCATTATAAGAGCATTTTTTTCAGCGACATTTTGTCACGTCTTGCGACCATACAAAAAGCATAAAAAGTGTTTGTTAATTACTATGTTACTATATGAAACCTTACAGTTTGCTCTTTAAATTTTAGATTTAGGAGCCCCTATTATCAAAGCGCTTATTATTTCGCGTTGTTCTAACTCGCACAAGTTCCAAGATTTTCGAGAAACGCGATTTTCGACGGAGCTAGAGCAGTGAATGTGACCTTTTTTTCCCACGCCGAAGGGGAACCAAAGCTCGTATGAGCGAATGTGGTCATACGTACCAGCGCGTGTGACGTGCACCCTAGCTCTAGCTGGTGCTGCACGGCCGGATTGGGTGTGGCGTGGCGCCTGTTACGAGAAAGAGCACGTGAGACGCCTATCGTGGGGAGACGCACGACGATAGGTGTGGCTGCATGCACGCTGTCCTTTCTTCATGGGTTTCGGATGGGTGCATGAAAACAGGCTATGTGCTTTGCTGTGCAGCTCCGAGGAGATTTGCCTTTCGGAAAATCGGCTAATTTGCATGGATGTCACTAATGCCGAACTAACGGTCTCCAGATAAATGATGGCCATATCTGTTAATTAAAAAGATATTAAGCTTGTTTAGTTGCCTTGATAACTGAGACGGCGAAAGTGTTTTCTCATGGCCATTTCTGGCGACAATACTGCACTGAAGGAAACGTTCATCTGACTCGAAAAACCTGTCTAAAAAATATTGTCTGGGGTAAGCATATTTTTCAGAGTAGCAGGAGATATACTGATAGCTAGCCAGCTATGAAGCTATAGCTGTTAAGTCCCCTCCTTTTATGTACCAAATGGTGCCGCTCTGAATTGGGGCGCCACCTAACGAGCTGGCGCCCCCATGCAGAGCGGCAAGCTTCGAAACACAAGAGGCCTCGGCCTGTTACTTTTGGCCACGATGTCGGTCACCTGAGCGACTCAAACTCGCACCGAAATTTAGGTACACAACTGTTTAACCATTTGGCTGCCTCTAAAATATGACTGCTAGTTGCTCAGTGTAGGCGTGATGATGATGTTGTTGATAAAACTGCAATCTCAATGACAGAAACGATCAGGTTGTTCTTGGCATTATTTCTGTAGTTATAGTCACTTTGCTTTCCGTAATTTTTTCGATGCCACGATTCGTTTCCAGAGAGAAGAAACCTATGTGGCGTGAAACACGCTGTAGTAGGGCTCCAAATCGTTTCCTACCATATGCTGTTTTTTAGCACTCAAAATTGTGTTATACGCTTTAGGAGAAAAAAAAAAGGCAATACATGTAACCTTCTTACGTTGCTACTTCTTCCTTGAAGTTACTGCCGTGAAACTACCACGTTACTAGCTAGCAAGAAACAAAAGTAGTAAATGTGAACGTTTAGAGGCTAAGGTGTCTCAGGCAGTATTAGCTACAGAAGCATAATGAGTAATAACACCCGCAGTACTGTAGATATCATTTCTGCCTGATTTCATGCTCTTGTTTTGGAGAGGGTGATTAACTGTTAAGGTGAACACGCGAGTAAGTCCATGGCTAGGCTCTTTGGAGCACCAGTGTGTCGGTTCTGGCCATGGGTAAAAGCGAAGCACTACCTCCGTGTTTTTATGTGAATAATAATAATAATAATTGGTTTTTGGGGAAAGGAAATGGCGCAGTATCTGCAGTATCTGTCTCATATATCGTTGGACACCTGAACCGCGCCGTAAGGGAAGGGGTAAAGGAAGGAGTGAAAGAAGAAAGGAAGAATAGGTGCCGTAGTGGAGGGCTCCGGAATAATTTCGTCCACCTGGGGATCTTTAACGTGCAATGACATCGCACAGTGCACGTCAAAGATCCCCCCGCTTTGGCTCGATGCGCAGCCGTGTCGACTGCGTGTGCGCTCCGAAGAGCGCGGCCGCACACTCGCGCGTTCCCTCTAAGAGTGGACCATCCTGTACATGTAGTAATATGCGTGTGCCAGTTACGGTAAGCTGATGAGGCTGATGCGCACAAAACCAAGATAGCAACAAAGTTGGACCTTTCCACAAATTCCTCGCCACCAATTTGATGTAGAGGTTAGAAGTGTTTTTACACTTGGTTACATATTACACAGCAAATAAACAGTACAGCAAGAGGTTCTGAAGCCAGGCTGTCAGAAGGACCTCCAGTTCCGAAGCTGACACGAATAATTTCATACATTAGGCATCGTAATAAAGATATAGTTAAAGCACAAAAATTAACACAGGTTGACATATAAAATCTACAAGACTATAGGAATTCTATTTCATAAGCACATCTGTGCATTGCAGTTGTAATGACAAGATCTGTGCCTAGGACATAAATGGGAAAGGGCAGTAATAACAAAAGGCAAAACAAATAAAAAAATACATGAGTCAAGGTGCCTGACAATTATATGAGCGCGAAAAAAAAATGGAGGAATGAACTAAAAGAAAATATTACGAACAAAACAAAATATAGAATTCTTAACTATTAGCTAAGTGTAACCGTGGATTTTTCAAATACTGCTGAAAAAACGTCTGAGTACGAGAAGGTTTAATAACTGCTGACAATCAAGCCGTCATTCAGTTTATTTTGCACCATGGAAGACAGTTTACAAGTTCAAACCAGCCTAAGCTTTATTGGGGTCGTACGGCAGCGCCAGCAGACAGCGGGAATTCGCGTGCAGTGCTCCCTCTCTATATATAACGAAGGATAAATAATTAAATCAGAAAAGCATGCATAAAACTAGGTCCTAATAAAAATAATTGGTTTTTTGGGAAAGAAAATGGCGCAGTATCTGTCTCATATATCGTTGGACACCTGAACCGCGCCTTAAGGGAACGGATAAAGGAGGGAGCGAAAGAAGAAACGAGGAAAGAGGTGCCGTAGTGGAGGGCTCCGGAATAATTTCGATCACCTGGGGCTCTTTAACGTGCACTGACATCGCACAGCACACGGCCGCCTTAGCGTTTTGCCTCCATAAACACGCAGCCGCCACGGTCGTGTTCCAAACTGGGAACTCCGGATCAGTAGCCGAGCGCCCTAACCACTCAGCCACCGCGGCGGGTAATAGAAACACCAAAATATGCTAACAGTGTTAACAGCCAATTAGGAAAGAGCAGGATGCATGAAACCACAAGAACACCAGCAGCATGTGAACACCACATGGGATTAAAATCACAAGAAAAAGTGGCCATTAAAGGGCCGACGAGACGAGAGAGGCGAGGAATTTCTTTATAGTAGAAATATCCAGCACACAGTTGAAAGCCCAGGTGAAAACAGATGAACGCAACAGTTTCTTTAGCTTATAATTTGTATTTAGAGAGGATGCATTGGACCGGAACGAATTTAAGAATAATAGCACACAGACAGCACCAGTTCTTTAACCATATACGAGTGGAACTGTGCGGAATTATGTAGTTATCTTTCAGCTTGAGGCACCTATTCAGAATATACTCAAATTTATACACACTTGACCAGAAATGTTCTAGCAGTGCTGCTTCGAATTGGAGAGGATTAAAGTCGGGAAGGCTTACGAAACTAAAAACATCACCCCCCCTTGAAAGTTGTAAATCATAAGTACTGTTTTAAAGATTGAGCGTAAGATGGTGTTGAAACTTTTTTTTGCCACCGAAGTGCACTGTGCCGATTGTACCATATCTGCTATATCGCTACATCGTATAACTGTTATACCATTTTTGAAAACACTGTAACCCAAGGCGTGTATGATTGTTCTTCAAGCAGAATATGGAGTGTAGTACCTAATAATGAACAGCATGCAGGAAACAACACTTGATTTCTGACAGACGTGGTTAAGGCGAGAATTCTAAGATAAATCACTATCAAACAGCAAACCAATATATATTACTCGGGAGGCATAAATCAATGTTCCGCAGAATCAGGGGCCACAGTTCGATCTTTGTAAAAATATAAAACGTAGAAAATAAAAACCATTATAAAACCAATTCTATAATGACATGACGAGGAATAAAGTGCGTGTTTTCTATAATTATTCCTCATTGCTCGTACAAGCAAATTATTAGGCTCCGAAAAACTTTTGTAATCTTGATTAAATAGCAGTTGCATTGAATCAAATCTGTTCAGATCATCAGTATTCCTCTTCGCGCCATATATGGGATATAAATATTCGTTTTACTATAGTTTAATTTGGTTTTGGAAAGTATCGGGGACTCGTCCGCTTCTAAAACTTTGATTTAGAGTGACATGCTTAGGTGTCAGTGATTACCGTAGCTTGTATATAAAATGACGATATTTTTGCGGAAAATGCGACAATCCGGGAGGAAGTTCTATGTTTTCTACACAATTAGGTATTTAATTAGCTACGGTCATATGCTGAGGCGGCTTTGTTTTATACGGGCTTGGCTCCGAAGTTTCGAATTTTGGTATATTCAAGCCCGCTCATTTCTCTATACTCTTACTTCCAATGTACGTATGTGCCCAGTATTATCGATATAAATCGCTCTCGGTATGAACTAGTTTTACGGCTACTGCTGCGTCCAAATTTGTACTTCCTTTGCTAGGAGACGAGCAGTTAAACCGTATGCATTTATTACTGAAAGAGACGAAACGTTTACGGCAGACAATTTTGTCCCCAAATAGACCAGACTATCACTACCCTTTAAAAATTTTTAGGCTACATAGTAGATGTGTCTGAAGGTAGTTTCTGTTGCACGTTCCTAGAGGTAGTGAATGCTGCAAAGGCAAGTTCCTGGCGTTGCCAACTAGAGGTGATATCTTGCAACCTAGGAATTGTCTTTTGGATAGAACCACTTGTAATAAACAGTTACTACGCACAATAGTTATAGGGGTGACAACCATTTATTTAGGAATGGAAGTTTTGTGTGTATCAGTCCTTCGCGAATATACTTGTAATAAGTTTTGTATTGAGGTACTCTTCTTATTCTTTCAGGAAAACGGAAGTGTCCAGGTGAGACGCAGGCCATCATGGTTATGTTTCTGTATATCACCTGCATACTCCAGCACTTCCGAGTGCTGCCAGAAGAAGGCGTCACTATGGATCCCGGAGATGCAATAGACCGTCTGCCGAATAACGCTAAATACAAGCTGAGATTCGTCCCAAGGAAAAATTAACGCCTATACTGCCTGCTGAAATGTCAGTAATACATCGCTTTAATATAGTCGGATACAACCTAAGAACCAGGCGTTGAATGGCCCTTAAACGATTCCCACCAAAGAATGGCGTCCACCTACTGTCATCGCCTTGTACTTAACACCCTTGCACCTACGAACATGGCACCACAAAGGCTTTGAGATGGAAGATGATTAACTACGGTTCAAGTGAATTAAAAGCGACGTCACGACAACCAATCGACAGCCATTGGTTGGAAGGCCTCCTCTGAGCGTCATTCATTGCTTTGTTCTTGAGTTATGTCGGACTGTAGCACGTGCAAAATAACGCCCATCGCCTAATCGTACGAAGTGGCTGAATAAACTCTGTCTTAAATTGATTACACCGGGAAAGACAGAAAGTCAGAACACACATTCGGAGAGTTTCGGAGAGTTTCAACTATGTTACATCAACACGTTAAAGAAGCCTGCCTGATCTACGAAGATTCGACTATTGCAGGGCTGTAGGCAGTCGCCATCACCACCTGGACATCTTGCATAAACATGACTCGCTCGTTAGTTACAAAAAAAAATATGCAATATATTTTACCCTTCACGTGACCGAAAAAGTTCCGTGTAAGAGCTGTAGGACAATTCGACAAACGATGACATAAGTTCAATTTCTTAATATAATAAGTACGCCTTCGCGCATTAAGCTTATTAAGGCATGCGAGGTCTATAATTGTCACATTATTGCAGCTTCCCCTTTTCTTCGTTAGTATCCCTAAATCAGCCCCAAACGAAGGAACTAAGTTACTCAAAGCCGTTATTTACGAAGGGGCCACCGACAACTGTTGTCGTTACACAAAAAAGCTTTGCCTCATCTATTTGCTTGGCAAATGATCCTACAGCTAAGGCGGGACAACGTTAGACTGTAAAAATAGCATCTTTCCTTAACAGGACAACTCTTTCTGAAGGAAGCTCATGCGGAAGAATTTTTCTATCTTGTTATCTTTGTTTTAAGCTTAAAAAGCAAAGAAAAAAGTTCTATCGGCGAAAACGACCGAAATGATCACGGCCTGGTCATAGCCAATCCCCGTTGTGGGCATGTGTCTTTATATTGTGGACAGTACCAACAACAAATCAAAGTTTCTTTTCATACTGTGCAATGTTTTCTACGACCCTTTTGCTTCAAAGTAAACACTAAAACGCTTATTAGTGTATGCTAATTACAAATAAGGCTATTTAAAGATAGGGTGACGTGGCCAAGTCGACTAAATACAAGCCTCCACGAGACGAATCTTCTTAAAGCACATTGCCGTTTTAAGGCGACAGAGTAAGGAAGCTGTTGTCGCAGAAAATTCGGCGTCGGCGTTGTTCGCGTTGTCGTCGGAGTTGTACCGCAATAAGAAAAAACTCTTGCCGAGATACGGGAAATCGAACCTAGGTCTTTCAGATTGCTAGGCGAGCAGGCGCAAATCACACTTCGAAGGTTGTTTTCTGCATTGCATGGAAATAATGCCGAAAAGAAAAATCTAAGCATGCGTACGCCACAAAGCACCAGGCCACCATACCGCTGCACCACACTACGAAGGCTCATTATTTCGAACTCAATAAAAGGGGACCTATTGAACGCGTTGTTGTCTTTGACTTCGTGAAGTGTCTTTATGTACTGATGCGAACGTGAGTAACTATGAGTATGCGAATTTTGAAACGTGACCCGATAACAATCATGTTATACTCTATATAGCATTTCAATTTACAGATGTCAGCTGCAGCAAATCAGTGCCATCCATGCTGTAGAGGTAAAAGTAAATGCGCATTGCTTGCGCTGAGGCACGGTAGGCGGTGTTATGACCGTGTTCGGTTTGAGTTCGGGTTTACGGAGTTCTACGATCCAAAGCAACTCAGGCTATGAGGGACGCCGTAATGGAGGTCTTCAGTGATTTCGTTGACCTGGGATTGTTTAACGTGCACTGGCGCCGCACAGCGCTTGTGGACTTGAATTTGGAGGACTGGCAGACGAAACATTTGAAGACGTCGACTGGTCCGAGCGCGGAGGCCGGTGATAACAGGACGGTTTCGCCCCTGCGGACTGCAGCGTGGGTGCAATCCTTCGCGACCTCTTCCTTCTTCAGACGGACAGGTAGCAGCGAGCGGACCTGTGTGCGTAATGTTTTGTGCGGGTGTCAACGATTGCGATGTAATGAAACCCGTACCGCCTGAGCGCCTGTGATTTATCTACGCGTCTGTGTGCTGTTGTGTTCAACGAATGCGACGCCAACGGAGACGCAGACCTCCATTACGCCCTCTCTGTGTTTTCTTTCTTTCCAAGCTTCCTCCCTTCCCTCACAGCGTGATTGAGGTGTCCACCGATATGTGAGAAAGTTACTGCGCCTTTCCCATCCTCTAAATTCATGATCACAACGCAGACTCACAACGGCCAATTCAGGGAGCAGCGTCACTGCAGCCCGATCGTGATCTCTTCGGGCGGCGGATGGGCTGTTTGAGAGGCCTCATACAGACTCCGAGCGATTTGTCCAACGAGCAAGGCGTCACGCCGAACTGGAGATGACGTTTCGTGGACTCCCTGGCAGCACTGCAATACGCCGTCGCGTTCCACTCTTAAAGGCGAAGCTTAAGCGCACTCCAGTTTTTTTTAAAGCGTGTTCAGTGCCAAGCCGGCCTCGGCATCTTGTACAACAAAAATTTTCTTAGGTACTTACTCCGCACTCATTTTGTTTATAGGTCGCATGTAAACATTTCCAGGAGAGCACGTCTACTCGTTAGATGGCTAATAAGTGAAATGAGCATGACATCTGCCACTTTTTTGGACGCCACCACAGTGACACAGTGGTTATGGCGCTCGGCTGCTAACCCGAAGCCGCGGTGGACGATTTTAGATGGAGGCGTAATTCTAGAGGCCCGTGTACAATGCGATGTCAGTGCACGTTAAAGAACTCAAGGTAGTCGAAATTTCCGGAGCCCTTCACTACGGCGTCCCTCATAGCCCGAGTTTTGGGACGTTTAGTAATAATAATTGGTATTGGGGGAAGGAAATGGCGCAGTATCTGTCTCATATATAGTTGGACACCTGGACCGCGCCGTAAGGGAAGGGTAAAGGAGGGAGTGAAAGAAGCAAGGAAGAGAGAGGTGCCGTAGTGGAGGGCTCCGGAATAATTTCGACCACTTGGGGATCTTTAACGTGCACTGACATCGCACAGCACACGGGCGCCTTACCGTTTTTCCTCCATAAAAACGCAGCCGCCGCGGTCGGGTTCGAACCCGGGTTTTGGGACGTGGGACGTTAAACTTCGATAATCCGAAACAAACATTTACACCTTTTGTGTCACATTCGCACCAGCGTAGAATGCATTTGTTTGCTTCAATTAAACTGGCTGTGCTTTCACTTTTCCCCTACGTAATTTGATGTGGTTATCTTTGTTACCTGCACTCTGTGTTCTACATCGTGAGGGCAAATGGTTGGTGTTGAAGTAGAGCATTCGCCCCGGGTGAGAAAAGCCCTTAGCTCGAATGCCACTTGTGCTGATGTTATTCACCGCATGGTGACAAAAATGATACTTTATGAAATCAGAAACAAAACAGGCCTACTGCGCTGCTTCAGCACAGAGAATGAAGACACGGAGAAGTGAGGGTGTAGTAGTTTAGCGATCACCATATAAAAATAACCACAGAGGGAAGAAGGAATGATGGAATTCTGTTTAGAACATGGCACTGCCGTCGAGCAATAGTTGGCTGCCCTAGTGCAGTACACCTTCACCCCTTCCTTCATGCTTATCACTTAACCTTAAATTCTTATTCACAAGTGGCAGTGCAGGAACTAACTAAAGCTGAGACCACATGTCAAGCGCATGCAACGGTGTACGCAGTGTAAATCCGGGCAGATAGCCATCGGCAAATTAACCTGTCAAATCCTAATACCATAGCCTCTTTTAATGATTACAGCCTAGCAGTACTTTTTTGGGAGCTATCACATTCCAGGTTGGGAATAGAGCTTTGCCAGCCTATAATCACTGACGAGGCATTTGGAATGTGAAAACCAGCCACGTTTCCTTTTTACTGGAAGACATAAAGAGAAGTAGTGGCCGCATGCATCGACACAAGTCACTGTGATGAGAGAGTCAAAGTATTCTCGTAAGCAGTCTCATGATGAGTGAATGACATGACGTGCTGATCAACAATTTAAATGTTTAGTGTAAATGTACGAAAATGAAGGCAGTAAGAAACTATGGGTCAGACCACGGCAATCATAGATGAAAACTGTGAGAATGACTGCACCTAAATTATGCAATAGCCGTTTTGTGCAAAGAGAAACTAGGACTACAAGGGAGAGTCCAAAAGCGGGACAGATTGAAGCAAGGAAGGGAAGGCCGGATGTTAAGCCGGCAATGGCCGGTCGGGACCCTAGCACGTGGGGAGGGGACAAAAGTGAGCGAAAAAGAAGACAGTAGCAAGAGCAGGGTTCTGAAGAAGAAAACGCAGTGGCATATATAAAATGTGCAACCCGTGAGGACTCGTGCTGACCATGTGCCTCTCCACGAAGATAAATCGTGGCGAGCACAAGATTGCGAGGACTGAAACTCTATTCCAGTTGAACACGTAGTGAGGTACATTAGTACTGATAAATCATACCAGAAAAGAGTTTGGAGTGCGGTAAATTGTGTTGCGCTTCAGGATCTACAGGAGTAAACTTAAAGAGTAAAGTCAACGAAAGAGAACCGTAAGAATTCAGCCACTAAGTGCAAAATTGAAGCAGGATGTAAGGAAGCTAAACAGCCAGACTTCACGGAATAAAAATCCCGATGAGCAAACATGAGAAGAAGCTCGAATTTAGAATCAGTTAAGCGAGTGACGCAAGGATACATAACATTACGGAGCTCGACAAGTGTGATTTCATTAGAGAAGGGACTAAACACGGGAGACAACAGATCAGCGCATTAAGAGACAGGCACAACAATATCAATATCGTTTAGGACAAGGCAGCTGAAGACGTAAGGAATCCTGTATAAATGCTTCTACCAGTGCTAGTAATCATGGCAAACGTCTCTGATATAGTGGCGCCCAGAATTTTCCTCTAAATGGAAAGTGTTACGTGTCTTTAGACGTTCTCCCAGTCCCAGCCTGTAGACCTTAACAACAGAGCTCTCCGATCAGTCACTTCCTACTCTATCTCGGCGCTGATATCTCTTCTTGTCTTACTTGGTCCTTTCACATTAGTACTATAATTTGCAATGTTAATAGCACGCTCGGTTATTCTCTTCGTAATTTTTCTTGTCCCTAGCACACCTAATCTCATCTTGCACATGACACTTGTAAATATTAAACCAGAAGATGATGCAGCCATGTAATAGCTCAACTGTGGTAACCTAACTTACGCTGTCGAAGTTCCTTAGAGTAACTCCAATTGTTTTTGCATAACTCTAATTGTAATCCTAGCACATCATAAGTGGAACCCACGTTAAGCCTATACCCTCATTGGCTTATCGTCGAAATTTTTGCGGATCGTCTTTTCTGTCACACCCAGCCTTTAATTATTGCCCTAGAATTCGTACCATACTCATTCCTCCATATGTGTACATTTCACCACAACTGGACCGCACACAATCATTCGGAATCGCGCCGTTAAGGCAAAGGACATACGGTGACTTCATTCCCCGAACCTCTAAGTATTGGAACCACCACCCCGCATTGACTGCCAGCATTGAAGGCACCCATCATTTTTGAGCAGCATTAGCCATCACTGTATTACTATATGACTGCCTTTTATGCATTGCGCTTTTATGCTTCTGTTGCTTTACTTCTTCAATACACCACCTCCACTCCATCCTTTAATGCCTGGTTGTTTGAGGATAAAACAAGCAAATAATTACCTAAAGAGCGCACATTGTGAAACTTTTGAGAGGAATACAAGAGAAAAATTGAAAAAGCCAAGTGTGAATCAGACGCACATTTTTTGAACGATGGACTGGAAGAGTTTGCAAGATTACACAGTTAATGTCTTGCGACAATGCAGAAACAATGAAGAACGCTAACATCTAACTATTTCTTTAAATGGGTTGCCATAAAATCATCAGATATTGTATACTATTTAAGTATACGTTAGCTAGAGTACTAATAAAACTGTGTATCGAATCAAAGCAGTGTTATAGTTCAATGAACCGAAGAAATGGGCTATAGTCATCGCAAGGCATGTCAAAAAATGGGTCACTCTCATGCGTAGTAAAGATGTCGCGACCTGCAGGCCTACATAGTTCTTTATCTTCTTCGCACCGGAGGTGCCCACCGCCAGAGACAGTTTTGATTGATTTGACTGACTGGGAGGCTTGTTCGAACCAAGGGTGCTCCGTCAGAGACGGTTTTACGATGAATTAAGATGCAGGTATAAAGGGAGTACGGCTTGACTGTTTCATATACAAATATTTAGGTTGCATACAAGTTCATGCACAACAGACAATTTAAACGGCACAAAGGTTAAACAACAAAAGGGTGGAGCTTGCTAAAACTAGGGGTGGCCCCTACTCGGCATAGCTGAAGATGCATTACATCTGACCGTACCCCAGAAAAACTTTCCTGGGCTCCAGGCCCTGGTTTTACCGACCTAAAGTCCCAGCCCACATTCGGTAGCGTCCAATCATGTCAAACTATTAACATGATTGGTTAACAAGTGTATAGCCCGCCCTCCCATTTCCGTAAGGTATATAACCCTCTCTCTAAAGTAAACAAAACAAATGTGGAGATCAAATTCACTTCAAAACCCCACTGTCTCAGAAAGGCGACACAAAACCATTGGTACAATGGGTTGCGTGCCCCCCCCCCCCCCCCCCCCCCCGACCGGCAGCCTTTTCAGTATAACCAAAACACTCTATCCCGCAAACAAAAAAAACAACGCAAACACACAATCATGCCCGCACGCGCAATCGGTTTCGTCGAGGCCCGTCAACATTGGCGCCATCCCGCAATGGGAGCTGTCATCTTGCTCCAGCGGGGCGCTCCCGCTGTGCGCAACTGCCAGCTCAGTCCCGAGCTTCCCAGGGGGATTAGCTTCACCCGGGCCTACCGGCTAGCTAACGCCTCATGGGTACCCGGTCGGTGGGGTTATCTCAAATCTGGCCGTCGCTGCCCATTCGTCAATTTTATTGCCCCCCTCCTTGAGAAGACTGCAATTTTTCAAAATCTTCCAAACAAGACGTTTGTCGCAAGGTCGCGTCGCGTCTGGTGTCTGTCAATACGAGGGGGACGTCCGGGGCGAAACAACCCTGGAGGGCGAGAACAAAGCGCGTGGCCGCCGCTGCCCGGGGTGCTTGACACTAAGGGCCGTCGTACGATCGTCTTTCAGCGGCTTCCGCCAGCGATCGGGCGAGCGGGTCCGCCCCGTCCGGCGAACGGATGGAAAGTTGGTCGACCAACTTTCGAGCGGACGAGCGGGTCCGGCCGGCGACCAGATTGCAGCTATTGGCTGCCTTTTCCGTGACGTCAGTGACGTCTCGCTTCTGCCGGGGCAAGATGGCCGAGCGCGGAACTGGGGAGCGATGCCTTGGTGGTGGCAACTATGTATTTGTTGCGAAGAATATTATATTGGCCAGATATTGATCTGTTACGAAAGATGAAGATATGTTACGCACTCAATGTTACGCAAGAAAAAGAAATGAAGAAAAAAAACTGTAGCAGCAGCTTATGCGGTCAAAGCTGTCCACAGAGCAAGTTGGGATAACGAGACTTGATGAAAAAAATTAATATATATTAAGAATACCTTTCCCACGGCTTTATTCTCTTTTCGCTTTGGCAAATGCTTGCCAGCATGAAGTTGAGGTGGGATTTTGCTTTCCACTGTAATCAGAAAAATGCGGTGATCTTGAAGCGGCTCACGGGCCATGACACTGTTTGTTGTTGATTTTGCTCACGCTCCCTATCGATCGGGAGATCAGCGGTACGAAAGTGGATGATGTGTGCACAATGCTATTGTTGCAGAGCAGCTCGTGAACTCAGCTTTAGTGGTTGTTCAGCAGCATTCCCTGGGGCAGCTGCACCAGTTTGTTTAACAACAAATTTTCGAAGCGTTGAGAATTAGATGTCATGAAAGCCAATGCAGCCTGCTACCGTCATTTGCCTGTGACTGCTTGCTACGGACATGATTACTTGTCTGCTGAGTGATGGCGATGGTAAGCACAATGAGCTGCGCGTCGGTAGTGTAGAACGCTTCCAAGATTTCCTGAATCCTCCTTACATTTTACACTAACAAAAATTTATTTGCCGACATATAGATGCCTATTTGCAACTTCCTCAGTGATCGGCTAGGTTTCCTGGCCCACTTATTTATTCCCATTTGTGTGGTCACGACAGTGCCATACCTGCACACATTCAAAGCTACAATAACAACGTTTATTTCAGTTCTCTGAAATGTGCTAAGCATTGTTGCATGGTGGTTGGCTCTGCAATACCGACGTTGCCTTGTTTCGGATAATCCTGTAGTATCAATGGAATCGTTGACCTGTCAAAGCAAAGACAGCATTTAATTTGAACCCATTCAATTACTTCTCGGAATAATTGAAATGGGTGTTGCTGCTTGCATTAGCAGATTCCCCGCTTTACAGCAGCGCCTAGTTCGGTTCTTGCCCGCTGCGCATGCCTGAACCAGGAGCGTTGCATTCTTTTATTCTGCGGTGTACTCTGTATAAAATATGCTAACCTAGCATTGTTGGCTCTGGGTAGGCACCTGTGAGGTTATAGTATAACCAAGCGGTTCAGTTTTATTTTTATTAAGCTTAATTACTTTTGTGCAATGATCAATCTAAGCCAGAATGTGAGTCGCCGAGCCCCGGCAGTGATGTTTACACTAGAAGGAGAAGTGCTTTGGCAACCAGAAAGTGTGTGAGCTGGTTAGAAGCCAGTGTGCCTGGCAGTTCACAGGTTAGCATAAAATGCTGTGCAGACAGTGGGGCAAGCACTGTGATGGCAATTGAAGTGTGTAAGAAAGGTATAAGATTCAGGCAGCGTTTGGTTTATGTGCTCAAATCCAAAGTTGTAAGTCTTTCCCGTCTGCAGATTAATGGGACAAGAATGCATGTGACACTGGGCCGTACGCATTTTCACTCTGTCCCCTCTGATCAGCAAGTTTCCATGTTAGCAAAGCGTAAGTACACTGAAAAAGTTTTTCCCCAGATGCACTGTTTGAGCCCATATTAGTGAGGCCTGTAGTATTAAGGAATAGCTGCATATGTGAAATTGTGCTTAATTTTTAGTTGCGATGATGACAAGCAATTAATGTGTGTTATTTTGGCTATCTGACTAAAGAAATACATTTATCTTACAAACTATGAAGATGATTAGAAGGATGTGTTGCATAGCACAGCAGTTTGTTGGTTGAAGAATAGCGATTGGCTTTACCTGACACCACTTTAAACAGCAGACTGCAACACGAGCCCTGTGCAGCTGGTAAAGGTATGGTAGGACCAAAGACGGCGGAAAACAACAGCACTGCACAGAGTAGCAATTTTTCCTCTGTCGTCCCCGTCCCTTAGCGCAGTTTCAACATGCCAACTTACACCCGGTTCACCCGACAGTACACTCGTATCAAGTTTTGTGAAATTTGGAGCAAGCATCAACAGGACAGGAAGCATGGTGTAGGCATATCTAGTGCATGCTGTGCAGATGGCTTCCTGCCTCATCCTAGCTTGGCGCCTCTATGTTTCTTACCCATACCTAGCGCCTATGGCCCTATTTATGCCATTGCCATGTGCTGCAAATCACCAAAAACATTTTGTACTCTTGCCCTGCTAGATTGTTTTGGCCCATTAAGTTGTTTCATCCAGATTGGCAAGCTTTTAGAAAGCATTGCTGCAATAGCTAACTTGCTCTTGTTCTTCACGAGATGCACCTTGGCTGCAAAATCCCCACGATGCTTTTTTTGGCTTTGAAATAGCATGTGATTCGCTTATTTATGTATGCTTTTTTGTCGTGCTTTAACTTGTATCCAGTAGCTCTAAACTCGATAAAAGCTTAAACAGCCAGCCGTCGGCAGATTTCCCTTGCCAACAATTCTTATGCATCCTGCCTTTTCCTGCAATTTCGGACGTCTTTCACGGCATTGTCATTGGGCCTCAGCTTTTTATTACCTACATTATGACTTTCCCTTCAGTGTTTTCTTACATGCCTTCACTGATTGGTATATATGGGGTCTGCCATCTTGCAATAAATACCCGTGTTTCACTCCTCCAAAACAACATTTTTCATGCTCTAGAATGGTGTGTTTGCTAATGTTACTAGGAATGCGTAATATTTTTTCATTGCCAGCAAAACCGCATTTTGCCTACTTATAAGGCCTTACCCAGATAGGCATATTCACTGTATAGTGGTTCAAACACTCAGCCATTCACATGGCTCGCAATGTTGCATGGTCCCACCACGTAATCCTTATACGCCCGCCTACAACCTAGGATATTTACACCATAGCACGTACTTACCAACGCCGTCTTCCAAGTTACTGGCGTTCAGATCCCCTGTGTGGCATCACCTTGCGCGTTTTAATGGCGCATGGCACAAACCTAACTTAACTAAAATCCTAGAATGAGTTCAGACCTGAGCCCTTGTTTTACTTTCTCAGACTATTGTTCAAGCTCCAGTGCCAGAGCACCCAACGTGAATCTTCAAAATCCTTCATGTCGTGCAGAAACTGCCGGTTTTTTTAACTCTTTACCGTCACATAACTAATCTGTTCTGACTCACGGTTCCTTCTGGACTAGCCGCAAAAGTACTGTTGTGCCTCAGTTAACTCACGCCACTGCATTTCAAGATTGACTTTTGTTTTTGCCACTAAAGGCTGGAATGGCCTTCTATCTCATAAGGCTTACAAACCTCTTGTCCTTTGAGCTGGTCACTGCAGAAATCCATGCAGTAAATGATGATGTTCATCCACTGATTAAAGTAATTCCCTCAGGGCACAGAATATTTGTTATAAGGGAGTAATTACTCATTAACATCCACCCAAGTCCAGCCATAGGGCCACAAAGAAGAGCTACAAAGATTTCCTTTGAAGCCATATGGCTGTGCTTGGATGCTAATGGTTGATTACTTCTTATTAGCAAATTACAAACTCATCAAGTTCCTGTTTGGCACATCATGCCAAAGCTCACAACTCAAGTACTGTCATTTAGTACTGTTTAGGTATAATAAATGTTAAAGTAAATTGTTCTAATGAAGTGTTTAGTCGCTCGTTCAGGTCGGCAAACCAATACAATACTCTGTCATGTGTAAGAACTTTCCTCAAAATCTATTTCAAGTAATATTGGGGCAGATTTACACAGCAGTTTTGTCGGACGGTATACAGTTGCATTTACGCTAACTTGCACACTCCGCACAGGCTAGGTCTAGTCAGTTGATCCCGTTGAGGGGACACCTCGTCAGCGTCGCAGACCACACCATTAATCCGCGCAAAACAATTTTCGTTAATCATGCTGCCAAGAAACGAACAAACATAACAATTTACAACTCTCTATTCGTCTGGTAAAGAACAGCATCCTAGGCGGAGCGAACGCCTGCGCCCACCTCTGCAAACGGCGAGCAAAGTCCAGCCGATGGTCGTTGGGGAAAGCGCCGCGCCGCGGATGAATCGAGAGCTACGAAAGAAGGGCTACGAAGCAGGAATCCGACAGACGCGTGGTGTAGGTCTGCAGTATAGGAGTAGGACAGATAAATTATATTGGTTTTTGGGGAAGGAAATGGCGCAGTATCTGTCCCATATATCTTTGGACACCTGAACCACGCCGTAAGGGAAGGGATAAAGGAGGGAGTGAAAGAAAGGAAGAATAGGCGCCGTATTGGAGGGCTCCGGAATAATTTCGACCCCCTGGGGATCTTTAACGTGCACTGACATCGCACAGCACACTGGCGCCTTAGCGTTTTTCCTCCACAAAAACGCAGCCGCCGCTGTCGGGTTCAACCCGAACCCGGGAACTCCGGATCAGTAGTCGAGCGCCCTAACCACTGAGCCACCGCGGCGGGGAGGACAGATAACGCCAGCACCGCGCGACCGTTGACAAGCATGACGCAAGCAGTACAACCATCTGGGTGTTGCCGCAGCGCGGCAACTAACTGAAGCGAGGCGTACCGGCGGCTCCCATTGCTAAGCGGGCGATGCGGCTGGCATTGTAAAAGTAGAGGAGGCGCTGCCTCAGGTGTGCTACCGCAACAGCCAATACATTACAGCCAATATGTACTGTACAACCGGCGGCAAAATAAGCCGGGGCATGCGACAGGCGGCCACAATCAGATAAAACTGCGTCGCCGCGCCGTCTGACGTTGCACTTGTGGTGTCGAGACATCGCATTGCGCGTGCGCATCCTTTCATGCTCGCAGCCCAGTCTTTTTTCTCGCCTGCAGTGAACTAGCTGATTGCATGCAGCGTTCGGCAGTAGGGGTCGCTCTCTTTATTCAGAGCGTAACGCTCGCAGTTCGGTGGGCGCACATCTAAGTACGAGCGTGAGGTAGTGAATAAAGAGAGCGACCCCTACTGCCAAACGCAGCATGCAATCAGCTAGTCCACTGCAGGTGAGAAAAATGAAGCGGCTGCGAGCATGAAAGGACGCGCACTGCGATGTCTCGACTGCAGAAGTGCAACGTCAGACGGCGCAGCCATGCAGTTTTATCTAAAGTCACTGGAACGGGAAAAGTAGCGCAGCCAGCCGCCATATTTGGTCCAGCGCCGCTTGCTGTGCACTCTTATCTCTGCCCATAAGAGCAAGTGCTACGTAATGCTCCAGATTATCTGTGTGCCGGTGGCCGCTAGAAAGAAGCAAGCGGACCATTTATGGCGGGAATGATGCGTCACCGCAAAGAACGAATCGGGAGCGCGCGCGCTGGCCGGCCGACGTGGCGGTGAGAGAAAACGAACGCGGTACTTTTCCCGTTATATATATAATTGGTTTTTGGGGAAAGGAAATGGCGCAGTATCTGTCTCATATATCTTTGGACACCTGAACCGCGCCGTAAGGGAAGGGATAAAGGAGGGAGTGAAAGAAGAAAGGAAGAGGGAGGTGCCGTAGTGGAGGGCTCCGGAATAATTTCGACCACCTGGGGATCTTTAACGTGCACTGACATCGCACAGCACACGGGCGCCTTAGCGTTTTTCCTCCATAAAAACGCAGCCGCCGCGGTCGGGTTCGAACCCGGGAACTCCGGATCAGTAGTCGAGCGCCCTAACCACGGAGCCACCGCGGCGGGGCATTTTCCCGTTTCAGTGACTTTAGTTTTATCTAAAGTACCGCAACCAACGTCGGAGCCGCCGACCCGCCGCCATATTTGGTCCAGCGGCGCTGAAGGGACGGCCGCGCGCTCTTCCTCTTATGCACAATAAATTAAGCTTTGCCAATTGTGCGTTCTTTTACAGCAATGAATGAAGCACGCCGTTGTTCACCTGATAATTAGGCGAAAAAAGACTTAACTATTCGGACGGAAGCCTTTCTAGGCTCATGGAACGAAAATCTGTCCGCGGCTGTGCGACCAGATGTGTCACTCGTACATTAATGCATGTAGGAGAGAAATTTCACCCTGGCTGATATGAGCCAAAACCGATGTCCAACCTAATTTCACTACAGCGAACACGATGGTGACCTCCAAATTCGGCCCACCCGCCACCTAAATTTTACTTCCGCCGATTTGCACCAAAATAGATGTACAACTTAATTTCTCTACTGCGAACGCGATGGGGACCTCCAAATTTTCCATGGACCACTACCAAATTTGGCCGTCACTACCAAAATATCACGTCGACTGAATTGGACCAAAATCGATGTCCAACGGATTCGACTACGGGGAACACGATGTTGACCTCCAAACTTGGCCCGGACCAGTCCGATACTTAGCCCGCCTACCCCTGAAATTTGACCTCGGCCGATTTGGACCAAAATCGATGTGCAACCCAATTCAGCTGCGGAACACCCATTCGTGGCCTGGGTCGATTAAAAGAATCACAAATAACGCATAGGAAGGCACAAATGGTTTTGCCTTATCGAACGCAAGGAGACCTAATCGCTCCCCTGAATTTTTGCTCGCGTATGCATCACGCGTACTCTCGCGAAAAAAAAACATGCGAACACCGTGGTGCGTGTGCGCTCCGCTCTTCGCATTTATTACGGCCAAAGCCTTTCTTGCCTCATGAGTGGCGTGGACAGAAGTTACAGAAAGACCGTGCGCGCAAAAGTGTTCACATGAAGTGTGGATTCTGCGCAGCCATATAGCTCATCGATTGAAGTTTTCTTTTTCTCTGGGAATTGAAAACAGCGTTTTGGACGATTCCCGCCGATTGCTGCACCCAAAAGCGCAGCACCCAGGCATTCTTCAATGTCTTTATGCAGGCATCAAATGCACGAGCGGCAATACGCGACTGGAAATGCTGTGCACGCTTATCTCGGCCCACAAGAGCAAGTGCTGCGTAATGCTCCGGACGATCTGTGGTCGGCGGCCGCGAGAAAGAAGCGAGCGGAGCATTTATGGCGGGGAATGCCCACGTGACCACGGAGAAGGGATCAGGAGCGCCCGTGTGCCGGCGCGGCGGCGAGAGGAAACTAATGCGGTGCTTTTCCCGTTCCAGTGACTTTAGTTTTATGTTATTCTGGCTGCCCGACTTATTTTGCCGCCGGTTGTGCATACACACACAGGCCGCGATTACCATGCATTGGCGTCGGCCAGCGCCACCATGTGCGTCTGAACAACGACCACTGCGGCTGGTTCCAAACCGAAGAACAAAGAAATTGGAGGAGGCTTAAGCTGCGTCTTTAAGAGCAGGACGCGACAGCCTGTTGCAGCGTTGCCAAGGGATCCATGGAACGCCATCGTGCGTTCGGGGCGACGCCTTTCGCCGACAATTTAAGGAAAGTAAACACATATTGGCGTTTCACCCGAGCCGTGTCGTAAGGCAAGGAAAATTAAAATTGGTTTTAAGGAAAGGAAATGACGCCTGCCTCACATATCTCGGTGGACACCCAAAAAAGTGAAGGAAAAGCAACCTTCTAAGAAAACATCGTATTCACTACAGGCGCCTTTGTTCATTCCAAACCATCGAGCTTGTGCGACCCAGCGATGAAGTGCGCAGTCTGTCCGAGATTACTTCGAAGAAAACATATTTAAGCTGCGTGAAGTGTGCAAGGAGCTATGCTTTGGAGATGAAGCTGTTGAGTTAATGGGAGAGTTGTGTTCCTTGGTGGTGGCGGTTGTTTATTAAAATAATAGTAAAAAGGAAGCAAAAAGATTTTTGCTAGCCCCGGCATCTGCCATCGATACTGCAGCACCTGAGCTGGGGCAGCGGAAATAAAGGATAGCAGGCAGAATGAAGAAATTAAGTGAAAGTGGTGAGGGGACAGGAAGGGAGGAATGTTCCTTGAAACAGTTTTGGTTTTCTCGCGTGAGTGAAACCCATGTCCGCTCTTGATGTTTGAGAGTGCAGCGCAAAACAAATGTTTGAGATGTGTTCTAAACTGCCAGAACAGGCAATAAATAAAAAAAAAAGAGTTGGCGTGGCAGAGTGGTTAGCGTGCTCATCTAGAACTCCGTAGGCCCTTGTTGTAGTTGCCCCTAACTCGACGAATTTCCTGCTCGGTTTTATTGCTTCTGGGACTTTTCGCTCACGACCAACGCCGCCGACGGCATCGGCTTTCCTGCGACACGGAGCCCTTGTCGCGTTAAGGGCTGTCTCTAGCAAACTTTGATCGTGCACGGTGCCTAACACAACGTGGAAGCCGATAATCTCACGTCCACACCTTGTGACGCATTGTGGCCGCGCAAAACACCGACAAACACAGCCTAAACGGCACCGAAAGCTCGCTAACTCCATCCGCTGCTTCGCAAGCGAACCGCCCTTTCTCCGCGGCGGCCCCGCATGCATTAGAGGGCGAACATAATCTGTGCACGCTGTCCGCCTCGGTGGACGTGCAGTTTCAACACCTAAGATATTCTCAAACTGTGCCCGAACACCACAGCTATTCAACCATGTACCGCGTTAGTTAAATCCAGACTGTTTTTTGTTTTGTCAATAAGGGGGATAGCACGAGGCCATCCCCCACTACCAAAAATTTACGTGCCCATTGACCCAATAGGGGTCATGGCAGAGGTCAGCGCGGACGCAATAAAATTTCCGCGCCTCACTCCGGAGGTGCCGCCATCTTGATCGCGGACACCTCGCACGAAACCAACCATCAGGTATCCTGTCAAAAATCCCTTGGCGCCCGTCCAGCCGAACCACTCACATCAGCGCTACGTCCTGTCTCGGTGAGAACATTTCTGGGGCACAAAAAAGTGCACGTCACCGACGGGTATTGCGAGTACGCTTTACTTATTAACAACCCCCCGAAGATAATCCTTGGGGTTTTTAATTGGATTACTTTCTTAATGCAGCTAGGGATGGACTACTATGCGATTCAAATGCCTTCTGACCGGGCGTCCAAGTCGTTTTACATTTACACTTGCATTACAAAAAAATATACAAGTGACGTGTTCCCTAGCTTCTTCGCCTGGAACCTGCGCTCCGCGGCCGCCCCTCCTTCTTTGAGAAAGAAGTTAATCCGCTGGCTGCCGACAGCTGGCGACAGTGACGTTGGGGCGACCAACGTGTATAGACATACGTACTTCAGCTTCGAAACTCCTCGTTGGTCGCTTTAATGTTGAGGGGGTTAGCGACTCTTTTTTTTCTGCTGCTCCCTGCGGAGATCACTGCTCAGAGCCGGGGTGGGGGAGTAGGGGAGGTGGGAGGGGGGATCAGCGAGGGCAACACAGCACACACACTAAGAACACACACAAGTCTGGCATCAGTGGTACATAGGGTACAACACCGCATCGGAGGATCACTGCACTGACGAGGGTGAAGGGCATGCGGAAGGACTGCTGACACAGTATCTGTCCTGTCCAGAAGAGATCCTTTGCAGCACTCTGGGCACTGATAGGCCACTCTGGAATGCATAGGGCACAGCACTAGAGGGACCGATTGTGTGAGCGGTCTTTATACACAGTACACTGCACAGCACACAGCACCCGACAAAGCACAGCACCGAAAGTCAAAAAGGTCCTAGGAGGTCCTTGGGAGCACTGAATTTAGACTTTGTGGAGTGACACAGCACTATAGGAATTGAAATTGGGCAACAAACCAATAGCGGAAAGGGCAGAGGTTAAGGTCAGTGTGAATTAAGAGTGGCACCAAAAATAAAAAAGGAGAGGGCTTTGATTTTGAGAAGACTAAGGCTATATGGAATTGAAGTTAACAGAGGAATATATATGTTGTGAAAAGGAAAGTTGTAAAAAAGAAAGAGAAAGAAAGGTATAAGGCGAGATGCCTTGTTAACATCATAGGACCGAGGATAAGGTTGTGGTGTCAAGGAAAGTAAGGAGATGTTGGCAGGCTCGGAGGATATGCTGATTGGGGAAGAGGAGATGGTGTTCAGTTTTCTCGGCGCGCCCAGGGGCAGGAGCCGGCTCGCCGCGGTTCCTGCTACCGCGGCGCTGCAGTCGACGGTTGAGCTGTCGGAGTGCAGTGAACTAGAATACTATCTGTCGGAGCAAGCGTCGTCTGCCGGCACGCCGCGGTTCCAGCCACCGCGGCGCTGCGGTCGACGGTTGAACTGTCGGAGTGCAGTGAAATAGAATACTATCTGTCGGAGCAAGCGTCGTCTGCCGGCCCGCCGCGGTTCCAGCCACCGCGGCGCTGCGGTCGACGGTTGAACTGTCGGAGTGCAGTGAAATAGAATACATCTGTCGGAGCAAGCGTCGTCTGCCGGCACGCCGCGGTTCCAGCCACCGCGGCGCTGCGGTCGACGGTTGAACTGTCGGAGTGCAGTGAACTAGAATACTATCTGTCGGAGCAAGCGTCGTCTGCCGGCACGCCGCGGTTCTAGCCACCGCGGCGCTGCGGTCGACGGTTGAGCTGTCGGAGTGCAGTGAACTAGAATACTATCTGTCGGAGCAAGCGTCGTCTGCCGGCACGCCGCGGTTCCAGCCACCGCGGCGCTGCGGTCGACGGTTGAACTGTCAGAGTGCAGTGAACTAGAATACTATCTGTCGGAGCAAGCGTCGTCTGCCGGCACGCCGCGGTTCCAGCCACCGCGGCGCTGCGGTCGACGGTTGAACTGTCGGAGTGCAGTGAACTAGAATACTATCTGTCGGAGCAAGCGTCGTCTGCCGGCACGCCGCGGTTCCAGCCACCGCGGCGCTGCGGTCGACGGTTGAACTGTCGGAGTGCAGTGAACTAGAATACTATCTGTCGGAGCAAGCGTCGTCTGCCGGCACGCCGCGGTTCTAGCCACCGCGGCGCTGCGGTCGACGGTTGAGCTGTCGGAGTGCAGTGAACTAGAATACTATCTGTCGGAGCAAGCGTCGTCTGCCGGCACGCCGCGGTTCCAGCCACCGCGGCGCTGCGGTCGACGGTTGAGCTGTCGGAGCAAGCGTCGTCTGCCGGCACGCCGCGGTTCCAGCCACCGCGGCGCTGCGGTCGACGGTTGAACTGTCGGAGTGCAGTGAACTAGAATACTATCTGTCGGAGCAAGCGTCGTCTGCCGGCACGCCGCGGTTCTAGCCACCGCGGCGCTGCGGTCGACGGTTGAGCTGTCGGAGTGCAGTGAACTAGAATACTATCTGTCGGAGCAAGCGTCGTCTGCCGGCACGCCGCGGTTCCAGCCACCGCGGCGCTGCGGTCGACGGTTGAGCTGTCGGAGCAAGCGTCGTCTGCTAGCCCCCGACGTTTCGCTCGCGCAGGGGTTTCCGAGTTCGCTGGTAGAATGTTTGTTCAGCGACCCTATTCCACAACTAGGCACGCTTGTTTCAATAAGGCACGAGTTGAGTTTCCACCTTCATGTGGCGATGAGAGGAAGCACCTTGTTGATGATGAAATTGGGGTTTCTTGATGACCCAGCGGTTCTAACTCGCAAACATTTACATTACTCGAGGAAAGGAGAAGGTTTACTATTTATTTACTGTATAAATAAAACAAGAAGAAACAAAGCAAGGAGAAAACTATTTACATGACTAAACCGTTGATCAGACGAATTCAGCCCTCGTTCAACCCAGCGCGCTTGTTTTTAAACCCTCTGTCCCCGCCTTAGCGGGGACAGCCACCAATAAATGTACAAGCGACACACCTCACCAATCAGTGGTTAAGGAAAGGAAAATAAGGTTTCCACCAACTAATCACAGATTGGGGAAAGAGTGCTAATTAAACATTTGTGAAAGCAGAGGTGCAATCAAATACACGAACAGCACAAACTCGACCACCCTCTCCCATGGCACCCACGGCACAGCGGTTACCACTTTCCTAGCATATGTCTTCTATTTCGCACACGCGACCAACATATGCTGACGAGACAAAAGCTCAAGTTGTTTACAGAACACACCGAAAGAGAAGAAGACAGCCGTTACGGGAATAGTGGATTTCCGGTCACTCGGCTAATACTCAGCCGTATCTCGTGCATTCCCGAAACCTCAGCAACCCCTTGTCAACGCACACATGTCGACACTGTACATGGTTAGGCTTCTTAAGACAGGCTATGCCCGTGACCGCGCGGAGGAGATAAGGACGTCCGCCGCAAGCAGGGGAGGCCGGGACGGGACGGGTCCCATTGTTGGCGCCTTCCGACCCCACTGGAGTGGCCTTCCTTGCGAACTGAAGACCAACGAGTTCGCGGAACGGTCAGCGAACTCCACAGCACGCTTATTTTATCGCGCGGATAAAGGTTGAGTAGGATTGGCTTGTTTTTTTTTTTTTTGGTAACACTACATACGCTGCGCACCCGCTCCTGCTAGCACACAGCAAAGAGATGCGTCAACATGCGGCGTTCACCGTGCTGACATCTGCGACAAGAGTGCACACGGGCTAGTGTGCATATGGCGCTAATTTAGGTGTGTTGCGGTATAATTTCAAATGCACTTGCTCATCATCTGTCGTGTCAGGCGACCGTAGCTCTTTGCACACTTGTCCCGGCGACCTCCAATAATTTTAAGCGCGCTCAGCGCCCAGTTAGTCTGGTTTACGTTGCCGCTCATGATGCAACATTGCTCAATCTACTGATTCATGGTATACTCTAACTGCACCACTGGGCAACGTACCGTCGTTTTAATGCGAACATTCCTAATGAAGGATCGCGTATGAGGGAAAGCAAACGCCGAAAATAAGTGACACTAAGAAAACTATTGAGAATAATAAAAGTACGATATTAAGCTGATTAAAAATGAAAGGAGGCACTTGAATTTATTGCCAGTTTATACTGTGGACGTATCTAGAGGTAAACTCCAACGAGCGTTCTTTTTATTTTTCCAGGCCGTGTTCGGCTGCTCCAGCCTCGCTCTGGGCCCCGGCGACCTAGCACCACTAGAGACGCTCTCTTTGCACGGATCAGGTAATGCAGGTGTTGCGCGATCGTTCGCTGCCGCGCCGTGTGCGTGGGCTTTGTTAAACAGAATGTTTGAAGCTGCTGTGGACACAAAATAATTTTCGGCGACTTCGTCTTTTACTTGCCTAACTCATGAATGGCTGGAACAGAAGCCAGGTCGCTGCTCTGCGATTCTTCCGAGCTCGTTATTGAAATGCGTTCACTGCAAGGTTTTCTTCGTTGATCTGCACGAATGCTGAGAGCATCGTTATATATACCGACCCTTAATTGTAAAAGGTAAGCCGTCACGCACATTCTCCCAGATTTAGGCCGATGAGCATAGCCGTCCATTCAGACATTGTTTGAGCAGTATATGCGCCAACGCTGTAAGATGATGCCCGCCGTGTAGATCGCATGGGTAACTTCGGCCGACTGGAGGTCTTTGATGTACAGAGACACATCAAGGGCGTTTCCGCATTTCGCTTGCATCAAGAATATTCCCTCCGCAGCCAGGAATAGAACCCCGCGCTCTTGTGCTGCGTTGCGGAGCACCTCCAGCGCTGTAGGAACGAGGTCAGGGACCGAAAAAAGAAACCAAGTGTGCATTTGCAACGTTTTAACCGTTTATGGTTTATGTGGGTTTAACGTCCCAAAGCGACACAGCCCATGAGGGATGCCATAGTGAAGGACTCCGGAAATCTTTACAACCTGGGGTTCTTCAACGTGCGCTGACATCACGACTGGTGCAGTGTACTTTTAGCTACGCGACGCATAAATGGTTAACTGAAATTCCCCTGGCATTCGTCCTGTCAAGCTCATATTTTACTCCGACATCGACGATGCTGAGCTGTTGTCTCCCTCGAGGAAATATTGGCGTGAACACGCAGAGGTAAAATACTTAACCGACTCCAAATTGTGATTGGCGGATGTCAGTTTACAATAATTGCAGTTGGCATGGTAAAACACCTCGGGGACCTCAATAATTATGGGCCATGAAATTCTCAATCGAGCATTCTCGGGCCCAGCAAATTAGGCAGCAGCATATTTGTTATAAATATTACCGTCATGCCTCCTGCCTTTCATACCATCATGTTCTGTTGCACCAAAATATACAGTGTGTGGAAACTGGGCACGAAATCGCCGACCGACATTAATTGATACGCTGCCATGACAGGTACAGGTAACGCTCAGCACCTACACAATGTTAAGTACCGGGACAACTGCTCAAGACAACAAACTTTGATCATCAGACACGCATGATAAACTCCAGCCACCTGTGCGCAGTTTCTTTTGAGTGCTCCATGCTGGATCTGCGTCTCTCTGTTTTTCACAGGCCGTCCCCGAGGGCGGTGCTGCAGCGGCGGGCGCAGACCTATTGCTTGCCTGCTTGGCACACGTGGCTGCAGACTGCTCCATTCCGCAAGCACAAGATGTTTTTTTTTACGGAATTCCAAACGCTCTGCAGCTCTCTTGATGCGAGCACCACATGCAATCATTTCGAAGCCAAATTATTGTCTCGAACACAGGCGTTCACCCCAAGCCACGTCGTTTCTGCAAAGCGCCGATGCGATAGGCGGTGGATGAACAAGATACTTAGGGGTCTGATAAAAAAAAAAGAAGCCGCTTGTTCTATAGGTACTGTCAGTCACCGAGCCGAACACTTACTTCACTGTATGTTTAAAGCACAAAATAGGATTATTAGTAAAGAAACCTAAAGGGCACAAGGTCTGTACATTCAGTGGCTTTGCGAGAAATCAGAAAGAATCCAAAAGAGGTAGGGAAATATAAAAAGCAAAAAATGCACCATAAGTGATATTCCCGATGTTATCAATGACATAAACTATGCTACAAAGCCCGGGAAAAGGCAGAGTGTTTTAATTGATGCTTTCAGTCAGTGTCCTCACAGCCGACCGATACGATAATAGAGGCACCAGAATTCTCCAGTTTTACGCGAATGAATGGCGTAACCTTTACAAAGCACGGTGTTACGTTGCTACTACAGGAGATCAAGCTAACCTCTTCCCCTCGCCCAGATCGAACTTCTAATCGGGTCTTAAAAAACTGTGCATCTTCGGTCTCACTCTACTTGATAAAGTTGTTCACGAAGTCGCTTGAACTGGGTGAACTACCGCTTGATTGGAAGCCGGCAAACGTATTTCCCACACAAAACACTTGGAGTACAGCAAACACCAGCAATTACAGGCCTATCTCTGTAGCAAGCGTAATCTGTAAAACTTTTCAAAATATAAGCTATAACAACCTTATTGATCATCTTCAAATCAATAAATTTTTTTTGCAGAACTCATCAGGATTCAGATCTGGTTTTTCATGTGACAAACAACTTATAGAATTTAGCTACGAAATTGCTGAATAACTAAACTGTAGTATTCACGTGTATTGCATATTTTTAGACTATAACAAAGCCTTCGATTGTGTATGACAGTTTCTTAATACAGAAGATTTCTGCCCTTAAATTACCGAATGCACTGCTGCCATGGCTTACGGCGTATCTGTGCGAACGAAAGCAGTGCGTAATGCTGGATGGAATGAATTCATCAGAAGCACTCGTGTTTTGTGAGGTGTCCTGCAAGGCTCGGTTTTAGGGCCGCTTCTCTTTCTGATCTATACCAATGATCTGCCAGCACATCTGTCCAGTTCAATAAGATTGTATGCAAACGACTGTGTGTCTACCGCAGTATCCCCTTGTGAAAAATTTTCGGAACTGCTGCAAGATGAGCTCGATCAATTATTTCCCGGTGTCTGGATGGGAATATGGCCCTCAATCTGTCGAAGTGCATTACAATCACATTCACTAAGAAAAGGTATCCGAAAATCTATGGCTATTTCTTGGGCGCTGTACGCGTGACTGCAGTTATAGAACACAAATATTTGGGAGTTATGCTTGCAAGCGACCTGTCATGGAATGCCCACATCCGCTACTACTATTCAAAGCCAGCCGCGCTCTCAATGTTATTCGAAGAAATTTCTGGCAAAGCCCCCTTCAAATTAAATAAAGTTTATGCTTGACCAGTGTGCCTCCAGTATTAGATAATGGTTGTTCTGCGTGCGATCCTGACACGAAGCAAAACATAAACGAGCTTGAACGTGTGCAGAAACGTGCAGCCCGCTTCGTTCCGGGCAGTTATGACTCCAGGAAAAGCACCACAACAATTAAGAATGGCTTGGTTCGTTTATATGGGTTTAACGTCCCTTAGCATCATCAGCCTGTGAGAGAAGCCGTAGTGAAGGGCTCCGGAAGTTTCGACCACCTGGGGTTCTTTAACGCGCACTGACATCGCACAGCACACGGGCATCTAGAATTTCGCCTCCATCGAAATTCGACCGCCGCGGCCGGGATCGAGCCCGTGTCTTTCAGGACGGCAGCCGAGCGCCATAACCACTCAGCCACCGCGGCGGCTGTAATTAGGAATGATCTGCATTGGCCACTGCTTGAAACCACGAGAGAATATCTCAGATTGTGCCTCTTCTATTACATATTCCAGGGCAGAACAGGTATTGACAGGAACATATGCATGAAACCACCTACTTATCTATCTCGTCGAATCGATCACTCAATCACAATCCGGGAATACAGGGGACGGATTCCAACTTAGTGTCAGAATGAAAAGCGCCATAATCGGAAGCAGCGGCCACACCTGATTGGTCAAAAAACCGGAAGCGGATGTCGGTTCGGTTGCGGCTGTGAGCGACAGCAGGATGTCACTGCGTTGCGGTTGCCGCAGCGAAACGTCCGGCTTCACTTTTGCTCTTTGCCGAGAAAAAAAAAACGCGACCAATGTGACACAAGAAACATTCAGCCAGAAGTCTGGTTATGCAGTGGATTCCACTGTAAAGCAGTAATATCAAACCTGCTTTATTTACCCAATTGACTTCAGCAAATACAAACAATATAGTACAGACACTCTTTTCTGCCCCGTAAAATCCGGGGGTGCATGGATGGACACGACTGAACCCTTTACATCGGGCGGTGGCTCAAGCCACCTAGCCATGTTTCAGTGACAGAAGGCGACCTCTACAGGCGTCGATCGCCGATGGGGAATAAAAGGCAGATAGCGTGTTCGCACAACACGGCGTTTTAAATTTATCTTGGGGAAAAGGGAACGGGGAGGAAAATTTGTAGCATGCACTCACTCGCTGTACAATGCGCGCTTCGTGCCGGGCTGAACCAAGACGCCGTGACTTGCCGTCTGCAAATTCGCTAAATGTAAATTGGTGCGGTCATCGGACAGGTTGGGCAGATGGTAATTTAGGCTTTTCGTTCATTTTATGCAGGCACTGCAAATAATTAATAGACATGAGCTACAAAAAACCCCTTCCTACTGAGTTTCTCTTGATATACAGTATTGTGCGTTTTTATCGCGAAGAATTTCAAAACTTTCCCCGCCTCAACCGCTCGCTCATTTACGGCGAAACTGCACACAGAGTTTGCGTATTATGGTGAATTTTGTACCGTAGCAAGTTTGACAACGGTACCTGCTTAGTTGAGCCGTGCATGATGCGAAAGCGTAATCGCCTACGTCGAGGTCGGCGAACCAAAACCCGCAGACGACGTTTTTTCGCTGAAGGGCGGCTGTGGCGCCATCTGTTTTTGCAGTGGAAAGCGTCACGACAAGGCCGCCGAGGCGAGCGTTGCAAGTAGAGCGGGCCCATTGAGTATGCCGTTCCGTCTGCTTCAACTGAAGCGCTTACAACAATTTCGGCGAATTGAGAGAAAAAAAATATCAGAACAACTGATTTAACGAGGCTTTACCTTTCAAAGAATATACATGGCTTGCACTGACGTCGTAGCTGGGAACCCTGGGATACTGTTCCGCCATGTTGGTGCAGTCGCAGCGGCCGTGGTGCACTTGATGCAATTCGCGCGTTCTTTTTAAAACTTTACTGAGTGATTGCTTGCACTCAGTCACTTGTGGATTTAATAACCGTTATTTCTTTACTCTAATCCTTACAAAGATCAATGCCCTGCGGCTTACCTCTTCAAGTAGAAGCACCTTGTCCCCTTGCAGCTGTTTTGCCGACAGTTCCTTCACTCAGCCGCTAGTGAAATAATTATGCGCCTCGGTGGACTTAAACGCCTTCATTTCTTCAAGGGTCAGAAAGCTTGGAGAAAAAACAAGGTAATTGACGATGTCACCGTAACAAATCTCTGGAAATATGTCGACATCGCTTGTGTCCGTTCCCGGCCGCAGCATGAACGGGTCGATATTATCGCAGAGACGCACTTTTTCCGCATACCGAACCCGCTCCGACCCCGTAAGATCTAAGCGGTAGGTAGCGTCTAAAGGCTGCTTACTGAGAAGCGGCGGCATGCCACACAAAAGGCAACAAAATTGCACGTGTTACCACTAGCGAGGAAACGCGTGCGATACACACTCCACCGACTCCGCACAGACTGCACCAACATGTCCGCCGCAGCGCGCGCCGCCGGACGTGACGTCACATGCAAACCATGTATTGTTCGCAACGCTCGCCTCACTAAGTGGCCTTCATGTGACGTTTTCCACAGCAAAACAGATGGCGCCACTGCCGCCCTTCAGCGAAAAAATGCGGGTTTTGGTTCGCCAATTTCTACGTAGGCGATCACGTTTTCGCATCATGAGCGGCTCAACTAAGTAAGTACCGTTGTCAAACTTGCTACGATACAAAAGTTACCATGATACGCAAGCTATGTGTGCAGTTTCACCGCTAATGAGCCAGCGCTTGAGGCGGGGAAATTTTTGAATATCTTCACGATAAAAACGCACAATACTGTATGCGTCGCGAGACTTCGCAGACTAATGGCGCGTTCGCACTTGGACATTCGGCTGCGAGAGGGAGCGGAATCCGTGGCCGCTGATATGCTGTCTTGTTCACACTTCCCGGGGCGCGATTACGGATCAGTCTCAATCGAAACTGTCTCAAAAAGTGTCTCATTTGCCTCTCTCCTATTGGTCGGCCGTGGGCGGCGGCCATTTTGATTTTTTTCGTCACTGACTGACGTCGTAAATGGCGCAGAAGTGGTGACGTTGGCCATCTAATTATGCGGGCAGATTGAGACGATTTTTTGAGACTGGAAAAAGTAGTATCAACACGTTTGAGACAGAAAATGGCGGCTCTTTACATCGTCGTATACGCGGGTGACCGCGCGAGCAACGGTGTCGGAGGGTGCATGAAGACGACTTTGACGCGCGGGAGAGTTATTTCGAGGAGACTGCGCAGTGTCTGTGCGACGAACTCGCCGTTGAACTGGGAGGTGCGCGGGTGAGTGCGCTGTCAGTGGAGCGGCAGGTGCTGTGCGCGCTGCGCTTCTTCGCCTCCGGTGGGTTTCAAGGCGCCGTTGGAAATGCAGAAAACGTCGGCGCAGCCCAACCGACTGTGAACAAGCCTTTGCGGCGGGCAGCGGAGACCAATGTCAACGTTGGGTCACAAAAGGGGGGTGTTCGCTTTCCGAGGAGACCCGAGGAGAAGGCGGCGGCGAAGGAGGGCGTCCTTTGCCTAAACGTTCGCCGCGGCAGCATCTCCGGCGTCGTCGGGTGTGTCGATTGGGCACTCATCACTATCAAGGAGTCTGGGGGCAGTGCTGCGAACGAGCCGCAAGCGGTTCTACGCAGCGGACGTGATAGTGAGTATACCTCGGCCACTGTTTTTGACCGCATGAGTTCAAGTGCTACAAGTGCATGAGCTACAAGTGCGGGCCTCGGCAGCGAGAGTGAGTACGGGCTGTGCTTGTTTTTTCTCAGATCTGTGGCGCGAACATGTGCATCCTGGCCGTGGACTCGCGCTGACCCGGATCCTTCCGCGACGCGTTTGTCTGGCGGCATTCCGAGGCGGAGGAAGGCCTGCTGGACGACGGTGATTTTTTTTTTTCTGGGTAAGCAGTAAAATACCCGTGTCACCCGTCGGGCGAACTCAGTCACACCTATTGAGCTCCAGCACTATGCATTTGACCGGATCTGCTAAAGCTACAAGAATCAGTCTGGACAGTTACACAAATGCACACTTTACACTATGATACAGTGTATTGCCACCCTTTCCTTTTGTTAACTATAATTGCAGCAGAAACACAGGACACATATTATATTGTTGAAATGCATAGCCTTTCCTGTTGAAGAAACCGAAGCAAAATGCACCTGACAGCGCTTGTGTTTTGTAGGAAATCATAGCGCATCATTTATATGAATATGGTGGTAAAACACTGACCTTACAGTAGTGCTCACTTATACATCTAAATCCTGCATGTATGTATGCTCTTGAATGTCATAATCAGCAAAGCCTGGATGTGGGCTACTTGGCATGAGTCTTCTACTTTATAGCAGAGTGTCCTGTAATGCTGTTGAGATCACTGAGAAGGGACATGCTTAGCTGCGTCACTTTTTTGTTATGCAGGAGACTATGTCTACCCACTGGAGCCATGGCTGCCTGCACCAGTTGCGTGGCATCACAGACCTGACTCAGCAGCAGGCCTGTACAACACGCCACATGCTTTCACACAATTTGTGGCTGAGCGCTGTATTGGTGTGCCGAAGAGCTGCTTCCGTTGCTTTCAAGGGCACCGGATGCACCACTGCCAGTGGAAGTGGACAGTGCGCATCATCACCGCACGTGCTGCACTTCAGAGCCTCTGTTTGGATGTGCCCATATCAGCAGAGGGTGCAGGCGACACTGCCTCTGACCCAGATAATAACGGGCCACCTCTAAATGGTGGCTACCTCGTACAGACAGGATGCTGTACTTTTGGCCTCTCTAGGACGACCCGTCTCCAGAGGAAGGCGTACCGAGGGATGGTGCAGCGGCAGTTGCGATGGAAAATCTAGCGTCCAGAGACGACTCACCATGCTGGCGTAGAGAGTCATATCAGCCACTCTTCCCCTGTTGCCACTGTCATTTCCTTGTGTCAGTGCACAACACACATCTGCAAGTGTGTGAGCAACTGTGTGATGTGGTTGTGCCCTTGGCCAACCTGTGTGCAGCCAGAAGCCAGCAGTGACAAACAAGTGCCCCCCACCGGCTGCCACTTCATTTTCAGTGTGTTTGCTAGTATATCTTCCAGTCCCTCAGCAGCATGTTGCAGTCTCTTCCTGAAGACGGAAAAGGTGTTGAAGCAGCTCGCCCGATTTCTGAAAAGCATCATTTTGAACTGTCTTTTGTCAATGCTTATGTCAGCCCACCTGCCCCTTCTCTGCTGTCTCCTTCCAGCTTGGTGAAGTGCCTGTGGTCATTACCTGTGTGACGAACATGCATGAACCAAACGTGCAGTGCTGGAATAAGGCATGAAATATTTGTGATGCTTGTTGCAATCAAAAAGCTGTTTTTTATGGCATCATACATTCAGTAAGCGCGTTTATTTTTTTAGGCACAGCATTTGACACGAGTGCAGAAAAGGCAGTGTACATACAAGCATACTTTACCTTGATGTACAATTACCGTATGGCATTTCTGAGTGCAGTTAAGAAAAAAAAACTAAAAAATTGAGTTCAAAGTGCATGTTTTCTTTCATACAGAGGCTACCTGTACAATTAATATGGCATAGTACAGTGTACATAATGCATTTTCCGGACTACAAAATATTTTGGCACATATAAGTAGTGTAAATACCAAAGCTAAGCTTTACCTTAATGGTGTGTGGCTAGGGGTTTCATTGTGCTAAAAGCTGTACCTACTGCAAGAAGACTGCTGTACAACAATGCATAATAAAGATTGTAAGGTGCAGTGGCTACAATGACTGCTGAATTACTAGAACATCTTCACTGATACACAAAGATGTGTAAACATCACAGACACATCATCAAGGAGATGGTGTGTGAGTAGAGGTTAGTTTACAGTCATAAATCTGCAACACCGTTACTGGAAATGCTCTACAGCTCTAAGAATATACAGGCAGCTCCATTATGGGAAATTTTGAGCACTCGGTTATTGCCCCATAACTGACACCTAGCTTGGTTTGCGTAACACAGGGCTATGAAGTCTTGTCCATGATGACACGAGACGATGACAATGCCGAATGGCCGGACAAGCTCCCTATGCTATCGCGTAATATGTGTGATAAGTGCAACTGCTTTCAAGCTACTTTTCGCCTAGCTATTTATTATCCTAGTCATTTTCAACTGCCTGTTTACTTTCAAACTGGAGTGGCCTGTGTACAGGGTGCCTCAGATATGATGGAGCATAATTTAAAAAAAAACCAAGTGGTCTTCCGACCTGAAAGGAAGTGCATGTTAGATGCTACGCAAAGTATTTAAAGCCCTTCAAACACTGCCCTCACCAAACCCAGTTATAGCAACATCACTCCGCCTGCTGAGCAAAATACAATAACATATTACACATCACTGCCCTGTCCTACCTACCTCACTGCCCTGGATCATACGCAATTCAAGCGCTGTGTACCAGCAAACATGAACAAACTTGCTCAACTTTCCGCCCAGTTGCAATTAGCCTCTATACAAGCAAACTACTTCTTTCCTGGTTGACCCTGGATCTACTACATGATCAGTAAATAACGTTAATGGAACAAGCTCGTTCTCTCCTCGGTGGCAATAGCAAAGTTATCAAGTCAAGTGCTTCCTTTCTCTCTAAACAATGTGGAGCATAAACATCACAATTTCTGCATCTTGCACAGGAAAAAAAAACTACGGCAACAACTGAACATAAACCGAACGGAGCTACAAAAATACAAACGGAACATCAAGTGCTTAGCCCGATGTGGGCGGCAACACTTGGTTACAAGGCAGAAGAGTGATTGCTGCCACAGAGGCAGGCCGTGTCGGCTCATTTCCCGCACCGAGATTGCAAGCTATCAGCAGCTGCACCTGTCTGCTCCCGTCTGTCGGCAGTTGCTTCTATGTGATGATTCATGGTTTTCTGGTACTTTCTAAAGGAAATAAACAGAACCACACGTCACTCGGTGATCGATAGGCGCCGACCGAGAACACAGACTAAAGTTGTCTTCGTCGATTTTCGAGCCGAGCGCTGCTTGTAAGTTGATCTCGACAGGCCCGTAGCATTCACTGCCTTCAATAAGATTTTTATGCGCACTTAAGACATCCGCAAAGTACCTTGATTTTAGACGACACGCGAAAAAACAGGAACTAGCCATGGAATCAGCTGTTTTCTTGCAGGCCGCCATGTTCACGTTATGCCACTGCCAGCGCGCCCTCATGGCAAGAGAAGTTAACCTGCAGCAAATTTAATTGCAAAACTGAGACTGCTTCTAATTTTCCCTCGTGTTGTTGAGATTGGAACACAGTTTACTACCAAAATAAAACATTACTTGTTTTTTTCATTGCGTTTTTGTTCATTTTCAGTCTAACATGTTCACGCTATACCGCTGACAGCACACCTTCGCGGCAAAAAATGTGACTGAACAGCAAACTTAATTGCAAAAATGAAAACACTGCTTCTTTTGCTTGGTGCTGTTGGGCTTGAAATACAGTTTCTTAGCAAAATAAAACATTACTCGTTTTTATTCACTGCGTCTTTACTGCAAAACATTAGTCTACGGTCCCTTGTCGTGCGAATAGTGGTTTCGGGGCGGAGCCCAACGCAACCTTGCTCCGCATTGGCCGATTCGGCGGTCGGCATTACTCGGTGTCGTCATTTTGACGTCACTGTCTCAATATTGAGACAGTTTTTTGAGACTGATCCGTAATCGCGCCCCCGGCCACCGCGTCGTCGCTGATCGTCTGTGTGTCGTCTGCTCACGGCGTACACAGATGTGGAAAGAGGTTAATCGATGTTGTCTACATACCAAAACCGTATGCACGCTTGCGTACGCTAAATGCAGCTATTTGTCGGACGTTACGCTATTTCTAACATTCTCAATTTTTAAACGCCTAGTGGCGCCATCTGGTGCTTAGGAGAGGAATCATTGTTTTCAACAAACCGACGCCCCTCTTAAGCCTAAAAGGGGAAGAATCGTCACCCGAAATAAAAATTAAAGCAAATTTATCGCTCAAACGTTTTCTTATGGGCGAGATAAGACAAAGCGAAAGACCGCTGGCTCTTTCATGGCCAGTGAACGCTTTGAAAAAGGCAGTAACAGCGACGAATTCAGTCCGAAGCGAGGCGTCTTGTATCGAAGGGCGCCGCCATGTTTGTCGCCGCGGGTACTCGCCTTCCTATTGGCTGACGAGATTCGGCGGATTTTTTTTTTTCCGGTGGCAGAATTCGGTCCTGGACCGATCGACCTTTCCGCTGGGTATTTCGGCGGAATCTTCGCCGCGGCAGCGGATTCCGCTCGCTCTCGCCGCCGAAAGTCCAAGTGTGAACGCACCATAAGTTTTCATAGCTTCGCCATGGTACGAAGCGCACGCATGCCCATTGACGCTTTAAAACTAACTTGCAAGTTAACTCGCGAGCTCAATAATGCAGAGCCACACCACCGCGGCTATCGAGAACCGTAAGGGACACCAAAAAACCGCCTCTTGCCTGTCAAACGCTTCGGTGTAGCAGCGCGTCTCTGGCGACTGACCATCCGTGCGCGTGAGTGGTTTCACGCTGGCAGACATTACACACGATCATGGTGCAGAACGCTTCGACAGCTAATAGGGAATGCATGTTCTGTCATTCTGTGTGTGCTACATCATTCAACATACGCAGACGAGACAACTCGGTGATAGTGGCGCCATCCAGTATGAATGATGAGAACAATTTCTGCAACAAACCAGTGCTGGTTAGGCCTAGGAGCTACCGAGACGTCCAACGAAATAAAAAACGGGCCAGATTTATTGTCCATCCAATTTGTTATAGGCAAGAAAAGACGAAGTGAAAGTCCCGTACCTAGTTTATATCAAGTTCTCGGTCCGAAAACCGCAGTAACATCGACGAGTTCACTTCGAAGCGAGAGGGTCCACTTCTGATGGCACTGATATGTTGGCTGTCGAGCATCTGCTGCATACGCTGTGTGTTTGGCGTCACCGTCCGGTTTCTTCGACCCTTTTCGCTGCATCCGAACCACCACATCAGCTTCCAGCGTTTCGACGAATCAGGTTTGCCCGTTGCGGCAGATTATGACGCTTATTATTGTGACACAAATTCGGGACTCGGACCCAGGTGCCGGGTCAATGTTTTTAAATACACTTTGTTTCTAAAAACAATCCATGCCTAGAATAATTTACCAGAACATATTATTACTGCTCCTCCTTCATCTTTCTCTACTCAACTGCAGTGTTACATGTCTCATTTCTGAATTTTTTTGGTTTTTGTCGCCAGGGCGTCTGGTGCAGAATGGCGTTTCCTTTCGCTTTAGTTCTGGTGTATATTTATTATGTCGTGTAGAGCCTGCGTATTGAATGCATGTAACCAAATCCTACTTTTCTTTTCTTAGATATTTATTTAAAAGGAAGTGTTCATGACCGGTCAGTAACCGCGTTTGTGTGTACATGAACGTACGTATGTACGGATTACACTATTTTGCCGTTTTTTTTCTGTACACCCCCCCCCCCCCCCCGGAATAATGGCCGTTGAGCGCTGTAGGTAGTGTAAATAAATAAATAAATAAATATGGAGCAGCACATTTGTTATAAATCTTACCGGCATGGCTGATGATGAGAGTGATTATGTATGGCGCTAGGGCATCTGCGGCCAAAGAGCGCCACGGCTGAAGGTATTTTTCGTTTGCTCAAGGTGAGGGTCAAAGACCAATTTCCTAAGCATTTCACCCTGATTAAGCTGAGCACCAGGCCAGGGGAACCTTGTACCAATTGTATCACTGGTAGATGCCCGGCGGCACTGGGGATCGAACCCCGCACCTCCCGCATGCGAGGAGGATTCTCAACCACTCGGTCACCGCTGCGGTCGACCGACATGCCTCCTGCCTTTAATACCATCATGTTTGGTTGCACGAAAATATACAGCGGGTGGAAACTGGCCACGAAATCGCCGGCCGAAATTAATTGCTACGCTGCCATGGGATGTACAGATAACGCTGAGCACCTATAGAATGTTAAGTACAGGGACCAGAGCTCAAGAGAACAAACTTTAGCTCCATGAATGGCGATGAAGACGGAGCTTGCGCGTGAGGAGGCGCCTCCAAGTTCCATGGTGGAAGAAGGGCCTGTTCCTTGATGATCTGACACGCATGATGAACTCCAGCCACCTGTGCACAGTTTCTTCCGAGTGCTCCATGCATGCTGGATTAATAATAATAATAATTGGTTTTTGGGGAAAGGAAATGGCGCAGTATCTGTCTCATATATCTTTCGACACCTGAACCGCGCCGTAAGGGAAGGGATAAAGGAGGAAGTGAAAGAAAGGAAGAATAGGTGCCGTAGTGGAGGGCTCCGGAATAATTTCGACCACCTGGGGATCTTTAACGTGCACTGACATCGCACAGCACACGGGCGCCTTAGCGTTTTTCCTCCATAAAAACGCAGCCGCCGCGGTCGGGTTCGAATCCGGGAACTCCGGATCAGTAGTCGATCATGCTGGATTGGCGTCTTTCTTTTTCACGGGCCGTCCCCGAGGGCAGTGCGGCAGCGGCGGGTGCGAACCGCTTGCTTGCCTGCTTGGCACACGTGGCTGCAGACTCGTTTTCTTAAAGGCCGCCTTGAACTTGCCGCATTTGTCACAGATTTGGGACACCCGGGAAACAGCACCTGTTTCTTGGGTGCATATAAAAGTGACTTGCTATTGAAGTCAGCGTATAGTGCGATTTTATACCCTATGAGCGGGAAAGTGCTTCGCGCAGACGTGGTCGCTCGGTTCCAGTATTCTATCTGCTCCAATGATTGCCTGGCGCCAAAGTTCTAGCGAGCAGGCTCCGACGGAGGTTTAAGAAGTGTCGCCGGGTGCGGGCAACTCTGGTAGGTCGATCTGCGGTTGGTTACGAAGCACTGGCGTCTAATCGGCTTCTGCAACCGGATGGAACCATTAGGTGTGCCACCGCAACAACCAACACGTTACAGCCACTATGTACTACATACTAAAGGGTACCCCTAATGTAGTACGGAGCCCGCGGGCGGTGGCTGAAATGGAAAAAAACTGCATACCAGCGCCCTCTATCAGCGGATGCGCAGCAAAGAGCAAGGGGGCGTCGGCACATCCGGCTGAGCCATCTCGATAACTTGATGCTCACGTAATCGCCTCAACGAGCGAAGCTGCGCTGCTATCACCCCTGTCCGCCAGGGGCAGGGAAAAGCAAAAAGTGCTAGCAGCCGAACGCCAACTTTCCGCACGGCCCAGACGAACAAACCCTTGCATGTCGTATCGAAAGCGTAGCTGGCGAACACTGATCGTAACGGTGCAGCTTCGCTCGTGGCGGCGATAACGCGAGCATCAAGTTATCGAGATGGGTCAGCCGGATGTGCCGACGTACCCTCGCCCTTTGCCGCGCATCTGCTGATAGAGCGCGCTGGCGTGGAGTTTTTCCTAGTGTTCCTGTATACGCTCCCGCTCGGAACAGAGTTGCGCGTCTGTTTTCCCTTGCTGCTCCGAACGCCATTCGCCGAGAGGCGGTCACATAGTTTTCTTGACGTCAAGTGCTCAACTTTCCACGAAGAAGTTGACTTCACAGGCGCAGTGCAAAGCGACCCCTCGTCAGCTGGACTCCTCATGTGAGCCCACGCTGTCGGCTACATTTCACACATTTTCCGTGCAGACCTGTGGCGTCAGGTCTCGGGTTCTGCTGTGGAAGTGAGGGATGCAGTCGTCAGCTATGACTGCGTGTAGTGCGCCAAACTGCAGCAACCGCACTGGAAACGGCAAAGCGTTTTACGAACTGCCATTTGGAAGGTCAGCGGCTGAAGTGCGTCGGCGATTGAAGTGGCTTTTGAGAATGGGCCGCATTAAGTGCGACCAAATATCATAATTTAATAACTCACACGAAAAGATTATGCTTTTTAATAAAAATTGGGTAAGCTAATAATATCAGCGAGAAAGACTACTTACACGGCCCTTTAGAGATTCGTCATTTTACTGCGTTTAGCAACAGGGTGCATTTTGTAAAATGTTTTAGGCAAGGTATTGAGTTTGAAATTTTTTTCGTTCGGTCAAACTCGCTTGTTGAATGCATTGGTGTTGCTTTTGTCTGCTTGCCTGAAACAAGTTGCATAGTCATTTTAATGTGGGCCTAGGGAGATGGGTTTTCATATTTTCCCTACATAACTCGCACAGAACACGCGGCGGCGCCAGTTGCGAAAAAAGTAATTCATCGCTATGCTCCTTTTTTTAGGACGGGCACGTGGGAAGACAGGACGTGTCAGATGCTGTCCCATCTGGAACGGGACTGCTTGTTCATCTGAACCTACTTGTTCCAGAAAAGAAATCTTGCAGCCTGTTTCTAGTATTTGTCGTCAATTTGTCATGACTTCAATCACCAATGTGTCCGTGAAGGCGAGCGGCATCGACCGATACCAGCTGATCATAGAGGTGCGTTTTTCTTTGCCAAATTTTGTGACTTTTTCTACCGCCGCCGTTTGAAGGAGTGCTAGGCCTAGGCGTGTCCCGCGGACGCTAGGCCCAACACCGTTGCACCGGTCACCGCCTGCCGTACTCCTCGGCGGCGGCCGCTCGTCCGCTGGAGGCTTCCGCTACAACAATGATCGTGGAAAACCAAATGTGCGTTCAAGTTCAAGGAAAAGAGATGTCACCAGAGGAATACCACAACGACGCGGGGTGGACGCTCGCGGGGGAACGCAAGTCGAGGCTGTTCCAGCGGACCCCCGACAGCGGCAAGCCCGACGGATCCGGCGGGAGTCAAACAAGCCCGAAATCGAAATTCAACAAGAACGTCAGAGCCTCGGCCATCAAGGCAGCACGCATGCCAGCCATGCCACTGGAAAAGAGCAAGATAGTCGTCAGACCCAGAGGGGACTGGACATCGTCAAGACCGGCACCACCACCGTCGCTGCGGCCATACTCGCCGCGGCCAAGATCACGAGCGAGGAAAGCGCCGCGGACGCCATCTGCCCCAAAACGCAACAGAACATCATGGTCGTCAGTACACCGAACAAAGACAACGCGGCAAGGTACGATAAAATCCAGGAAATCTATATTCAAGGCAAACCCTACGAGGTTAGCGCATATCGCACGGCTCCTCACGACACCGTAAAGGGCGTCATCAGAGGCATCTCCATCGACGCGAGCACCGCCATGCTAGATAGGAACATCGTCAACGAGAGAAACCCGCTAGCAGTGGGCGCAAAGATAATCGGCAGCATGACCACCGCGATCATGGTGTTCCAGGGACCCAAGGTGCCAGACTTCGTCCGATACGGAGTCACCCTGACACCGTGCCGCCTCTACAGAAAACAGATCGACGTTTGCCTGCAGTGCGGCCGAGTGGGACACCGAAAGGACGTGTGCCCGACCCCCACAATCAGGACGTGCATGGCCTACGGACTCGCCAACCCCAAATAAGACCATCGCTGTACCCCAAAATGTAAGTTGTGCGGGGACGATCACCCGACCGGAGACCGAACGTGCAAGGCAAAATACAAGATCCCATACATAGCGCTCAAGCGACAATGGGAGCGCCGACAGGCCGAACGCCAGCTGCTGTCGGAGAGCGATTACCCGCCACTCGACAAGCCGCCAGCTGCGGGAAAGTCAAGGACTCCATCAGAGAACCAAAATCCAGAGACAGCCGCTACTGCAAGAGAAGCTTCAGTAGGAAAAGGTCACCATCACGTGAGCGAGTCAGCTGGGTCGACGCAGCTAAAGGGAAGAATATAAGGAATGCGCAGAAAATCACCGAAGCCACGAAGAAAGACGATATAAACAAGGTGCGAGAAGCCAATGAGACCTTAAGACAAGAGAACGCGGCGTTGCGAACGACCATCAACAGCCTCACGCCGAGATCACCGAGATCCGTAAGTTGCTGCTATGCAACAACGAGCCTCCACAGAGACCGACGACAAGCACAAGCAAGACCGACGAAACAACCATGAACACCCAGGAGAGAGCCGTAGAGGAACCAGCACCGAAGAAGCGAGCCGTCGAGGCCACGCGCAAGCAAACAGAAAACGATCGAATCGACAACCCCGAGGCCAAATTCGAAGCGAGATTCACCAAACTCGAACAATTAATCACGGCGAACATCGCAGCAGTGACAGCAATGAAACAAACAATGGAGACCTACCAAGCCGAGAACACGAGCAGATTCGCCTACATCGAAAGGACCCTTTAGCCGATAGTGAGCCACCCAACGTTTGCGCCCCTCTTCGCGCAACATTCACCCAACCAGGGAATCACGTACACACCAACGCAACCATGGCCGCTAACGCAACAGCGGCAGGCTTAACAGCGTGGCTGTGGAACTATCGCTGCCTCGGAAGGAAGAAGGCAGTCATCCAATAGCCCATCGCACATGCCGCGCGCAAGCCGGACGTGATCCTATTACAAGAAACACTCACCGACGCACCGTCCCTCCAGCTACAGATTGCACAAGGGCCAGCCCGACGGGAGAGGCTTGTGCACCCTGGTCAGGAAGGGACTCACGTTCGTTGAGCACGAGCTGCAAAGCAATATCAAGGTCGAGCACACACTCACCGAAATCATCCCGGGCAAGAAGAGAAAAGGAAGCATATTTCTGCTCAATATCTACAGCGACCCATCGCAGAGAAAACAGATTCAAAACAATACTGCACAGAGCCAGCACAGCAGCAGGCCGCAACACGCTGATCGTCTGCGGCGACTTCAGCGCGATAAACCCCGCCAGGGGCTACAACAAGTGCACAGCAAAGGGCCGCGATCTGTACCAAGACGCCATGGAACTCGACTTCACCCTCATCACGGACCCGACGCATCGGACGAGAATCGGTAACTCTGTGTCCCAGGACACCACTCCGGACCTCACGTTCGTCAAGAATGACGTCCGAGGCGCGATCACCTGGAGAAACACGGGAACCGACCTCGGCAGCGACCACACCATCATGGAAACTAGCATACCGGAACACAACGACACCAGCATCAAAACACACAGATGGATAGACTGGGATGCCTTCCGAGACGCCAGAAGACAGACGCTGACGACGAGATCGAAGACAGAGTCGTGGACGGCCGAAATCACCAAGAGCGTACGCGACGCGACCAAAGAAATTGAAACGGACGCTGCGATTGATAAAGTAGGCAGCCGGCTAGCGCATCTCATCGAAGCCAAGCAGTCGATACTCAGTCGCTGGAAGAAACAACGGCTCAACCGTAGACTCAGAAAGAAGGTGGCGGAGGTCAACCGAGCGATCGAGGAGCACTGCCGCGCGCTATGCACGCAACAGTGGATCGAGATCTGCCGCGGCCGACGGGCAGATGCATAGTGGGAAGACGTGGAACCTGCTGCGGCACCAGCTCGACGAAACCAAGACCAAGTCGCACCAAAGGTATAGACTCGCCAAACTCATACATCGGGCGGTCTCGGTACACGGCGCCGACGAAGTCACCAGGCGCATCAATGACAAATACCTGCCCACTACACCCACCGAACAACACGCGCCGTACGGCGGCCTACCTAACGCGAAGCTCGATCGTGACATCGACGTCGAGGAGGTCCGTGCGGCCCTGCACGACCTCAACAGCCGGTCGGCAGCTGGCCCGGACCTCGTCACGGACAATGCGCTCAAGAACCTCGACGACGGCTCGATTGAGAACCTCGCAAAATACTTCAACAAGTGCTGGAGAGCGGCCGCGCTACCAAAGCAGTGGAAGACAGCCAAGACTATCCTGATACCCAAGCCAGGGAAGCCACCGGACACGGACAACCTCCGGCCCATCTCGCTCACGTCCTGCGTGGGCAAGATGCTGGAGCACGTCCTGCTCAACAGGTGGCAAGACTACCTGGAACGAGAAGGGCTGTACCCGGCCACGGTGATCGGCTTCAGACAGCACCTAAGCACGCAGGACGCCAGGCTGCCGCTCAAATACCAAATCATAGACGATGGCGGCAGCGCCCGCGACAAGGCAATCCTGGGGCTCGACCTAAAGAGCGTCTTCGATAATGTGAAACACTCGGCGATTCGGTCCCAAATCTCTAAGCTCAACATGGGCGAAAGATCCTACAACTACATCAAGGACTTCCTCACTGACAGGACCGCCGAGCTACGAGCAGGCGACCTACAAACGCAAGAGAAGAAGCTCGGGAGCACCGGCGCACCGCAGGGATCGGTCATTTCGCCGATGCTGTTCAACCTGGTTATGATCCGAGTGGACGAGAAGCACGCGGACATCGAAGACGTCAGGCACACCATCTTAGCAGACGATATCACATTGTAGGTGACCGGCGGCAGCGACGCCCACATCGAGGGCGCGCTGCAAGCCGCTGTCGACGCGATTGAAGACCAGCTGGAAGGCACCGGACTGAGATGTTCGCCGAGCAAATCGGAGCTTCTCATACTCCAACCTACCAACAATGGCAGAGGCAAGACCAGACAACGCGAATGCGAAAAAAATCAGAATCGTAACCAAATCCGGCAACGTGATCCCCGAGGTCAGCAAAATCAGGACCCTAGGCATGGTCATCGAAAAGCATGGAAGAAACTGCGAAACCATCGCCCGTCTCACGGCAAAAGCGTCCAACGCTATGCGACTCCTCAAAAGAGTCACTTCCCGGAAGGCTGGCATGAGAAAGGAGAGCCTAATCAGGCTCGTACAATCCTTCATCATCAGCCACGTCACGTACGTTGCAGCCTACCACAGATGGCTGCAACACGAAGGCAACAAAATCAATGTAATCATCAGAAGAGCGCACAAGACAGCGCCGGGCCTGTTCGAGTCCACGAGCACGACCCGCCTCTTACAACTCGGGATGCACAACACGCTCGAAGAAATAGCCGAAGCGCAACGAACCTCTCAACTGGAGCGGCTGTCCACGTCCAAAGCCGGGAGGAAGATACTGGACGACCTGGGAATAGGACACTCGAACGAGGCGGAGATGAAGCTCTCCGTCCCCGAAGAGGTCCGACGCCAGACCAGAATCGACCCCATACCCAAGAACATGAACCCCGAGTTTAACAAGGGAAGAAGAGCGGCGAGGGCCAAGGCTCTCATCGACCTGCACGCCAACGACGAGCAGGCGCGGTACGTGGACGCGGCCGAATACCAACGGAACGCCTTCGCAGCGGTCGTCATAGAGGCGTCGACCGGCGCCACGAGGACGGCAGCGAGCGTGAGAAGCGCCGGAGCGGAACAAGCGGAGGAGGTGGCCATCGCCGACGCAGACTGCTACACGGTGCTGAGTGACTCGAGGCAGGCGGTGCGAAACTTCGCCAAAGGCCAAGTCTGCAGGGAGGCCGAGCGCGTACTACGAGCGACCAAACTGCAAGACAGAAGAGTAAGAATCAAGTGGTTTCCGGCGCACGCGGGCGACGCGTCGGAACGCAGTGAGAACCACAATGAGACGGCACACGCAGCGGCGCGAGCGCTAACCAACCGCGCCCCGGCAACACACCGTCCGACGTGGTTCGGAGCCAAGGACCGCATGACGGACTACAGCGAAATCACGAAGGCCTACCGCCTGGCTCGCAGGACTCTCCCACCCCCGCACCCGAGGCTGAGTCGAGCGGAGGCGGTACTACTGAGACAGCTTCAGACCGGATCGCTACCGAGCCCGGGACTGATGCATCGCATGTACCCCGAGACCTACCCGACCGATGCGTGTTGAGTCTGCCGGAGGGAGACGGCAGATCACACGCACATCTTGTGGGACTGCATCAAAAATACAAAGGAAGCAAGATCAAGAACAATCCCGCCGCGGCTGGAGGCAGCCGCGAAGAGCAACGACCAAGACCAATAGCTATGGGCCGTTCAGCAGGTCCTCGGGGCGCTCTAAAAGCAGGGACCCAGCGAGCCAGCAACGGCGAGCGGAGACCCGCGCCGAGTAACGGCAACCTCGTAGACGACGTAGGCCATCGTCGGGGCGCTCGAGCGCCCAAATGCAGGCACAAATAAAGTTTGCTCCAATCCAATCCAATAGTATTTGTCGTCAATTTGTCATGACTTCAATTTGCTGTCAACCTCTAGCGGTTTTCTTTTCATGCTGTATGCACACACTCGTCAAATCACAGATTAATTTTCGACGTTACGTTTAAAAACTTGCGACCGAGTGCAAATCGCACGCAAATAAAACAATAAGCCCAAGCGCTCCGCAAAGCGAGCCCATGAATGCAGCCCCTGTACGCACGAGCGCCGGCTTTCCCGCACATCTTCGAACGTGATGGAGGACCTTCGCGCCACTCATATACAAGAACACTAGTTTTTCCCAGTTAGGCCACAGCTGGCGTGTTCCGTATTACTTTTGGGGCACCTGTACATACATAAGGCCGCGACTACCATGCATTGGCATCGGTTCGCGCCACCATGTGCGTTTTCACAACGAGTACTGCGGCTGGTTCCAAACCGCAGCACAGAAAGCCGGTACTGGCCAACTTTGTCCGTGCACGGTGCCTAACACAACGTCGAATCGGAGAACCTCACGCCCACACCTTGTGGCGCACTGTGGCAGCGCAAGACACAGAAAAACACAGCCAAAAACGGCGCCGAAAACCGCTTACGCGAGTCCGCCGCTCCGCAAGCGAATGGCCCCTTCTCCGCGGCGCCTCCCGCATGTCAAAGAAGCCGAACATAATGTTTACACGCTGTACGGCGTGCGCTTCCAACACCTAAGATGCTCTTAAACCGTGCCCGAACACCACAGCTTCCGCTCCTTAACGAGGCTGAACAGTAATAAAAGCGCAACTGTCTTTTGATTTGTCAACAAGGGGGACAGCACGAGACCGTCCCCCACTACCAAAAATTATGTGCCCATTTACCCATATCGGGTAATGGCGGAGGTCAGCACGGACGTCGCAAAAATGCCCCCGCCTCGATCCGGAGGTGCCGCCTTAATGATCACGGAACACACCACACAATAGAAAACACCTTAGCGAACACACAGCCAAAGAAACAAGTCAGACGTGCAGCCTCACTACTCACAGCAACGCTACGTCCTGTCTCGGGGACGACATTGCTGGGGCACAGAAAACTGCGAGTCACGGACGCGTATACCGAATACGTTTCGCTTGATAGCAAAACCGGTATGAAATTCCTTCCGGCTTTTATTTGAAATACTTTCTTAATGCAAGGATTGACTTACATGCGATTCAAATGCCTTTTGACCGAGCGTTCAAGTCGCTCTAACATTTCCTTCTGACAGGAGCCGCCCTCCCTCTCCAAGTTCCATTACAATATATATATATATATATATATATATATATATATATATATATATATATATATATATATATATATATATATATATATATATATATATATATATATATATATATATATATGCAAGTCACGTGTTCCGTAGCTTCTGCGCCTGGCAACTCTGCGCTCCGCGGCCGTTAAGCTGCTGGCTGCCGAGAGAACGCGACGTTGGGGTGAATTCGTCGCAGGCCGAGCTAAAGTGACTGCAAGTTACTGCGCAGCAAGTGGGGCGCGCTTAAACAGGGGCAAGTGCGCCACTATGTCCCTCAACTGCGCAAACCCTTTAGTCATCCCAGGTGTACAGTCGGTGACAGAAGTACGTGTGCTGGGGTACCACTTCAACCAGCACGGACCCTCGAAGCGGAATTGGGATTCCACCGTAGAAAATGTCAACAAAAAGATGACAGAAATGAGAGTGTTCCGGTGCCCAATCACCGCTCAAGTGACCATCGTGCGGACCCTGTTGATGGCTATGATCAGCTTCACCGCCAGCATTCTGGACGTACCTGCAGCCACGCAGAGACAACTTAACGCTTGCGTCTTTCGTTTCTTGTGGCAAGGCGCGCCCGACAAGGTGAAGCGACAGGTGGTGAGGTTGCCAAGAAAGACAGGCGGACTTGGGGTTCCTGATCTTGGCGCGCTCGTTAGAGCATTACATGTAATGTGGACTGCTCGCGCTGTGGCGTGTGATATGCCTCTAACTAAAACATTGACAAGCTATTTCCTGTCAACGCGGCTGGCAGTGTTCACGCAGAGGCCACTGTCGCACAACAGCCCCCGTGCTGGAAGCGCCCTCCCATTCTACGGCACGGCAGCGAAGGATTTGGAATGTATCAGGCAGCAGCTCGGCGACGAAGCAGAGGGAGCCGCTCTAAAAACCCTGCTCGCTCTGCTCACCCCGCCCCTCCCAAGACACCTGTTGAGAGACTGCATGCTGTTAGAGAAGCCCACATGGTCACTCATCACCGGCCATTTTCTCGATGCCCGACGCGCGTCATTTATGTGGAAGTTCGCCCGCGGCATACTGCCAATCCGACACCGAACCTTCGTATCTGCAGCATCTGGCCGCATCAACACGTGCCCCTTCTGCGGAGTGACAGAGAATCCCGAACACATCTTTTACGACTGTCTGCTCCCCTCCGCGCTCCTGGGCCGCCTGCGCGACTTGTTTTCACTGCCGGGGATCCCCTACTGCTCGGTGAGATACCTAAACCCACTACCGAGCGAGGGACTCAAGCAGTTCGTGTTGACCATCGTCGAGGTGAACTATCAAGTTTGGTTGGCTAGATGTCGTGCGGCCTACACTAGCAAAACACCGAGCCTCCAAGAAGTGAAGGCAAAAGTCTCAAAGGAACTCTGGTTTCACCTTGAAAGAGAGAAGCGACACCTGACCAGAGAGAAGTTTGTAGAAGAATGGTGCAATCCACGGATAATCTTCGAGGAAGAAGGCACCAAGCACCTCAAGATCAGGTATTAGAAGACTTGCTCGCGTCGGGCTTTGATCTACCGGGGCGGTGCGAACACGGTGCACTGGCATCACACGCACCCCTCGGTGGAGACGAGCCTGATTGCAAGAGCCCCATGGCCGGGAAACGCCCGCTCCCCAAAACAAAAAACCCCCCTCACCCTTGTGGCGTGGGAGGCCTTGCCCGGGGTTGCGCTTAAGTGATGATGGTCGGTTGAGATCTGGACTCTCACAGGGGGGCAGCACTGTACCGCTGCCCCCCACTTCCATCTGACAAGGCAAAGTGTAGTACGAGAAGAGGGCAGTGGGCTGACTCTCCACCCAAGCCCCCACTGGCGGGCGCGCCCGAAATATAAACGATTTTTGATTCACCGAAAGGCTGCGGCGCGGCGCTGATGTCAACCTCACTGTAGCGGGCCGTGTCGACCGTGTTGGAGCCAGGGCGTGCGTGCTTGTGTTTATTATCGCGTTTTCTTGAAACGTCGTGCTGCTCGCGTTTTGTCTATGAACCTTTGCTCTCCAGTAACATGCGGAAAAGGTGTGTGCAGCGAATGTGACCAAGTCTTCGCGTAAAAGTTTTGTAGCATGTCTCAACGCCGACAAAACCACTGCTACGGACCTGAGTGTAGAACGGGTTGCGGTCACGTGAAGGGTGCTCCAAAGATAGCATTGTTTGGAGTCCCGAAGAACGAAGAGTTGCGAAAGAAATGGGAGAAGAATCTGCACTGCGCGGACAGAACCCTGGATTACAAGAGCGCGGTTTGTGAATTGCATTTCGGGCCGCAATTTGTGCTTCGGGACTATGTGCGCACCATCGAAGAAAAAAGTACGAATTCCACGTGGGAAGCCACTTCATCGTGATGACTTCCAACTCTCTCGGTTAACACATTTTCTCGGTAAAGGGGGACTGTTGTACCCGTCGAGTGTGCTCTTCGACTTTGTCAGCTAGATTGAAAACATTTTCACTGAATGCTTCAGTTGTCATCAACTGCAGACTGACAGCATCCAGGACGTGCTGGCAGTTGTGAAATAAAGATTTGGACAAGAGGTTGGCTGCTCAGCTCACGCACCTATTCTTTCTGCCAAGATCATCAGCTTTTACATAATCTCTCGGCTGCACTTTTATGTGAAAGGGATGAACTCCAAGAAATGCGGGCAAGCGAGAAAAAGCAAGGCATCTTAAGCTGAGCCGTTACTCATGATGTAAATGTGGAAGGGCTTGTAACTGTATTGTTCAATTAAGTGACAAATTTTGTTCGAGGCCTGATAGCTAATAACGTTTGTCAGGCCCCTCTTCACAGTGTGGACATTAATCACGTAAAAGAATGTTAAGAGGCCGTGAACCACGGTATAAGAGAAGCATGCGCATTCAGGTTTCACTGCACAGCATTCGCCGACCCTTATTGACTATCTTAATGTCCAAGATAAGCTTCAAGGAATACTGCATGCTCAGAATTTCCGCTCACATCAAAGACTACCACACATTTTGTACTACAGTTAGAGCTACAATCTGTATTTAGTTGGCCTGCGTGAGGCTAAAAAGAAAAGGTTAGATGCGCTCTGGCTAACTTCTTGATCGGTTTCGCCAGATTTCAAATCACTACCTTCAGCAGCATGGAAGCATCGGTGGAAAAACCTGACAAAATTAGCATTTCCTTTGATACCATCTGTCTCTGTCAGATCGCTGATGATGACGTATCGCTGATTGGGTACCGCGCTACATCTCGCCCTGCCTGGAGCATAAAAACGCCAAATAATGAATTCCTTTGCAGACCATGTGCGGACCGTCCGTCAGCCGTTTCTCCTCATAAAAGTAGGTGCAGGAATTAAAGCAGCGCGTACACAAGTGTGCGCGACCGAGTAGCACCGTAGGCTGGACCAGCAAGAAGTTACAGTGGTGGCGCCATCTCTCGTACTTGATATGAACGGCTTCAGGGGACCAGGGCCAGTGAGCCCATTGCCCCTTATAGGACACTTTAGCCGAGAGCCGGTTCGAAAGCAGTCATGCCAACAATGGGGATTTATCCATGGAGGAAGTAAAATTCCTCCTCCATGAATTTATCCCTACATCTAGTTATTTTTTCTTTGCTTTAGTTATTTAGCGTCCTTTTTTGAAATCTAGGAATTTTAAAGGCCATATAATCGTTATTTTAAGCGGCCTAAAGGCAGGTGTATCTGATTATAGTGCCTCTCGAACGAAAAAAAAAACACAAAAATGCTAGTTACTGCTCATCTATGTTTGGTGTTCTGCCAAGCCGATAGATGGCGAAAGCAGTTATGCAACGGTAAATTATCGGCTGCTGCACAGTGAGGAAACACGAAACCATTAGGACTTTCAACCTGTTAAATGGGGCGTGTGATCTCTGGAGCTACGAGTGACTGCGGCGCTACGAAAGAAAAGTAATTTTTACGTGTAGTGCCTGCATCAACGCGCGACGTTTACGCTCACCGCGTACCTTAACCGTTCAAACGTGCTGCATGTCAGGTGGCAACTTCTGGACCAGGAGACTTTGAGGAAAATGAGCCACGCAGAAAGAAGGCGAAAGCGAACGACCAATATATCTGACCGAATGGTAATTGGGTGCGAAGCACAGAGGGTGGTTGTAGGCGGTGTAAAAAAGGGCCCTTGTACTTTTCCTGCAAAACATGTAGATTTGATTGTAAGGGTTGAAAATCAGAAATCGACCGCCTCATTGCAAGCTGCAAACACAAGAAAAGCGCTGCAAGCTTGCCATCGATCCGCCTGCTGATATACATGCCTTTAATAAATGGGCAAACTGAAGTAGACAAATTAATGTTGTCTGAATAAAATACTTTGATGTGTTGACGGGGCTTAGCAGACAATGCCAGCTCTTTCAACTTGGGATCAACTCCTATGTTTTTTCAAAGGGCTGCACGGTTCTTTGAGCGTAAAGATCTGCCTGCTGAAGGAGCAGCTCAAAAGGCGGTGCGGTGAAACGGAAGTCATCTGCTCGAAGTTCACCTCAGACAGATGGCGAGTGACTCCCCCTCTATCATCTCTGGGCCCTCTATGTATGGCAACTCTGTAAAAAATTAAGAAAAAAAAGGCACAGTTGCGGCTAATACACATTTATCTCTCATAAAATGCATAACAAATGGATGAAAGAGTGAACTGCGCTGATACTTTGTCCAATCAGGAATCGCCCCATTCAGGAGTAAAAAACTATACGCTAGGTTTTTCGTCAATCTAGAGATTTTTAGGGGTTTATTTCAGGGATAAAACGTTGACCTGAGTCGGCATTACTAGCAAGCCACTGCGTCCAGCCGCGTTGTGCTGTCGTGCTTTCGTACCGTGTAACGTTTCGCAGCTTCCAAGGTCTTGCTTCTACTTTTTTTATGCCTTCGGTTGCTGGAGCATTCAAGCATTGAGTCAAGTTGTAAGTGCCAGCTTTGTTTTATCCTTCCAGCGATTGTTATGTGCTTCTTTCTCTTGGGCCCGTTGCATATGCATGCGATTTTCGACTGCGACGCTGCAAATTCTGCCCGTCTGCGACTGGGGAGGGCCGTCGGTCTAGCCGCAGGCGGACTAGACCGACTATTTTCGTTCTTGTCGCAGCATGTGAACCGGGCCTCACATCGCAGAACGTTAACCTCGTGCTGAGTCGCATTGAGGCCTGTGCATGCATCAGAAACTTTACTACGCGTCAGTACTGCCTTAACAATAGATGTGCACGTCCATTTCCTAGACTGTGGTACTACACTTCTTCCCTGCCCAGCTCCCGTGCATTGGCTTCGGAGCACGGTTTGTTTGTTTGTAGTGTACGGCCCGATTGTGTAATTCAGGGATAAAATGAAAACACAAGCTTCACCCATTGTCACGATGGCTACTTTCAAGTGAGTGGAACCGAACGATGCAACACGTATTTAGTTTCTCTTGTTTGTCAAGTTTCAAAACAAGTTATTTTTTTAAACGAAACGCTGAATTATTGAAAGGAATAGATGTGTCAAAACTGCTCTGTTTACCGATCCCAAGGGCATACTGCTGTGCACCACTGTGCCGGTCAGACAGCAAAAGGAAGGAGCCAGACATTTCCTTCCATGAGATCCCCGCCCAAGCTGCGCTGCGTGGCCAGTGGCTGATAGCAATACGAAGAGACGACTGGGTCCCGAACAGCACCTCAGACTATTCAAGGGAATGCGGCAAACATTTCAAACAATCAGGCTTCGAACAGGTAAAAGGCGCTGTCTGAAGAAGGGAGTTGTGCCATCAGTGTTCACAGACTACTCGTAAGACTTGCAACCCCGAACTTTATTGAAAGGGAACAGTGTAAGCATAAGAAAACCATCAGCTTTGGAAGCGCACCACGGCCAAGATGAGTCCCCGAAAAACGTAAGAAGCACGACGAAACCACGAGCGTTGAAGTGCCAGTGCTTGACGTTGAGAGTAAGGTCGCTGAACCCTCTCCTACTGCAAGTGGCAGCTATTTTGAAATGACACAACAGCATTCAAGAGGCATTTTTACAAACCAAGATAAAGTATTTCTTGTTCGCGCCGACAGAACAACGCAAGTTGACATTAGATCTTCCAGCCTTCTGACAGTGGAGAGAATGAAGAGGAAGGAGAGACACCTGAAGAAAATAATAGGGCTTCGTACCGCAGTAGATCAATATAAAATGGGGCTGGAAAGTTTTTAAAAAGAGTGCAATTTTGGTGATATTATATATATCCTGGAACAAGTAATAATAATAATTGGTTTTTGGGGAAAGGAAATGGCGCAGTATTTGTCTCAAATATCGTTCGACACCTGAACCGCGCCGTAACTGAAGGGATAAAGGAGGAAGTAAAAGAAGAAAGGAAGAAAGAGGTGCCGTAGTGGAGGGCTCTGGAATAATTTCGACCACTTGGGGATCATTAACTTGCGCTGACATCGCACAGCACACGGGCGCCTTAGCGTTTTTCCTCCATAAAAACGCAGCCGCCGCGGTCGGGTTCGAACCCGGGAACTCCGGATCAGTAGTTGAGCGGCATAACAACTGATCCACCGCGGCGGGTCCGGGAACAAGCTGAAGAAAAAACATTGCTGCAGTATTCCTGCTAAACCAAGTTGTCAGTTTCAAGGAGGAAATGCCGAGATGGAAGGAAGACAAATTGCGACACTGCATTGTACCTATAGGTACCTTTCCAGAAAGGCCTATGAGCATATATGAAAGGAAAGATTGTTCAAGCTTCCAAACAGGAACACGCTACAAAACTTCATTGGAATTACTTCCGGAGAGCAGGGATCTAGTGCCTTGGTGCAAGCCTGGCTAAGACCTGAGCTTGACAAACTTGAATCACACCAGTCAAGAGTGTGTTCTCTCATCGTCGATGAGAGGCGAATCAAACCATAGCTACAGATAACTGGCCATGTGGACATCGGTGTGGCCACCGATCGTGACGGCAACCTTGTGCTGGCAAATTCTTTGCTTTGTTTTGTAATTAATGGTCTGTCTACTTCATACAGAATTCCAGCATCACACTTTTTTACTAAAGGACTGAAATGGAGCACATCTCTCCAAACTGATGCAATATGTTCTCACTACAGTCGAAGAGGTAGGCTTCTGGGTGGTGCGCCTTGTAAACGACAACCACAAAGCTAACATGAGTGCCATGAAGGACCTCTGCGGTGGATTCCTCACGCAGAGGATACAGCATCCATTTAATCCTGATCGGCTACTGTTTTTAAGCTTTGAATATTGCCACGTTTTGAAAATATCCCCTGGCAGTTCCTTGCACGTGACCAAAGGAAGCAGGGAGAAATATCATCATCTCAATTGAAGAAACTAAGACATACAGAAACAGTGCATTTTTAAACCTGTGAGGAACCTAACCAGAAAACATGTTTTTCCAAACGATTTTGAAAAATTGCTTGAGAAAAAACTCTCGAAGTGCTTGCTCCAAATGTGACATCTGCTCTGGAGGTTTTGAAAGAGCAAGCAGGACACAGTTGCCAGCCATCCTTTGCTTATGCGGGGCCAACGATAGTGTTTATGCAGGATATCTATCGGTGATGGTGGTGGTGGTGGAAACTTTACTAAACACAAGGAAGTTTATGACGTGCAGGTCCTTGGGCCCTCGCACGGCCCCACTACGCTCAAACGTTCATGTCCCGGAGGCTCATGACGCTGGAAGCCCGGCCTGTGGTGATGGCTTGCTTGGCCGGGGCCTCGGACCGCAGTAGAGTCTCCCATGCCTTCCAAGTGGTCAGGTGCTCCAGTACCCGCGGGGGAAGATCCGCCGGGCAGATGTTAAGGATATGATTGAGAGTGGCTTTGAAGGGTGGCAGAGGGTAAATGAGGGGTTTGTGGGGACTTGGTGATAGCGCGAGCGTATATAAGGGAAAGGTAAGGTGCGTGTTTGAAGCCGCCTCCAAATAGTCTGGTGATAATTCTCGAGGAAGGATGGGGTGAGAGGTGCAGCCGACGCTCGGCTTTGCAGACCTGCGTCAGTTCGCTGAATGACTGCATGCGCTCCCGTGAGAACTCCAGATCGGAGGCCGTCGGTGCGCGGTTGAGAGAACCTCGGGCTAAAGCGTTGGCAGCCTCGTTTCCGGGATTCCCGGAGTGGGCAGGCACCCATATGAGCCCCTATGGCGGAGCGGGTGTGTGACGAGGGAGTTCAGTAAGCGAAATGCAGGGACGTGAACTCCCCCGCGGGTGAAATTTAGTAAGTAGTTTTAAACTCCGATAGCATATACCGGGCCTACGTGCGCGTAATGGCTAGGGCAATAGCGGCCTCTTCAGCCTTCTCCGAAGGGGCAGTGGGGGATAAGTAAAGGGTGGCAATCAGTTGTAGGCAGGGGTTCGTGATGGCTACAACCGCATCCTCGCCTGTGCATGCGGCATCCACCCACACGGCATCCGGTTCCATGACTTAGCGTTTGTGGAGCGCCCGTACGCGAGCTCTGCGGCGGGGTTCTTGGTTGGTGGGTTGCATGTTTTTCGGAAGAGGTTTAATAAGTAGTTCACGGTGAATGGGATGGGGGACCTGGAGCTGTGTGGGATCCGTGGCTGGTACACGCATACAGAGGGTGTGCAGAATGTGTCTTCCGGTGGTGGTTCTCGCGAGACGTATGTATTGTGCCTGTCGGTGGGCCCAGACAAGCTCACCTATCGTGTTGTGTAGGCCTAGCTGGAAGAGTGTTTCGGTTGAGGTATCTAGGGGCAGGTGTAGTGCCGTCATAAATGCTGTTCGGATCATGGCATGCCGGGTTTAGATTTCTGTGCCCTGGGGGTTCAGGTAGGGGAGCGTGAAGAGAAAGCGGTTGAGGACGAAGGCATGAATGAAAAGACATAGGTCGGGCTCCTTCATGCACCGGTTGTGTCCAGGAACTCGGCGGGTTAGGTGGGATATCGACACCGCCGTCTGCTTGGGTTTCTGGATAGTGAGTTTTTCCCCTTGTTCTGGATGTGGAGGCCCAGCACCCGGAGAGTGTGTACCTGACGGATGTACCGGTTTTGCAGTGTCACAGTTATGGGGGCCGTGGGGCAGTTTCGGGTTGTGCGGTGGAGTATGAGGAGCTCCGACTTCTCCGGAGAGCATGATAGTCCGATACTCGGCGCATGTGTTTGGGTGAGGGTAGCTGCCGACTGCAGAGTATTCTCTATACCTCCATCACTGCCATGGGTGGTCCATAGAGTGATGTCACCAGCATAGCGTGTATGCCGAAGGTGGGGGATAGTTTGTAGCTTGCGGGCAAGAGGGATGAGTGCGACATTGAAGAGAAAATGGGAGAAGACATCCCTGGGGGTGCCAATTAACCCCACTAAGGTTGTATGGGCGGGATATGTGGGGACCGAAGTGAATTTCGGCCATGCAGTTTGTATGGAATGCTTGAATATAGGTGTACATGCGCTGACCTATGTTCAAGGAAGAGAGCGCCGCCATGATCGCTTGATGGTCTAAGCGATCAAAGGCCTTGGAGAGATCCAAGGCGAGGACAGCTTTTGTGTGGCTTGGTATGAGGAGGACAAAAATCCTGTGAGCTGGAGCATGGCGTCCAGTGCCGACAGCTGGGGACGGAAACCCAGCATGTTGTGCGGGTAGAGGTCTTGCTCCGTCATGTGTTGAGTGAGTCGGGCGAATGTGACATGCTCCAAAAGCTTGCCCAGGCATGATGTTAATCTATTTTGCCTTGGTGTCTTGCCATGTCTTGTCTGTACATAGCTGAATAAAATACTTTGACCTTGAGTGCCGACCATATCCGTCAATATTTTCATAACATTATCTTACACTGTTCTACAGTTGCCTCATAATTATAAGTGCTGTCCAAGAAAGCTGGACTCGGCACCTCACAACTCGTCTGCATTTGCGTTTAAAAGGGAAAACACTCACCTTGACGACAGCGTCTTCCCGGCTGCAATGAGTGGCTGGACCTAGTCGTAGCGGTTGAACACAGCGTTTACGAAGTTGCCGTCGATTCCAGGCACCTTGGCCGGCGCACAAACGCCGTTAGGCTTGACCAAGATCAGGGACACCCGCTGTGAACGCTGCACTCACACGCCGAAAGGCACGCACGAAGCAGTCAGAAGTCGCAGCACGCCGAATGCACTGCACCACTTGCTCTCAGTATAGCAGCGCCTGCAGTCGTGCTCGGTAACTTGCCGGTGCTCTGACGAGATATGCGACACGAGAAGCCGGGTCTGAAGTGGCTCCGAGTTGTCGAGGGAGACCGCTTATTTTTATTTTTAAGAAAGCACCGGTGACGTGAGGGCTCAAAGCCGAAAACAAAACAGCACGAACAGAATAGCTACGAGAGACTGACCGGCATGCGCAGTTCGTCCCCTCGTGCGTTGTGTCGACGAAGACTGGCACGCGCACCTCTGTCAATTTATTCTTCAGTTCCCTTTCCCACAAAGGAAGGCCCCGCAGTGGGTACGCGCCATTATCTCCCTGAGGACAACAAGCATGCAGCGCCTGCCCAGCTGGCTCAGTGGGTAAAGAGCTCGGCTACAGAGCCGGAGTACACGGGTTCGAACCCAACCGCGGCGGCCGCGTTTCGACAGAGAATAAACGCAAAGGCGCCCGTGTGCTGCGAGATGTCAGTGCATGTTTATGATATAATATTAATTGGTTTTTGTGCAAAGGAAATGGCGCAGTATCTGTCTCATATATCTGTGGACACCTAAACCGCGCCGTAAGAGAAGGAATAAAGGAGGAAGGGAAAGAAGAAAGGAAGAAAGAGGTGCCGTAGTGGAGGGCTCCGGAATAATTTCGACCACCTGGGGATCTTAAACGTGCACTGACATCGCACAGCACACGGGTGCCTTAGCGTTTTTCCTCCATAAAAACGCAGCCGCCGCGGTCGGGTTCGAACACGGGAACTCCGCATCAGCAGCCGAGCGCTCTAACCACTGAGCCACCGCGGCGGGGAGTCTTCTGACTAATAATAATTAGTTTTTTGGGGAAAGGAAATGGCGCAGTATCTGTCTCATATATCTTTGGACACCTGAACCGCGCCGTAAGGGAAGGGATAAAGGAGGGAGTGAAAGAAGAAAGCAAGAATAGGTGCCGTAGTGGAGGGCTCCGGAATAAATTCGACCACCTGGGGATCTTTAACGTGCACTGACATCGCACAGCACACGGGCGCCTTTAGCGTTTTTTCTCCATAAAAACGCAGCCGCCGCGGTCGGGTTCGAACCCGGAAACTCCGGATCAGTAGTCGAGCGCCCTAACCACTGAGCCACCGCGGCGGGGAGTCTTCTGACTCCCAAACCGTCTTTTCGAACATTAAGATTTCACCACCACCACCACCACCTCGCGGGGCCTAGAGCACCTCAAGACCTGTGAGGACTGGGCGACGCTGCTGCGCTCCGAGGACCTGGTCGTGCCGAGGACCTCGCTACCGACCGGGCTGCCGGCGTTATGGACCGCAGGAATATACGCTTGAGTGGAGTGGGGCCGTGAAACCGAGTGAAACACTCGCTTCGAATACCTGTCGCGATCTACCATTAAACTTGAATGGCAGATGTATGCTATGAGCAACGAGAAGTCCTGTGACACCAACCGGAACCCAGCAGGAGGCACGGCTGCGGCACAGTTTTGAAAGTCGGTGAAAGGCATACAATTGAAGGTCGTATGTCGGCGGTTCGAGTCCCTGTTGTGAGCTAGCCTCTAACCTGACTAAGAGACTTATGCTACATGCAACAAGAAATTGTATGACACCACCCGCGAAGGAGTACAACGAACGGTTGCGTCATAATTTTGATGTTAATGTTGGTTTTTGAGGAAAAGAAATGGCAAGGTGTCCGCCTCGCATCGCGGTGGGTAACTAAACAGCGCCTTAAGCAAAGAGGCAAAGAATCTCGAAAGGTATACAGTTGAAGATGTATATGTCGTCGGTTAGAATCCCTGTCGCAAGCTTGCCTCCAAATTAACTAGCACAAGTAAAATATGTGCAACGATAAATCGAGAACGCCACCCGGAACTTAACATCAAACAGCTGCGTCATAATTTTTATACTAATCTAGTCAAGAGAATTCGCACCACATTGAGGTCAGCCAGTTGGGCGTATATATAGACGAATGGCATGTATACGATTCTTTGAAGGGGGTCCTAGGGCCGCTTTATAACGTCACTCTATTTTCTTGTCACGGCTGGGATTTCCTCTACCGTCTGCGAGCACACACACAAGCTCTGAACTCAGCTGGAATTGGCGCTAGCGTCCGTTATAAAGAGCAAGATATAACTGCAAAATGTGTACGAAAGCAGAAAAGATATCTCTTTCTCGCAATAGTCGCTCGTTTCCTGAACCGGAGTACCCGGACTCGAACCAGACCGCGGAGATCGGATTTCGATGGACGCGAGCCGCAAAAGGCACCCGTGTGCTGTGCGATATCAGTGTACGTTAAAGAACTCCACGTGGTCGAGCTTACTCCGGAAACCTCCACTACGGCACCTCTTTCTTCCTTTCGTCTTTTACTCCATCATTTACCCCTTCACTTTTGATGCAGTTCAGGTGTCAACCGAGAAATGTAAGGTAGTTTCTACGTAATTCTCTTTCCTCAAAACAAAACAAATCTCTCTCTCTGTCTCTCTCTCGGTTCCTATTGACATTGCCGCACCTATATGCATCCTAGCCAGTACAACCACCAGTGTAAGCACTGTGATACTCGAGCCATTTATGACTGCATCCTATGGGACTGCAAGAAAGAATCGCCTCCTGCGGATCTCTTACAAGTTGCTTCTCTTGAGTGAGGGAAAGGAGAAAGTGAAAGAAGGAAAATAGTGGAGGGCTCCGTAATAATCTCGACCACGCAGGCACCTTTCGCGTGTCGCCTTCATCGCAACGCGGCATGCGCGGTCGGGTTCGAACCCGGGTACTTCGGCTCAGTAGCCGAGGGCCCTAAGCACTTAGCCACCGCGGCGCCTCAAATGCCGTGGGTAATGAACTATTGTTTAGTCACTGCTGTTTACGAAGCAGACATTCTGATGGACCACAGAAGAATGGGACATCGTGGGAACTGATTATGCAACTGTATGTAACTGATTTCTATTGGTGTGCATATTGGTGTGCACAGACGGTGAAGGCCATCGCGTGACAGTGGTTTGCTTTCACGTGTTATGATGAATAACAATCAATTTTTTTCAATTATAGAGAATTGTAAGGTACATCGTGCATTCATTAAATTCTGCACTCTCACTGAGCACAGAATGATCCTATTGCATTGCTTGAACTGTATGGACGGAATTACTGCACATATAATGCTTAAATGCTGCACGGAATGATATGCTGAAAATATCAGCTGCGCCGTTTCAGAGAAGCTTATTATCTCTGGTGCGTCGGCACACAGTATTTGTGTTGTACGGAATGCTGTAACATAGGCATGCACTGTATCTTGAGAAATACCTCTCTTAGACTGAAAGTAATGGAAAGGATACATGCATGTTCAATAAATAAATAGGAAATACCTTCTATCTTTCTGTACATTGGCTAAGAGCTGTGGTTATCATTGTTCACCAGCAGCGCAGCCAATTTTAATATGCCACAACAGCAAAGAAATGATGTACAAATATTGACAGTGCATTAACTTGGCTAACACTCGAATTCAGCGAAACGCAAGGACGCTTGCTAAGTGTCTGAGGCTCGTTCATGGCAGCTCCGCTACACGCTCGCGACATCCGTTCTAAATATACCTACACGACCACATAAATGGTATCACATGGTCTTACGACACCCACATCGGATGCCATCACGTGGCTTCACATCACCCCATCGATTGCTCTTACGGTTAAAGGTCAACACAAAGATCACCAAATGTCGATGGTCAACTAAAGGTCATCGGTCAAGGTCAGGGGACAAGGGTTCGACATCATAACTACCACATCTCGTCATGCACGGCTAACGTGGTTCGGTTGAACGTCATTGTCATTGTCCGGCATACGCGACGACTACTTCACCTAAAGTAGTGAAACAGTAGGCTTCAAAATCCAAGCGAAGCGCGGAGTGCGGCAGCGTACAGCTCAGGAGTACGACACATCCGCCCTCCTCCCCTAGAGGGCCCAATTTCGGACCAGTTCGCGCGTGAAGCAGATGCCATGCGAGCGCCCCCCGCGCTAGCGTGTTTCAGTCATCCGTTGTCATAGAGATCAATACGACCTTATTTTGCCGCCAACACTGTGAACCTAACTGAAGCAGGTATGGGCTCAATAGTCTGTAATTTGAGACCGCTGTGAGGTTGTTTCACCCCGCTGGCAAGAACGGCAGGAGTGTAGTCTATTTTTCGTCCCCACTTGTCCACTCAGGACGTCATGCTCCAGCTTTCCGAGGACGTCTTAGACCCCTCACACCTCAAACTCACTCGACCTATCCTGACGCTGGACGTAAACAAAGCATTCCACAATGTACATCACACCGCCATTCTGGACGCACTTTCCTAATTTGATGTGAGACCCCGTGGCCATGCTTATGTCACCGTTTTTCTAGTTCACCGCACAGCCGAACTCTCATATGGCTGTCTTTCTTCTTCCTTCTCCCTTGAACACAAGGGTATCCCCCCCCCCCAAGATTCTGTCAAGTCCCCTCTTATTTTCAACATAGCCCTCTTCCCGCTGGCACGTGCTCTGTGCACTATCCCGTCTCTGTCTCATGCTTTCTACGCCGTTGACATTACCCTCTGGGTGACCACCGGCACTCTTGGCGACATGGAGACCACTCTGCAGGCGGGGGTGGACGAGGTGGTGACTAACGCCCGGCCTATCGGGTTAAGCTCCTCCCCTACCAAATTTGAGCTTTTGCTCCTTCTGCCTCGGGGGGTGGCCCCCTTGTCGCCTTTCCCCTCACCGTCTACCTTGACGGCACACCCATTCCTCTCGTCTCTACCCTCCGCATTTTGGGACTATTTCTTCAGCTCAAAGGCAAGCACACCACCCTCATCACTCGGCTCACAAACACTGTACACCAGATCATCCGCCTCATACGCCGCATTGCCAATCGCCACCACAGCATGCGCTAACACGATTTCCGCCGCCTGGTCGAGGACTTTGTTCTAAGCCGCTTCGTCTGCTCTCTTCCGTATGTCTTCCTTTCTTGCACCGATGAGGGCAGAGTCAACAGCCTCATTCGCCAAGCGTACAAGTCGACGCTGTCCCTTCCCACATCTACCTCGATGGCTCGTCTACTGTCCACGGGCATCCGCAACTCCTTTGCGGTGCTGACGGAGGCCCATCGCACGGCTCAGCTCCTCCGTTTCTCCCGCATCCACCCGGGTAGCGCACTTCTCTCCACACTTAAACTCTCCCCTCTTAACCCCTTCCCACCTCACTACCCATCCCTTCGCACGTTTTCTCCCTTCCAACCGTTCATCCCCTCCCTAAGAATATCCATCCTGAACACCACACCTTCAGCAGAGCAACGCGAGCCTCCGCGCTTTGGCGTGAGTACAGACGCAAACCTGCCGTGGCTTGCGTGGATGCCGCCCCATATACCGCCGCTACCCAGCCCACACCCTCGCCGTCACTGACAGCTCTCTCCGACCCACTCTTACTGCCTCAGTCTACACTTCGACCTCCGTAGATGCCGAGGAGGCAGCTATTGCATTTAATAATAATAATAATTGGTTTTTGGGGAAAGGAAATGGCGCAGTATCTGTCTCATATATCGTTGGACACCTGAACCGCACCGTAAGGGAAGGGATAAAGGAGGGAGTGAAAGAAGAAAGGATAATAGGTTCCGTAGTGGAGGGCTCCGGAATAATTTCGACCACCTGGGGATCCTTAACGTGCACTGACATCGCACAGCACACGGGCGCTTAGCGTTTTTCCTCCATAAAAACGCAGCCGCCGCGGTCGAGTTCGAACCCGGGAACTCTTGATCAGTAGTCGAGCGCCCTAACCACAGAGCCACCGCGGCGGGTGCTATTGTATTTGCCATCACGCAAACCTCCGCGGAATACATTTTCAGATTCCAAGCCCACCCGCCGCGGTGGCTCAGTTTTAAGGGCACTCGGCTACTGATCAGTAGCAGCCGGGTTAGAACCCGACCGCGGCGGTCGCGTTTCGATGGATGCGAAAGGCAAGGGCGCCTGTGTGCTGTGCGATGTCAGTGCACGTTAAAGATTCTCAAGTGGTTGGAATTATTCCGGAGCCCTCCACTACGGCACCTCTTTCTTCCTTCTTTCGTCCAGTACCTTCTTTATTCCTTCTCTCACGGCTAGTTCAGTTGTCAGCCGATATGCGAGACAGGTGGTGGTGGTGGTGGGGGTAAAAACTTTATTTTCGTCAAAATTCATTCAAAGGTGCTCCTTCGTTTATCGAGTGGGATCTCCACTGCACTTTTGTTTCCCTTCTTCACTGCTGGTCGTGTGATTTGTTAAGCAGCACTTGGCACTCGGCGACTTCCAAAGATCGGCTCACGGCCCGGAATTGGGTCTTCTGGCTGAGCAACGCAACCGGCCACTCGTCGCGGCTCCAGAGCTGCAGGTCCATTGACGGTGTGTCCCGTGGACATTCATGCAGTATATGAGCTAAGTCGGCCCTATCTTGACCACATAGCTTACACTGGGGCGAGAATATTCTCGCATACATAATGGAGTTTTCATAGGGGTTGGGGAAAGTGTTTTTCTGGAGTTGTCTCCTGCCACCTGCTGAGGTTTGTTCAAAGACTTATCGGGGGGTGAGTATTTAAGTCTATTATTACGATAGTGCATAGTTATGTCGTGATACGTTACCATGCGCTCCCTGGCCGACCTCAGGTTTGGGCAGGCCACAGCCCGGTAGACAAATCCACGGGCAAAATCGTGGGCTGCTTCGTTCCCCGGGTGGGACGAGTGCGCAGGCACCCACATAATTTGAATCTGGCGCCTAGGTGCTAGATGTGACTGTCTCTCAAGAATACGCGGTGGCAGCGTGGACTCTGCTTTTCGCAAAATTTCGCACAGCTGTCTTGGAATCGCTGAGAATATATTCAGCCTCCGTTGAGGAGATGGCCAGGGCGATAGCCGCCTCCTCCGCGTGCTTCACGTTAACAGTGGCCGCTGCAAGGGGGTTGCCCGAGTTGCTGACTATCCCTATCGCGAAAGCCGCTTCCTGGTCAGGATACTCCACGACATCGATGTAGGCTGTCTCCTGGAGCTGAGAATAGTTCTTGTGGAGTGCTTTTGCCTGTGCTTTCCATATACTGTGCCATTTCTTTCCCCCAAAAACCAATTTTATATTTTCATCCCTTCCTTATCCCTTCCCTTACGGCGCAGTTCAGGTGTCCAACGATATATGAGACAGATACTGCGCCATTTCCTTTCCACCAAAAACCAATTATTATTATATTTTCAACCCGCGTATACACCCTGCTTACACCCCGCCGCGGTGGCTCAGTGGTTATAGCGCTCGGCTACTGATTCGGAGTTCCCGGGTTCGAACCCGACCGTGGCGGCTGCGTTTTTATGGAGGAAAAACGCTAAGCGCCCGTGTGCTGTGCGATGTCAGTGCACGTTAAAGATCCCCAGGTGGTCGAAATTATTCCGGAGCCCTCCACTACGGCACCTCATTCTTCCTTTCTTTCACTCCCTCCTTTATCCCTTCCCTTACGGCGCGGTTCAGGTGTCCAACGATATATGAGACAGATACTGCGCCACTTCCTTTCCCCGAAAACCAATTATTATTATTATTTCCTTTTCGCAAAACCAATCCCCAATTCCCCAGAGGGCACAATGGCGCGTGCGTCGGAGAAACCGAAGAGCAGAGAAAGTGGAGAATGGAAGGAGGAGGCGCTCGCCGGCTTGCAGCGTGTCAGGCGGGGTGTGAAAGAGATCACAAATGACTGGATTGATTGGTTATCTGAAACTGAAAGGTTAAATAACTTTTACTTCTCATTAAAAGCATGCACAACTAGCGCAGGAGAAATGGCCTATGCCTTCTGCCGGCTCCTTGTTCAACCGAGAACGAAATATTCCCGCAATTTTGATCTCCAAACCTACTGTACTTGTTCGTGTTCTGGGAGGTGGTGTACTTCGTCATTTCTGCACCGAAGCAATTCATTAACTCTGAGAAGACGATTCCATACTGCCAGAAAATATGCTTATAGTACCTCTTTAATTGGCTCGCCTTACGTTTTAAGCGTCTTGTCAACTTGTGAATGCCAATGTTCCTGGCATGTGTACACATGTAAATAAGTTTTTCTAAGCACAAGTACTGACTCCTCTAACCCAAACCACTCCAAGCAATTCATTGTATTTTGGCATGATCGCACTCCATTCGCGCCCTCACTCTCCATTTAGATTCCATTTCCCCCTTCTTCACTGGGGAGTAGCAGGCCAGGATCACCTTATCGCCTTCCGACCCCTCCGTCTTTCCTTTCACTAAATTACTTCTCTCTCTTCCTTGATACAACATTGAATATCCCAGCTTCGAAATGCGCCAATTGATAAGAAAATTAGCTGCGGTTCAGCTACTGCTCAACCTGGTTAGAGAGCCTCAGAAGCTGTGGTATATCGGACAAGTAGACGCTGCTTGGCCTCTGTAACGTTGAGTGCGTTCCGCACATTGGATAGGCAACGCGCCCACCATGCCAGGTCTGGGTTAAATCAATGGTTGATCGCGAGAGGTTGGTCACACAATGAAGCTTCGGCGTACTGCTGCAGTGGCGCGTGTCTGCCACAACGTTGTCACTGCTAGCTAATGCCTGCAGGCCACATCTATATCTCACAAAAGCCACGTACCACAAAGTGCGATTGCGGCGTGCACTGAACCAGGGAGCCAGTTATACGCCTTTCCTTTCCTCAAAATCATCGGCGTCGAGAAGGTTGTCAAAGCTAAGACCAATGAACAGAAAGAACACCAATGGTCTATAGCTTCGGTGCCACGTGTCTGCTGTTGTGAGTGTCAACGCAAGCGGCGCACATCTGACTACTGGCACGTAGCTTAAAGCGCAACTGAGGTGTCCACGTGATACCCTCATTGTTTCTTGACTTTTTATTTGACCTTTGACCCTGACTTGACCTTGGGGTGTCTGGGGCAGCATGTGGTAGGACACCATAGTTTTACATTGCCTTAGTCTTGGTGTGACCTCTGGTTCACTTGAAGATCAAAACCGCAAGGTCACTGGCCAGGAGCGGCGGCCAAGTTGACTATATGGGACGTCCCAGCGAGACTCCCTCGTCGTCAGTCCTAAAAAAGTCGTACACAGCCACCGAAATCACAACATACCGTACTCGTGCGCCGTACTAGGGATCCTTCCCCTACGCCGATGGGATCCTGCCCTGCACGTACTTAATGAATGCTGCTTCCCGAAACTGCAGCGAGCGACCTTCGCGGACCTCTTCAGCCATGCACTTAAATAGGCGGGTCGCGACCCCTGCTCATTGTGGGCGACTACAGCGCCCCTAGCCAGCTATGTGGCTATCGTAAGGTAGAAGCGCGCGGACGCATACTGGTGCAGTTGGCGTCCACAAGGGGCCTCACCCTCGACACCGACCTGGCCTTTCCAACCCACGCAGATAACTCTTTGACCCGAGCCACATGCCCGGACCTCACCTTCACTCGCAACGTAGGACACGCAGACTGGGTCTATAGCGAGAAGACCCTCGGCAGCGACTACTGCTTCCTCAACACCGCCGTTTATACACGCAGCCTAAAGCGCCCCACCAGTGCCGCCACACAAGCATGCATCCACAATCGGACCACCTTTCGCCAAAATTTCCTGTCCGAAGCCAACACGAACGTCGCAGAGCAGGGCTTATCGAACTGGTCCCGGTCAGTGACACCGAACCTTCGCTCCCACCAGAAGCAGATACGGCTCACGGAGATGGCCATGGTGGTGGACAACCACCTCCTCCACCTCCGGGAAGAAACGCAACACGAAGCTCAAAGAGCGCATTGCAGACCTCACCCGGAAGGCAGCAGAGTACGCGGCCCTGCTCGTCGACTCCATCTGGGTGGATCGCTGTAACACGGCGGCGAGGCAAATGTCGAGCCGCAAGATGTGGCGGCTCTTCCGAGCTTTCATCAACCCAACGCCGACACGCAAAGAAACGCAGAAGCACCTACGCAAAGAAACGCAGAAGCACCTACGCAAAGCCGTGCACTCAGTACAAGGGAATACAACGCAGTTGGCACAAGCGCTTCGGGATCGCAACCTGTGCGCAACTCAGGACGCCCGCAGATCGGCCTACTCCTACGCAGGCAGAGAAAACTCAGAGCTGGACTTGTCCAGCTCCACGATCTGCAGGCTAGTTTGGTCAATATGAAGAGGGGCGCCATCCGGGCTAGGACAAGGTCACCGTAAAACTTTTGGCGAACCTCACTGATTCGGCGTACCAGTGCCTTCTATGATATATAAATGTGATATGGATGGGGGAACCCCCTCCCCAATGAATAGAAGACGTCCCTCGTTACCTTCATCCCGAAGGCAGGGAAACCAATCGACATAGAGAACCTCTGCTCCATATCTTTTTTTATTTCTTCTTACTTTTCAATTTATTTTTTTAATTAATTTGTAATATCTTTAAAACTTCTTTTTCATTTCTGTGTTCGGATTAAAACTGCTTGTAAACACTGTGACATCCACATCCTCTGTCTTTTGGGCGTGCCACCATGCATCCCTCCAGCTCATTCCCCACAACTTAAACCGAAGCTGTCGAAAAAAGTTTCTAACGCGACAGCGTTAAAGGCCTCGTTTCGCAGAAAGTCCGGCGTCGGCATTCTCAGCAATAAATAGGGTGGCGTCAGGTGCTTCAAGCAGCCACTCCCAGAGGAGCAACTTAGGCGATCAAGCTACATAGGACATGTGACTTTGAGGTCAGGTGACCCAGGCAGCCACCCCAGAGAAGCAACTTAGGCGAACAAGCTACATAGGTTACGTGACCTTGAGGTCAGGTGACCCAGGCAGCCACCCTCAGAGAGGCAACTTAGGCGAACAAGCTACATAGGTCATGTGACTTTGAGGTCAGGTGACCCAGGCAGCCACCCTCAGAGAGGCAACTTAGGCGATCAAGCTACATAGGACATGTGACTTTGAGGTCAGGTGACCCAGGCAGCCACCCCAGAGAAGCAACTTAGGCGAACAAGCTACATAGGTTACGTGACCTTGAGGTCAGGTGACCCAGGCAGCCACCCTCAGAGAGGCAACTTAGGCGATCAAGCTACATAGGACATGTGACTTTGAGGTCAGGTGACCCAGGCAGCCACCCCAGAGAAGCAACTTAGGCGAACAAGCTACATAGGTTACGTGACCTTGAGGTCAGGTGACCCAGGCAGCCACCCTCAGAGAGGCAACTTAGGCGAACAAGCTACATAGGTCATGTGACCTTGAGGTCAGGTGACCCAAGCAGCCACCCCCAGAGAAAGGACTTATGCGAACAAGCTACATAGGTCACGTGACCTTGAGGTCAGGTGACCCAGGCAGCCACCCCCTGAGAAGCAACTTAGGCGATCAAGCTACTTAGGTCACGTGAGCTTGAGGTCAGGTGACCAAGGGAAGCAACTTAGGCGAACAAGATACATAGGTCACGTGACCTTGAGGTCAGGTGACCCAGGCAGCCACCCCCACAGAAGCAAATTAGGCGAGCAAGCTACATAGGTCATGGGACCTTGAGGTCAGATGACTCAGGCAGCCACCCCTAGAGAAGCAACTTAGGCGAACAAGCTACATTAGCTCACGTGACCCAGACAGCAACCCCCAGAGAATCAACTTAGGCGAACAAGCTACATAGGTCACGTGACCTTGAGATCAGGAGACCCAGACAGCAACCCACAGAGAAGCAACTTAAGCGAACAAGCTACATAGGTCACGTGACTTTGAGGTCAGATGACTCAGGCAGCCACCCCTAGAGAAGCAACTTAGGCGAACAAGCTACATTAGCTCACGTGACCCAGACAGCAACCCCCAGAGAATCAACTTAGGCGAACAAGCTACATAGGTCACGTGACCTTGAGATCAGGAGACCCAGACAGCAACCCACAGAGAAGCAACTTAAGCGAACAAGCTACATAGGTCACGTGACTTTGAGGTCAGGTGACACAGTCAGCCACCCCCAGAGAAGCAACTTAGGCGGTCAAGCCACATAGGTCACGTGACCTTGAGGTCAGGTGACCCAGGCAGCCACCCCCAGAGAAGCAACTTAGGCGATCAAGCCACATAGGTGACGTGACCTTGAGGTCTGGTGACCCAAGCAGGCACCCCCAGAAAAGCAACTTAGGCGAACAAGCTACATAGGTCACGTGGCTGAGGTCAGGTGACCCAGGTAGCCACCCCGAGAAGCAACTTAGGCGATCAAGCTATGTACGTCATGTGACCTTGAGGTCATGTGACCCAGGCAGCCACCCCCAGAGAAGCAACTTAGGCGAACAAGCTACATAGGTCACGTGACCTTGAGGTCAGGTGACCCAAGCAGCCACCCCCAGAGAAGCAACTTAGGCGACCAAGCTACATAGGTCATGTGACCTTGATGTCAGGTGACCCAGGCAGCCACCACCAGAGAAGCAACTTATGCGAACAAGCTACATAGGTCACGTGACCTTGAGGTCAGGTGACCCAAGCTGCCACCCCAGAGAAGAAACTTAGGCGATCAAGCTACATAGGTGATGTGACCCAGGCAGCCACCCCCAGTGCTTGATCGCCTAAGTTGCTTCTCTGGGGGTGGCTGCCTGGGTCACCTGACCTCAAGGTCAAGTGACCTAGCTTGTTCGCCTACATTGCTTCTCTGGGGATGGCTGCCTGGGTCAGCTGGCCTGAAGGTCACGTGAATTATGTAGCTTGATCGCCTAAGTTGCTTCTCTGGGGGTGACTGCCTGGGTCACCTGACCTCAAGGTCTCATGAGCTATGTAGCTTGGTCGCCTAAGTTGCTTCTCTAGGGTGGCTGCCTGGGTCACCTGGCATGAAGGTCACGTGACGTATAAAGCTTTTTCGCCTAAGTTGCTTCTCTGGGGGTGGCTGCCTGGGTCACCTGACCTGAAGGACACGTGGCCTATGTGGCTTGATCGCCTAAGTTGCTTCTCTGGGGGTGGCTGCCTGGGTCACCTAACCTCAAGGTCACATGACCTATGTAGCTTGATCGCCCAAGTTGCTTCTCTGGGGGGCTGCCTGGGTCACCTGACGCCACCCTATTTATTGCTGAGAATGCCGACGCCGGATTTTCTGCGAAATGGGGCCTTTAACGCTGTCGCGTTAAAAATTTTCTTCGGCAGCTTCGGTTTAAGTTGTAGCGAATGAGCTGGAGGGGGGCATGGTGGCACGCCCAAAAGACAGATGATGTGTATGTCACAGTGTTTACAGCAGTTTTAATCCGATTCTAACAAAGGTAAGGAAACCAGTGATTATGACTTCAGTTCCGATTTGGGCCTGTTGCGGCGAGCTCATGGTAAGAAAAACTCCCGGCCTTGTCGCCCTGTATCCGGGTAAAGAACACTGAGAGCCTGAGTTGCACACCACACTCCATGGCTTACATGTACTTACATACTACACATGCGCCCATGTGTCCACCCACCGCCGTTCCACTTATCTGACGTACAGACCTGGCACTGTAGGGCAATATTTCTATGACTATTAGGAGAACACCAGGGTTTGCGCTTAGGGGACCTACTATACCTAGTTTGCACCGACTTCATAGCAGCCCCTGTCTTTGGGACTAGAAAGCGAGGAAAATCCTAGCTGTTTTGCTAACCCGCTTGGATGTTACCACCTGCCCCAGCGTACACTGTGGAAGCTACCTTGTGCTCCCAAAGGCGCCCGAGAAGGTCCCTTGTATATCTCTAAGTTTAAACAGCGCTGAGATGCCAAGTCGTCAGCGAAACGGCGCTAGCGCTGTTTGTCCCCTCCTCACGTTTGTCTCTGCGTAGTTTTATTTTCAAGCAGCTGCGAAGACGCATGCACAAGAGGAACGAGAGGGTGCAGAAAAGGACCCCAGCACATGTCTCGATGCCCCACACAGCCCGCGTGCCATTTAACCATTTGAGGACAGCATTATGTCCCGTGCGGGAGGGAACACGTGTACCTCCGGAAGGCGTCGGCCAGCGGGGCGTTGCTGAGTAGAGGTTCGTAGCCTCCCTGCCAGTCCAGGTCCAGAGCGCAGCCCGTAGTGACGGCAGCGCCCTGGAAGCAGTTGTCGAGCAGTCGCCGCAGCTGCTCCAGCTCGATGGCGTTGGGCGCCCGGTAGTAGTAGTACAGCTCCGCTTCGTCCGGAACCACGCTGGCCACCACGCCCCCGTTGGTGATGACGCCGTGGATCTGCAGCGCCGGTCGGGCCACTCAACTTTTAAAGCTTCATCGCGCTACAGAGCTGGTATTAGATTCAAGAGGTCCGACGTTCACTTACCGGTTCAACTGACAAGTACGTTTCTTTCGCTCATAACCCGATCAGTGGTGATTGATGATATTACAGAGGCCTTCCTCGCTAGGGCTAGGTAAAATGTTTGTCACATTTTAACCACAACTCTGAAGGATTTCATTTCTTGTGTGCAGTCGAATAATTTGGATCGTTCAGGGCCGTTTCATCCTTCAGCGTTTTTTCGTCACGGATGTTGTTTCGTTTTGTCCGACAAAATTGCCGGTAGGTGAACGAATTCTTTGTTTTCACACCACATCGAGCATGACGTCACAAATCCGCGAGTCAACATCTGGCGGGCCGAGGGTGATAATACCACTGAGGCCTTTCATATTTGTATTCTGATGCTCTTTCACTCAGTGCTTTGTAATCGGCACATCATTCTAAAAAATGATTTAAGTCCCAAGTTAGACTTTTTCCGACACAATTTGCGAGGCGCAGTTTATCAGCTCGCTCATCTAAAAAATTATTAGTTTTGGGGCGAGAAATAATGATCGCTAGGGGTGCGTAGTGCTTACGGTAGTTTGTCTTGCCCTCTAACTTCTAATGTCGCGTGTCCGCGACATACCGTTAGCATGCCGTGCAATCACACGGAGCTTGCATACAAAGTTTGACGTCACATACTCTCAGTAGCCAGCGCTTTCCGGTCAAAATGTTTGGCTTCAGTGAGAGGAAGCTGTGCGAAAAAAAGGGGCATGAATATCGACTTGCAGTGAGTGTTCAACAATTCTTTCCCTCATTTTTATGGCAGCTTTTGCCGAGAGAATAGGAAGAAATTGGCTGGAGGAAAACTTCACAGGGACACCTAATTACGTTCTGTGCTTGCACTGGGATTGTGTTAGAAGGTCTTGGTGCCTTTACATCGAATTTTATATCATTCTTTCGTGGCTGTGTTTCCCGGCCCCTAGACATCCGTCTGCACACAACCAGACATATCTTCGGGTTATCTATGCAGGGGTTTAGATGTTTCCCCGAAGGTATGTAGAGGTGGCCACACGGATGAAATGAAGATACCTAGAAACATATGTCATAGTGCAACATGAACTGGCAGCCGAGTTGGTCATAAATGGTTCTTGGAAAACAGTGCAATGACTGGAAGCCATACACCTTTTAAAGTTTCATCGCAACAGCGCCGGTATTGTATTCAAGAGGTCCAACGTTCCCTTCCCGGAGCTTCAGCGCTGTGTCTTGTCTTTTCCTAGTTTGGCTTCAAGCCGTTGTGCTGCTTTACAAGAAATCTGTCATACGCAACTCTGTATGATTCTCTGGTCTCTGTATGATATAGTCTGGTCACCACCACTGGCAAGTGGCAACTGACCTGGCGCCTTCAGCGCCGCTCCTTCATCTTCAGCAACATTCCTTCTTCATCTTTACGCGCATACTTTCCAGGCTGCCCCCTCCCCCGGAGAGGGTTCGCAACCGCAAGAGCCCCACTCGTAATCGGCGCAGGGCGTAGCGGAATCAGCGGAGCCTCTTCCAGGCCTGCGCCCCCTGAGAGAAACGGTCGCGAAGTCGGCGCCCGTGTACCCAATTGGTGGGTGTCCAACGGTGGGATTCGAACCGACCACCTCCGCAGCCGAGGCGGACGACAAAATCACTTGGCCCCGTTTCGACTATACGTTTCGATGTATCTGCATTGCGTCTGTGTCGTCTGCTCTATAGAAACATGTACTCATCACTTGCCTCTCGCCAATGGTGGAGAGCAGACGTGTGTCGACAGCCCTCCCGTTGCAATGAATTCCGCGCCGACGACGACGTCACTTCCGGTGAGGTGACGTCAAGTCTCTACTGCCAATGAGCGATTTTTATGACCGATGACATTTTTTTAAGGTGAGGCTTCTAATGCTATAGGATTAAAATTATCTACTCTTCTTGAGCCTTCCAGTTGATTCGAGACGTTTCACACAGCTCGAAAAAGACTTGCTGGTTTCTCATAGTTATGCTGGACTAACAAATTTTCATATTGCCTTTTGAATGAGTGAATATTAGCTGGCATAACGTGCGAGTAATAATCTTTCTTAGGTTATAACTTGAGCATTAAACGGTTCACGAGCTCTTTTATAGACAGATTTACAGATTCAATGTCATTAAAAGGTAATTTGCCCATTTAGTCGAACTACGTGTCGGTGTCCCTCTCCAAGAAGGCTTAGAGCCTTGTCGCTGGGTGCGCACCTTCCAGGAGGACCTCATGCGCTGGCGCATGGCGGCCGCGGACGTGTAGCCTGCCATCGCGGCGTCCAGGGCGTTGACGGCGCACGCGGGGGCGCCCACCACGTACGACGCCCTGCCCGAGTAGCGCACGCGCACCTTGGCCACAGCCATGAACGGCGGCGCAACGTCGTTCACCGCACTCGGGTGCACCATGACCACCGCGTCCACGTCCTGAAGGGCACCGCCCCGAAGCATCAGCTCCTACATGCATCTTCAAAAATCTTTTCACAACCTTACTGCACAAATCCGATTAATCGGAACTGCCTTCAACGCCAAAAACAATAAGGTTAGATTTCTGGCTACGGTTTTCTAAGTAACTTGATGTGTTCTGCCCGCGGAGTCGCTTGTATTTTAGCGATGATCATTTGGACACCGGAATCGGTGGTGCTTCTGTTATGAATGTTTCCAATTTCTGTTCGAGATTAGCCAACCTATAACTTGAATGCATGATGCCCTCTTTTCTGTGGTTTCAAGGCTAATCTTCAGGTCAGCGATATCGCTTCTTATGGCCTGTGGACCGTTAATTAGCGTTTGAAGGGTTTTATCGACAGATGGTACCGGATTTTCCTCAACGTCACCACACAGAACAAGTCTACAGGAACAGAAACACTCATATGCAATTTGTAAACATTTATGAGTGTACGGAAGAGCAATTAAACATCTATCGTCACTACGAAATTAGTGACTGTAACTGACCTGCGCGACGAAAACTAAACGCATGGTTGAATTTCATTTATTTCCCAGAAAATTCTGGCTGGCTGCCTGGACTAACCACTGTTGGTTTGCAGCTTAACGAGGTATACAGCTTGAAGAGGTTAGCGATCGTCGCCTGGTCACTTTGCCATGCCCACTGATTGAAGTTAGGTGTGGTGGTTCTTTTATACAGCTTGCATCTGATGACGTCACGAAGCCTTGGTTGGCCACAGGAAAGTTAGCGCTCGCGGTGATCGTGGCGATCGTCGCTTGGCCACTGAGCTGTGCCCACTTGGCGGCATAGAGGAGGCATGGCCCACAGGCGCCTGCGCTCGTGGTCCTGCCACGGCTGCCCCCTTCACCCTCGAGTCCCCTGAGGGCTCCAAGGCACAGAACATGCATGTATCGCACGAACGCTCCGCTGTCACGCCAGTCGACGAGCCAGCGCACGCGGCCAAAGCGCCGGCTGCGTTATCTGCGACATCATCTGCCATGGGCTGCCGGAGAGGCGATAACGAGCTTGCTTCTGACCCAGCGAACGCTCTGCAGCAGTCTGCTTCACAGTTCTACGCTGCGGAACTCGCCGCTGCCTCGCCGGCAACCGGGGAAGACGGGCAGCCACCCGGCCGTGGACGAGACGACCCCCGCGAGCATCTTGGGCAGAGTGAGTCGAGTCGTCCTGCAAGGACGACACATTGCTCGGGGACTCGAACACCAGGTTCCCGGACTCACACGTGCTAAGGGCAATAACCTCCTAAAAAGCCAGGTGACCCGCGCTCAGCGTACCCCACGGAACCATTGTCCACCAAGCGACTCAGATGATTCGTCACCCATACCAGCCGCCAAGAAGCCCCGAGCCGGGCATCACGAACCGGACACGGACAGCGGCTCCTCCTCCTCCGACAAAATGTATGTACGTACTTCTGAAATCTCCGACAGGCAAGATGGCTCTCATCACGTTCTTTCTTTGAATTCCCACTTTCTTAACCCTCCTTGCGCTCAATGTTAAGGGCTTCCGTAACCCATATAAGCAGCGTGACGTAGTGCATTTCGCCAGTACACAGAAAGTTGATCTATTATTTCTGCAAGAATGTAACCTTTGTGCTTGCCGGGATGAGAACGTTTCTGATGACCGGTTTTCTGTGAAAGGTTTTTCTCTTTTAGTTCGCCTCACAGTCCTGGTGTGGGAGTGGTTGCGTTAACGCGTTTGATTTTTATTATCGTCAACGCACAATCCGCGTTGTCAGTGCATATGCCCCGGCCGACCACCTTCAGACCAGACTTCTTCGGTTCTTCAGCGCCGTTTCACAGCCACCCGTACTTTATTGCCGGGAATTTTAACTGCGTGCTTGACCCCGACCGGGATGCACGCGCAGTTGGCGTGATGCAGCGGTAGTTAGCGCACGCGGTTGATTTGCGGCGCATCTAAAGTCAATTCAATTTGAGTGATGCATGGAGCCAATTATAAGGTGGTGGCGGTGGTGATTAAAATATTTATTTACCTTTAACTGTAGGCAGAGAGGCGATTGTGTTGGGGCCCTACTGGCTCCTTCCCCTCACAATAGTAGGTGAAGCCCCTATTTCCAAGAACAGGGAGATAGCCCGGGGAGAGAGTATGCGAGTGGCCTGATTCGGCATGTTCGTCTCCCTGGAGTCCCTGGTGACCGGGGGCTCAAATCATTCCACGCGGAGTTCGACCTACCTATTGCCAGCTAGGCTGCAGAATGCGCAAGGCAAGCGGGGGAGCCCATCCCAGCTAATAGTTCCGACAGGCCCCTCGAGAGTCGGTTATCATCTGTTTCGACTTAGGATTACTGAGTTCCAGAGCAATGACAATCTCCTCCTCGTGTGTTGCGCTGCAGGCTTTGAAAGTGAGCCCGTTAACTGTGTCTGTGTTGTGTACGACTGCGGCCGTGTACTCCCCCCCACCCCCGTGGTGTGGGCCAGCAACGTCCGCGTAATACATGCGTTTTTGGGGACCATAGTATCGCGCCAACGCTCCCGCGCGCGCCTGGCGACGACCGCTACGGTCTTCTCTGGACATTTTGCGGGGAAGATGTCGGACCTAGAGGGCGCGTCTCCAGGGTTGTGGCGCTCTCTTTCCTCAATGTCACAGTCGTATTTGATGTGGAGCCGGTCCAAGAGGCGGCGACTGCACCTGGCTAGTGCAAGACGCTTGTTTTGGTTGACTAAATGGTCCTCTCAAAGCTCTCGACTGATGTTCACCCCGCCCAGCGCCATGAGGTGGCTGGTAGAGGTACAGACCGGGACCGGGAGGCCCTAGCGCCCGTTTCATGATTTTGCATAGATTGACCTCGAGGGCATGCCCTTCCTGTTTCCGCAGGTGGAGGTAGGGTGTCGAATACAAGATTAGACTCGTCGCGAATGCTTTCGCCAGCCGCAAGGCGTCTTCTCATCGTAACCCACCGCGCTTGTTGGAAACCCGGCGGACCATGCGGCCCACCCTGGTCCAACACCTGCCGGAGCTTGTCGAGTGTTGTGTCGCAGCGTCACTGGTTTTGTATGAAGAGTCCGACTCTGATTTCCTTGGATTCGTGAGCTGGACCGCATTTCAAGGAGATACTGAATTAGGTCGAGCATGTGCGCAGGGGCGCAGATGCACGAATTCCGATTTCTGTGGGGAGCATTTCAGTCCACAGTTGCGTGCATAGTGGTCCACTATGATGGCAGCCGTTTCCTGGTTGGTCTCCCCCAGGCGCCGTTGCATGGCCCAGAGAGTGATGTCGTCGGCGTACAGCGCCTGCTGCACCCCTTCGACCGCACCCAGCAGGGCAGGCAGGCGCATCATGGCAATGTTGAATAGCAGAGGGGGACAGTACGACAGCACCGCGTCTTGGGGTGTCCTTCTCCTGCCGATGAGGAAAAGTCCGTGTTCTTGGTTTTGTATTCGGATGTAGAACAGTCTGTCAGTGAGAAATTGTTTCACATACTTGAAGATATTGATGCCGCAGTGGGTTTGACTCAAGTGTGTATGACCCACGTGAGTTACGTTGTCGAATGCTCATTTCTGGTCGAGCGCGAAGCCAATTTATTCGTTTGGGGGCTGCTTGATGGGGTTCAGGACTTCAGGGTCAGGTTGGAGCAGGACATCCTGTGTGGATCTGTGTGGGCGAGATCCGAACATGGCGTCTGTGAAGGTGTGTTGGAGGTGCAGTCGTGAGCAAAAGTGGAGAGACCTCGGCTCCGGGCGCGGGAGTGGCTGCGGGGACGCACCGCGGTGCTGCTATCTCGCGCCGCACGCTCGCTGCGAGAGTGCCCCGACTGACGACGACAACCTTCACCCTCGCTCTCGTGCGGGTGCTAATCACACTTGATAAATTCCTTGTGCGGCGTCCAGCTACTCTGCAGCTGATGGTAGCACCGAAGGGGAGCGCGCTTCGCAAAGCGCCTAAACTCTCTCAATGGAAAGGAGGGCGAACTGCTCCCCTCCTCCTTCGTTTTCGGCGCGTCGATGCAGCGCCTGTATCGGCATGCTGTTGGAAGACACACGCGGCTTCCACTCACTGGCGAATCACTAGGCAGAGAGGAATACATCGAGGCGTAAAATTCAAGGCACCGTGGAACCTCGCTTTGAACGCCCGCGTAAAATAGGCATTAAAAATGTTTGGTACTCACAACACTCTTTATTGCCGTGAGAATTGAACAATCTGAACGCAACATCCAGCTAATACTTAGCGAAGTTGCAAATGACGGCAATTACACAAGCAGCTCGCCAAGGCATCGAATCAGTAATGACGCAACGTCGGGGCGAGCACGAAGAGTCTGCCCTTCTTGTTTTACGGCAGTCCACAGTTGATCAGCTGCGGCCGACGCGGAAATCCCGGCCAGCAAGTTGCACCTTGATCAGCCCCCACACGTTTTCGATGGGGTTCAGATATGCACCTATTGGTGGCCATTCCAGCGTGCGGATGCCCAGCACTTCCTACAGTGTGCCCACGAGGCGTGCTGTGTGAACAGGGCTACGATCCTGCTGGAAAAGAACGCAGCAGGAAAGAAGGAAGCCTTCGATGCGCAGAAGGGGGACCAGGCCAACATTAATGATGATACCCGAGACATCGAGAGCGCACCTGCCACTTGACAGCACGCCCGTCGTATACTCGGGCAGATATTTGTAAAACAGGAGGGTGGAGAGAGACGTAAAGATAAAAGCAAACCAGGTAACACACGATCTCTCTAGGCGAATGAAAGCATTAATATATATTACATTTTTTTGGATAAAGAAGTTTATGATATTTCACAGGTTCAACATCAAGCACCTGATCAATTTTACGGTGCAGCTGTACACCTCTACCCTCCAACGAAATTTTCTTGTCGTCCGCGTCGTCAACAAAATCGCGAGGCCAAAAACTGAATGCTACTCGTTGTGGAAAACTACCCAACAGCATAGAAATCTTATATCACGCTTATAATAAAGCAGTCGTAATGTAAACTAAAGAAACACAGAAATGAAAATCAAGAATTTAAAAGATATTCCAAATTCAATAAATAAAAAAGTAAAATGAAATAAAGAAAAAGAGAGATGGAGCCGAGGTTGTCTGTATCGATCGGTTTCCCTGCCTTCGGGATGTAGGTAACGAGGGACGTCTTCCATTCAGTGGGAAGGAGGGTTCCCCCATCCATAACACATTTATATATTATAGAAGGCACTGGTACGCCGAATCAGTGAGGTTCGCCAAAAGTTTGACGGTGACCTTGTCCTGGCCCGGACGGTGCCCCTCTTCATTTTGACCAGGCTGGCCTGCAGATCGTGCAGCTGGAAAGGCTTGTCCAGTTCCGAGTTTTCCCTGCCTGCGTAGGAGTAGGGCGATCTGCGGGCATCCTGAGTTGCGCACAGGTAGCGACCGGAGCGCTTGTGCCAACTGCGTTGTATTTCCTTGGAATGTATGCATGGCTTTTTGTAGGTGCTTCTGCGTTTCTTTGCGAGTCTGTATTGGGTTGATGAAAGCTCGGAAGAGCCGCCACTTGTTGCGGCTCGACATTTGCATCGGCTCCGTGTTGCAGCGATGCACCAAGATGGAGTCGACAAGCAGGGCCGCGTACTCTGCTGCCTGCCGGGTGACGTCTGCAATGCGCTCTTTGAGCTTCTCGTTGTGTTTCTTCCCGGAGGTGGAGGAGGTGGTTGTCCACGTCCGTGGCCACCTACGTGACCTGTATCTGCTTCTGGTGGGAGCGAAGGTGCAATACGACTGGCCTGGACCAGTTCGTGTAGCCCTGCTTTGCGATGTTCGTGTTGGTGTCGGATGGCAAATTTTGGCGAAATAATAATAATTAGTTTTGGGGGAAAGGAAATGGCGCAGTATCTGTATCATATATCGTCGGACACCTGAACCGCGCCGTAGGGAAGGGATGAAGGAGGGAGTGAAAGAAGAAAGGAAGAAAGAGGTGCTGTAGTGGAGGGCTCCGGAATAATTTCGACCACCTGGGGATATTTAACGTGCAGTGACATCGCACAGCACATGGGCGCCTTAGCATTTTGCTTTCATAAAAACACAGCCGCCGCGGTCGGGTTCGAACCCGCGGGAAGTCCGGATCAGTAGCCGAGTGCCCTAACCACTGAGCCATCGCGGCGGGTAAATTTTGGCGAAAGGTGGTCCGATTGGGGATGCACACATGCGTGGCGGCACTGGTGGGGCGTTCTAGGGTGCGTGTATAAACGGCGGTGTTGAGTATGCAGTGGTCGCTGCCGAGGGTCTTCTCGGTGTAGATCCAGTCTGCGTGTCTTACGTTGCGAGTGAAGGTGAGGTCCGGGCACGTGGCTCGGGTCACATATTTGTCTGCGTGGGTTGGAAATGCCGGGTCGGTGTGGAGAGTGAGGCCCAGTGTGGACGCCAACTGCGCCAGCATGCGTCCGCGCACTTCTTCGTTACGATAGCCCCATAGCTGGCTAGGGGCGCTGTAGTCGCCCACAATCAGCAGGGGTCGCGACCCGCCTCTTTAAGCGCACGGCTAAAGAGGTCCGCGAAGGTCGCTCGCTGCAGTTTCGGGAAGCAGCATACATTAAGTACGTGCAGGGCAGGATCACATCGGCGTAGGGAAGGATCCCTAGTACAGCATACGAGTAAGGTATGTTGAGATTTCGGTGGCTGCAGAGTACGACTTGTGTAGGACTGACGACGAGGGGTCTCGCTGGGACGTCCCGTAGTTAGTCAACTTGGCCGCCGCTCCTGACCGGTGACCTTGCGGTTTTGATCTTCAAGTGAACCAGAGGTCACACCAAGACTAAGCCAATGTATAACTACGGTGTCCTACCACAAGCTGCCCCAGACACCCCATGGTCAAGTCAGGGTCAAAGTTCAAATACAAATTTAAGAAACAATGAGGTTCGACTACTGATCCGGAGTTCCCGAGTTCGAACCCGACCGCGGCGGCTGCGTTTTTATGGAGGAAAAACGCTAAGGCGCCCGTGTGCTGTGCGATGGCAGCGCACGTTAAAGATCCCCAGGTGGTCGAAATTATTCCGGAGCCCTCCACTACGGCACCTCTTCTTCCTTTCTTCTTTCACTCCCTCCTTTATCCCTTCCCTTACGGCGCGGTTCAGGTGTCCAAAGATATATGAGACAGATACTGCGCCATTTCCTTTCCTCAAAAACCAATTATAATTATTATAAGAAACAATGAGGGTATCACGTGGACACCTCAGTTGCGCTTTAAGCTGCGTGCCAGTAGTCAGATGTGCGCTGCATGCGTTGGCACTTAGAACCTTGTAGCAGACACGCGTCACCGAAGCTATAGACCATTGGTGTTCTTTGTGTTGATTGGTGTTAGCTTTGACAACGTTCTCGACGCCGATGATTTTGAGGAAAGGAAAGGCGCATAACTGGCTCCCTGGTTCAGTGCACGCCGCAATCGCACTTTGGGGTACGTGGCTTTTAATAATAATTGGTTTTTGGTGGAAAGGAAATGGCGCAGTATCTGTCTCATATATCGTTGGACACCTGAACCGCGCCGTTAGGGAAGGGATAAAGGAGGGAGTGAAAGAAGAGAGGAACAAATAGGTCCGTAGTGGAGGGCTCCGGAATAATTTCGACCACCTGGGGATCTTTAACGTGCACTGACATCGCACAGCACACGGGCGCCTTAGCGTTTTTCCTCCATAAAAACGCAGCCGCCGCGGTCGGGTTCGAACCCGGGAACTCCGGATCAGTAGTCGAGCGCCCTAACCACTGAGCCACCGCGGCGGGGCCTTTTGTGAGATAGCGAGAGATGTGGCCTGCATGCATTAGCGCTGGCAACGTTGTGGCAGACATGCGCCACTGCAGCAATAGGCCGCAGCGTTTATTGGGTGACCAACCTCTCGCGATCAACCATTGATTTAACCCAGACCTGGCACGGTGGGCGCGTTGCCTATCCAATGTGCGGAACGCACTCAACGTTACAGAGGCCAAGCTGCGTCTACTTATCCGATGTACCACAGCTTCTGCTCTCTAACCAGGTTGAGCAGTAGCTGAACCGCAGCTAATTTTCTTATCAATCGACGCATTTCGAAGCTGTTATATTCAATGTTGTATCAAGGAAGAGAGAGAGAAGTAATTTAGTGAAAGGAAAGACGGAGGGGTCGGAAGGCGGTAAGGTGATCCTGGCCTGCTACTCGACACTGAAGAAAGGGGTAAGGAAAGGAAAATGGAGAGTGAGAATGGAGTGTGATCATGCCAAAATACAATGAATTGCGTGAAGTGGTTTGAGTCAGAGAGGCCGGTACTTGTGATCAGAAAAAAAATATAGCCAATTAAAGAGGTACCAAAAGAATCTTCAGTCATGGTATGGAGTAGTCTGAGAGTTATAGAATTACTCCGGGTAAGAAATGACGAACTACGCCACCTCCCAGAACACGAACAAGTATAGTGGGTTTGGAGTTCAAAATTGCGGGAATATTTCGTTCTTGGTTGAAAGAGGGCCGGCAGCAGGTATGGACCATTTCTTCTGCGGTAGTTGCGCCGACTTTTAATGAGAAGTAAAAAATTAGTGAACCTTTCAGTTTCAGATAACCGTTCAATCCAATAATTTGGTATCTGACACCCCGCCTGGTACGCTCCAAGTCGGCGATCGCCTCCTCCTTCTATTCTCGTTATCTCCACTTTCTCCGCTCCGGTTCTCTGACGCACGCCCCACCGCGCCCCCTGGGGGATTGGGGAGTGGTTTTGGGACAGGAAATTGCCCAGTATCTGTCCACTTATCTCGGCGGACACCTTAACCGCGCCGTAAGGGAAAGGATAAATGAGAGAGCGAAAGATCTCTAATTGGATGCTTGTGGGGAGCGCGTGCACTTTCGTTCCTTCCCTTTTACTGTTGACCCGATGTACCCGGGTTGAAAATAGAAAATTGGTTTTGAGAGAAACGTCTCTTCGAACCCGGCCGCGGCGGCTGCGTTTTTATGGAGGAAAAACGCTAAGGCGCCCGTGTGCTGTGCGATGTCAGTGCACGTTAAAGATCCCCAGGTGGTCGAAATTATTCCGGAGCCCTCCACTACGGCACCTCCTTCTTCCTTTCTTCTTTCACTCCCTTCCTTATCCCTTCCCTAACGGCGCGGTTCAGGTGTCCAACGATATATGAGACCTACTGCGCCATTTCCTTTCCCCAAAAAACCAATTAAAAAAAACGTCTTCCCAGAGTTAATGAATTCTTTTCGCTTTTTCCCTTTTAATAATAATAATTGGTTTTGGGGGGAAAGGAAATGGCGCAGTATCTGTCTCATATATCGTTGGAAACCTGAACCGCGCCGTAAGGGGAGGGTAAAGGAAGGAGTGAAAGAAGAAAGGAAGAGAGAGGTGCCGTATTGGAGGGCTCCGGAATAATTTCGACCACCTAGGGATCTTTAACGTGCACTGACATCGCACAGCACACGGGCGCCTTAGCGTTTTTCCTCCATAAAAACGCAGCCGCCGCGGTCGGGTTAGAACCCGGGAACTCCGGATCAGTAGTCGAGCGCCCTAACCACTGAGCCACCGCGGCGGGGCTCCCTTTTCACCGAAAACCAATTTTCAAATTATGGAGGTCAAACGCAAAGGCGCCCTTGTGCAGCGCGGTGTTAGGGAACGTTAAAGATCCCCAGGTGGCCGAAATTATTCCGGCGCCCTCCACTACGGCACCTCTATCTTCCTTTCTTTTTTTACTCCCTCTTTTATCACTTCTCTTATGGCGTGGTTCAGGTGTCTAACGATATGAGACAGATACTGGGTCATTCCCTTTCTCCAAAAACCAATTATTATTATTATTATTATTATTATTATTATTATTATTATTATTCTCTTGGGGAAGGAAATGGCGCAGTGTCTGAAAAGCGCGGGCAAAAGCACTACACAAGAACTCTTGTAAGCTCCAGGAGACAGTCTACGTCGATGTCGCGGAGTGCACTGACCAGGAAGTGCCTTTCGCGATAGGGATAGTCGGCAACTCGGGCAACCCCCTTGCAGCGGCCACTGCTACGGTGAAGCACGCGGAGGAGGCGGCTATCGCCCTGGCCATCTCCTCAACGTAGGCTGAAAGTCAGTCTTACGCCGCTCCGTTTTGCTGGGAGTTCCTTCTTCATCTTCGTCCCTGGACATGGATTCACTCTGCCCCTCTCCGCTCCCCCACTCTGTTTCGCCGGCTAGCCGCGCCGCCGCCAGCTGCTTCGCATCACGTGATCAACCACGTGACCAACCACGTGGCCAGCCACGGCGCCGCCATGGAGCTCAAGGGCGGCCACGCAGCTCATTGGGTGCCACGCTGAAGGCTCGAAGTGCTCGCGTAATGTAGCTATCGCTACAAAAGGTGTGGGCCTGAAGGTGGCGGCACAAGTGTTGGAGCTGTTATTAAAGAGATTTGTGCGGAGGGGGATAGTGAACCGAGAGAGTGATTGATTCATTTAAACAAATTTTATTTCCATCAGAAAAAAGGCGCCTCCCTCCCCGCCCCCGGCACGCAGGCCTGGAAAGACAAGGAGTCGTGAGAACGCGGATTAGAGGCTGGCAGGCAGCCCTTGGCACGTTGCGGCCTCTTCCGCCAGATGGATGGTGCGTCGCTGGATGGTAGGGTCCGAGCTTCGCAGCAGGGTCTCCCAGGCTTCTCTGCTCACTATATTTTGTCCCATCCCTGGAGATTGTGGGCGCACCCAAATTATCTAGTGGAGGGTCCCTCTCGCCCCCACAGTGTGTGCATCGATCATGCGACCTCAGCTCTGGGTACACGTGGTAAGCTCATACCGGGCTCATAAATGTATTGGTTTGTAGCCGCCTCCACGCAGCAGCTTCTTTATTATTTAATTTTGGGTCTGGCGGGGGTACCAGCCTAAGTCCCAATTTGTAACGGTAACCAATTTCCCCATAATATTGCAGACTGCCGTCGTATGCCCAGTGTGCGGGGCGGCTCGACGGTTACCCGGAAGTAGAGAGCTGGGGCTAGCTCGTGAGCCGCCTCCTTACCAGGAACGGCAGTTTGCGCGGTTGTCGAAATTAACTGAATTTTCATATTCAGCTTTCTTTGAGTGAGGATTTTGGCCTCTTCCAGTGATATCCTCCCCTTTCAAAAATTTTGGATGGCATTTTGCTGTCGCTAACTATGAACTTGGCTTCCGTTCCTACGCAAGCGAGCGCTATCGCAGCTTCCTCCGCAGTCTATATGTTGCGGCCTCGGATGGCTGCCGCGGATACCGGCGCCCCTCGGCCATCGACTACTGAGGCTACCGCCGAACCCGTTCTGCTACTCGCCGCATCCACATAGGCGACTTCCTTCGCTTCCATATTTTCGAACCTCTGCTGTGGAGCTATAGCTTCGGCTCGTTTGGCCCTTCCTTCTACGTTAAAATCTGGGTGCAAGTTTCTAGACAACGGGGCGGGGGGCTGCCAAGGCGTTCCTGCTTTCCCTACTAATTTCGACTTTGGTTTGAATCCCTCTGTCTGGATTGATTCCCACTTTTGCGAGGGTGAGCCGAGAGAGGCGGTAGTGCAAGGTAATATCATGGTACGTGAGGAGCGCGTCGCGCCTATCGATTCCCGGAGGGGGCGGGCTTGCTCGGCCAGTCAATTCGCGAGTGATGAAATTAGCCGCCTCGTTGCCAGGATGGGTCGCGTGAGCGGGCACCCTGATGATTTTGTTTGAGCGAGAGGGGACGGTGCCAGAACGGGAGATGCCGATGGCCGGGGGTGCCACCCGTCCAACCGCGCGTAGTTGTAGACCGCAGGTTTGGAGTCACTGAAAATGTATTCCGCGGAGGTTTGCGTGATAGCAAGTGCAATAGCTGCCTGCTCGGCGTCTACAGAGGTCGAAGTATAGACTGAGGCAGTAAGAGTGGGTCGGAGAGAGCTGTCAGTGACTGCAAAGGTGTGGGCTGGGTAGCGGCGGTATATGGGCGCCATCCACGCAACCCACGGCAGGTTTCCGTCTGTACTCACGCCAGATCGAGGGGCCTCGCGCTGTTCTACGGGAAGGGTGGTGTTCAGGATGGGTATTCTTTGGGAGGGGATGAACGGTTGGAAGGGAGGACACGTGGGAAGGGATGGTTAGTGAGGTGGGAAGGGGGATAAGAGGGGAGAGCTTAAGGGTGGAGAGAAGTGCGCGACCCGGGCGGGTGCAGGAGAAACGGAGGAGCTGGGCCGTGCGATGGGCCTTCGTCAGCTCCGTAAGGGAGTTGTGGACGCCCATGGACGGTAGCCGAGCCGTCGAGCTAGATGTGGGAAGGGATAGGGCCGACTTATACGCCTGGCGAATGAGGCTGTTGACTCTGCCCTCCTCGATGCAAGAAAGGAAGGGATACGGAAGATACTAGATGAAGCGGCTTAGAACAAAGGCCTCGACCAGGCGGCGGAAGTCGTGTTCGCGCATGCCGTGGTGGCGATTGGCAATGCGGCGTATGAGGCGGATGGTCTGGTGTACAGTGTTTGTGAGCCGAGTGATGAGGGTGGTGTGCTTGCCGTTGGACTGAATAGTCCCGGAATGCGGAGGGTAGAGACGAGAGGAATGGGTGTGCCGTCAAGGTAGACGGTTAGGGGGAGGGCGACATTGGGGCCACCCCCCGAGGCAGAAGGAGCAAAAGCTCCGATTTGGTCGGGAAGCAGCTCAACCCGGTAGCCCGGGCGGGAGTCACCACTGCGTACACACCCGCCTGCAGAGTGGTCTCCATGTCGCCAAGATTGCCGGTGGTCACCCAGAGGGTGATGTCATCGGCGTAGAAAGTACGAGACAGAGCTGGGATAATGCGCCGAGCACGTGCCAGCGGGAAGTGGGTTATGTTTAAACGAAGAGGGGACATGGCACAACATTGGGGGGTACCCCCGTTGCCAAGGGAGAAAGAAAGAGAAGAAAGTAGGCCATATGAGATTTCGGCTGTGTGCTGGTGAGGAGAGCGGTGACGTAAGCATTGAGCATTAAATCCTAGGTGGACAAGTGGGGACGAAATTCGAGTTCTCTCCGGTCGTTCTTGTCAGGGGTCGAAACAACCTCCCAGCGGCCTCGAATTAGACTATTGCGCCTATCCCTCCTTCAGTTAGGTTCATAGTGGTTGGCGGCAAAATAAGGTCGTATTGATTTCTATGACAAGGGATGACTGAAACACGCTAGCACGGGGGGTGTTGGCATTGCTTCTGCTTCACGCTCGAACTGGCCCGAAATTGGGCCCTCTAGGGGAGGAGGGCGGATGTGTCGTACTCCTGAGCTGTGCGCTGCCGCACTGCGCGCTTTCCTTGGATTTTGAGGCCAAAAGCTTCACGACATTAAGTTGAAGCAATCGTAGCGTAGGCCGGAGAATGACCTTGAATGAGCTTCAGCCGAACCACGTTAGCCGTGCATGACGACATGTGGTACAGTTATGATGTCGAACCTTTGACCCCTGACCTTGACCCATGACTTTTAGTTGACCATCGACATTGGGTGATCTTTGTGTTGACCTTTAACCTTAAGAGCATTCGATGGGGTGATGTGAAGCCACGTGATGACATCCGATAGGGGTGTCGTAAGACCATGTGATACACGTCATAGCCACGTGGTCGTATGGGTATACAGGGTGTCCACGCTAACTTTAGCCTGGCTTTAAAAATATGTCGCGGCACTATAAGGCGACGCGACCATGTTGCTGGCCATTGCATGGAGCTACTCACAATAATTTTTTTGTGTTGTGCTTAATTGCATAATTAGTTGAGATTATTTATTCAACTTCGCAAGCAACGAAGATAGGCGAAGAAGTCCAATTAAGCAAAACAAAAAAATTATTGTAAGTTGCACAATGCAATAGCCAACAACATGCATTTGGTCGCGTCGTCTTAAGAGTGCCGCGGCATATTTTTAAAGTGTGGGTAAATTTAGCGTGGGCACCCTGTATATAGCACGGCTGTCGCGAGCGTGTAACGGGAGCGTTTCAATGGAGGCGCAACGCAAAACGGCGTCCTTGTGGTGTGTGATATCAGTGCGCGTTAAAGATTCCCTACTGGTCGAAATTACTGCGGAGCCCTCCACTGTGACACATCTTATAATTGGTTTTCGCGGAAAGGAAATGGCGCATGATTGTCTCACATCTCGGTGGACACCCGAATCGCGCCTTCACGGAAGTTATCGAGGTGGGAATGAAAGAAGAAAGAGGGAGAAGTACCGTAGTATTGATTCTATTCCGGATGACTCATACCTCTTGAATTCATTTTATTTTTCCCAATTTTTTTTTATCTTGATTCAGTCTTCTGACGTTTCCTTCCCCGCGCAAATGCTTCATTGGCATTCTACCCTATACCTTGGCCAATCCCCCCCACGTGGGTATGTGCCATATTACTTGAGGAGAAGAAGAAGAAGAAGAAGTACCGTAGTGGATGGCTCCGGAATAATTTGTCATTTGGTCGAACCCGACCGCGGCGGCTGCGTTTTTATGGAGGCAAAACGCTAAGGCGCCCGTGTGCTGTGCGATGTCATGCACGTTTAAGATCCCCAGGTGGTCGAAATTACTCCTTTCTTCTTCCCTCCCTCCTTTATCCCTTCTCTTACGGCGCGGTTTAGGTGTCCAACGATATATGAGACAGATACTGCGCCATTTCCTTTCCACAAAACCAATATCATTATATGATAAACGTGCACTGACATCTCACAGCACACGGGCGCCTTTGCGTTTCTTCTCCATAGAAACGCGGCCGCCGCGGTTGGGTTCGAACCCGTGTACTCCGGCTGTGTAGCCGAGCTCTTTAACCACTGGGCCAGCTGGGCGGGCGCTGCATGCTTGTTGTCCTCAGGAAGACAATAGCGTGTACCCACTGCGGGGCCTGCTTATGAGGGAAAGGGAGGTTTTTTGGATGTTTTTTTATTAAAATAATAGTAAAAAGGAAGGAAAATATTTTTGCTAGCCCCGGCATCTGCCATCGATACAGAAGCACCTGAGTTGGGGCAGCGGAAATAAAGGATAGCAGGCTATCTTTTTATTTGCGCTACCCCAGTTCAGGTGCTTCAGTATCGATGGCAGATGCCCGGGCTAGCAAAAATCTTCTCCTTCTTTTTAAAGGGAGTGGAAGAAGAAGAAATGGACAGCGGTGCGCGTGCCAGTCTTCGTCGACACAAAGCGCGAGGGGACGTACTGTGCATGCCGGTCAGTCTCTCGTAGGAATTCTGTTCGTGCTGTTCTGTTTTCGACCTTGTGCCCTCAAGTCACCGGTGCTTTCTTAGAAAGAAAAATAAGCGGTCTACCTCGACGACTAGGAGTCACTTCAAAACCGGCTTCTCGTGTCCCACATCTCCTCAGAGCACCGACCACTTGCCGAACACGACAGCGGGCACTGCTATAGTTTGAACAATTGGTGTAGTGCATTCGGCGTGCTGCCACTTCTTTCTGCTTCGTACCTTTCGGCGTGTGAGTGCGGCGTTCACAGCGGGTGTCCCTGTTCTTGTTGAGGCATAACTGCGTTTGTGCGCCGGCCAAGGTGCCCGGAAGCGACCGCACCTTCGGAAACGCCGTGTTCCACTGCAACGCCTGGGTCCAGCCACTCATTACAGCCGGGAAGACGCTGTCGTCCAGGTGAGCGTCTTCCTTTTGAAACGGAAACGCAGACGCGTTGTGAGGTGCCAAGTCCAGCTTTCTTGGATAGCACTTTTAATTTGAGGCAGCTGTAGAATTGTGTCAGATAACGTTATGAACATATTGACGGATATGGTCTACACTCAAGGTCAAAATATTTTATTCAGGCAAGTACAGACAAGTAGGAGGCAGACATGAAGGCTTGTTAACGTCTGATTGGTGTCGGCCTCCTTTCATTCTCTCCCCCTCCCGACACGCATCACTCAACAGCAGTTATCGTTTTTCTTCAATTTTTCTAGGCCATAAGGGCAACAACACATCAAGGCAAAATAGTAGACAAGGTTAATTCATATCAGCCCTTCACTGTGGCCTTCCTCATAGCGTGAGTCACTTCGGGACATTAAGCCCCATAAAACAAACCAAACTAAACCTTAGGCCTCAGGGAGAGTGTCTGTGCCTGCATCGACATCGGGATGGGTACCATCCGATTCGAGTATAAAATGTTCAATTGTTTCTAAATGTTATGAAGTTTTATGACTGCCTACAGATTCACCACACACTGCACATGCGTCATCTTCTTGGTTAATAATAGTAATAATAATAATAATAGGTTTTTGGGGAAAGGAAATGGCGCAGTATCTGTCTCATATATCGTTGGACACCTGTACCGCACCATAAGGGAAGGGATAAAGGAGGGAGTGAAAGAATAAAGGAAGAAATAGGTGCCGTAGTGGAGGGCTCCGGAATAATTTCGACCACCTGGGGATCTTTAACGTGCACTGACATCGCACAGCACACGGGCGCCTTAGCGTTTTTCCTCCGGTGCCCGCGTGCTGTGCGATGTTAGTGCACGTTAAAGATCCCCAAATTCCTATTTGTAGCTTTGCGTTCTCAGACACCCTGACGTAACTTCAAGAGTGGTGCACTGTCTCTTGAGTTATCATAGAGCGATTTCTTTCTGATCTAGTAGTAGCAGTAGTGGTTTATTAAAAATTAGTAATAAAAACGAAGGAAAAAGAAGCCATCGCTAGGGGGACCACCTACCTAAGCTGGGGCAATGGAAATAGAGGGATAGCAGGCAGACTGGAGAAATGAAATGAAAGAAGTGAGGGGATAGCCAGGTGGATTCCAAGGGAAGGAAAGCGTAGCAGGGGGCGGCAGAAGGTTAGGTGGTGGTTTGCAGGCACAGAGTGGGCGCAGCTGGCAAAGGACAGGATTAACTGCAGAGACATGTGAGAGGCTTTTGCCCTGCAGTAAGTGTAGTCAGGATGATGAAGATGAGGACGGGCGCGTGGGATGCCCATAATCGGAAACGATCTTACTGATTTGCCTTTTTCAAATTGGATATAGTTCTACACTCTGCTTCTCTTCCATTGCATTAAGCCAGTTTTTGCCTTCTGCGTTTTTGCCTGTCGTTTAAAGCAGCACACGCTGAAGATACCCAGGTGTTCGAAATTATTCTAGAACCTCCCGGGTTCGATCCCGACCGCGGCGGCTACGTTTTTATGGAGCAAAAACTCTAAGGCGCCCGTGTGCTGTGCGATGTCAGTGCACGTTAAAGATTCCCATGTGGTCGAAATTATCCAGGAGCCCTCCACTACGGCACCTCTTTCTTCCTTTCTTCTTTCACTCCCTCTTTTCCTCCTTCTCTTACGGTGCGGTTCAGGTGTCCAACGATATATGAGACTGATACTGCGCCGTTTTCTTTCCGCAAAAACCAATTATTATTATTACTATTACGTAAGCTCTCCACTGTGGCACCTTTCTCTCTCAGGTTCTTTCAGTCCAACCTTCTTCCCTTCTCTTACGACGCGGGTGAGGTGTCCTGCGATAAGGGAGACAGTTATTGCGCCTCCCATTTCCACAAAACCACTTTTCTCTGATCGTCTCTCTTCTGCCCACAGGACTTCGGCGATCCATCGAGCCGGTCAGCTGCTGCTCCTGTCAGGCCGAGTTGGCAGGCGGTCGTTGCCCCCCACACCACCAACCACGGCTTTGTCTCGGTCAGCTGAGGTGGTGACCGCCGCGACTCAGGCGAGCCCCTGGAAGCCGGAACACACCGAACTAAGCTCTGCCACTTCAAGTATTATCCAGAAGGACGTGAGAACGGAACACCGGCCGACGCCTCGTGCATGACGCAACCAGTTTCACCACTTCCTCCCAAAGAATTCTCCATCTAAACAAGAGCGCGACGAGGACGAACAGGAACCACTACTTTGACCAGAGGCGCACGTCGGCAGGTCAGTACAGAGCAAGTCTTCTTGGTCATCGTAAATCTACACCAGTAATTCTAATAGTTTCAGCGTTACGCAGTTTGCTGCAACCGATACCAGAAAATATGCCATAGTCTGATACGATTCAAGAACAAAGAGGCAAGTGCGCATCGAAGGCGGCCCTTCCAACCAATGGCGCCGACCTAATGTCGTGACGTTGGGGTCAGTCGGCTGACATCTGCCAGCCAAATGCGATGTCATGCTAGCAAGTGAAGGGAGGTCAACGTGACATCGGATGTCTTTGGCTCAAAGGCCTCCTTTGATGCGCACTCGCAGCTTCTTGTGTGAATTGTTTGCGACTATAACCTCTAAATACTCACCTCCTGGCACCATGGACAAAGTTGCACGTCACATGACATCCACCCTGTCACTTTCAACACCGCAGAATCTACAGTTATTGCATGCTATTCAGTCCTGCCTAAGCATCCTTCTCCGTCTTCGGAGCCACTATTCCCCAACTAATTTCCACGGAGGCTGAAAAGGTTGCGAAAGGCATTGGCGTCACTGATGCTCAGAGTAGCCTAGTATACTTCTGAGCTACAGCGTGGATCCTCTTCTCCGTTAGGAAACGTTGCGCAGCTTCCCTGTCAGCGAACGCGGGGGTTGCGCTTTCGTTTACCTCCAACATACCCTGCTTTCTTCACTGCCATGATATTGTCGCCTAGTGCTCGCATAGGTGTAAAAGCTATAAGAAAATTCTCCTTTCGTTTCCTTCTAAATGTCGACTGCGACAGCAAAGTTGGTTTTATCAGCAACGGAAGACTAAAAACAATAAGTCAGCGCAAAAGGTTCCAGAATGTTTGTTGCTTTGCGAGCGTTAATTAAGCAGCAACAGCTGTGGAGTTCCTAAAGTTGCGGCGCACGACATAGGATCCCAAGATTGTGAAAACATTTTCACCCATTCCAACCCAATCGATGTCCAGCATTCGTGGACAAAAATTTTGAATATTGGAAACTAAGGCAATGTTATGGAAATATTGAAAGTAAGGGTCCATTGTTTCGATGTGGAGAAAAATATTTCTTTTAAAGTTTTTGTCTCGCTGGCATCGAGTATTTAATACTTCCATGGAAAACCAATGGGAAACGCCTTTTGGCGATAGCGAGAACGTCAACACAAAAAAAATGTAATCCTGCCGACGGGAGATCTGCGGCTACATTGATTGTTATATTGAAATCTTACAATGTATCAAAGAATTGCGTTCTCTAAACAATTATTACGTGGTCCAAGACGAGAACGACGCAAGAACGCCCCGGGCAAAGCAGACAGGTCAAGAGCACAGGGCCCGAACAGAGCAGAGCACAGAGCACCTAAGCCCGGAGCACGCGTACCTCCGAGACACTTCTTCCACCTCGTCTTCATCAAGAATATCCATTGCACGGCCCCGGTCGCAAAAACACCGTCTCGGTGTAGATTAGGGCGTGGCAACGGATGGCGAGAGGTAGGGCTTGAGGCGAGAGACGCGAACAACGTCACGCTGAGGTGCATGGGAGGTGGTCTCCGGGAAGGCCGGGGTGATATCGTAGGTGACAGCGGTGACCTCGTGGAGCACATGGTATGGGCCAACATACCGGGACAGAAGTTTTTCGCAAAGCCCGACGCGGCGTGATGGCGACCAAAGCAAGACGAGGGCTCCAGGGAAGAAAGTTACCATGCGATGGCGGCGGTGGTAGTAGTCCTGCTGTGAGGCCTGCGGCGCTTGTAGTCGGTATCTAGCCAGCTGGCGGGCGTGGTCAGCCTAGGCAATTGCATCGTGTGCATATTCAGAAGGTGGTGAAGGAGATGTCGGAAGCAGCGTGTCCAATGGTAATTTGGGCTCACGGCCGTACAAAAGATAGAACGGTGAGTAACCGGCAGTGTCATGACGGGAAGAATTGTAGGCGAAAGTCACTTATGGAAGGGCAATGTCCCAATCCCAATGGTCCGGGGAAACGTACATTGTGAGCGTATCCGTGAGAGTGCGGTTGAGGCGCTCTGTGAAGCCGTTGGTTTGGGGATGATAGGCGGTTGTCAGCTTATGTTTAGACGAGCAGGAACGGAGAATGTCGTCGACAACTTTAGAAAGAAAGCAACGGCCGCTGGTCGGTGAGAAGTTGGCGGGGTGCACCGTGATGGAGGATGAGGTCGTACAAGAGAAAGTCGGCAACATCAGTAGCAGTACTGGTTGGGAGGGTCCGCGTGATTGCGTAGCGAGTGACATAATTGGTGGCAACGGCAGTCCATTTGTTTCCGGAGGTGGACTCGGGAAACGGACCCAGAAGATCCAAGCCAACACGATTCAGGGAGCACATCAACAAGTTGGAGCATACCCGCCGAGAGAGTGGCAGGACGTTTCCGGCGATGGCACGGGCGCAGGCACGAACATAGCGGCGTACGGACTGGTAAAGGCGGGGCCAAAAGAAGCGACGACGCACGCGGGCGTAAGTACACGAGACACCCAGATGTCGAGCAGAGGGGAGGTCATAGAGCTGGTGGAGGACATCGGTGCGAAGCTGCTTTGGCACAACAACCAGGAGGACGGGGCCGGCGGGTTTCAGCCTTCTGCAGTATAGAGTCATGATGCAGCACAAACCGGCGCAGAGCAGGGTCAGGTGGGGAGGAGTTAAGGCGGTCAATAATAGAGCGGAGCTCGATATCCCGTCGCTGCTCTTCGCCAAAGTGAGTAATAGCAGAGACCTAGAACAGGTCAGCCGTGCAGTCACTGCCAGATTGGTCAGAAGAGTCAACGGGATATCGGGAGAGGCAATCAGCATCGGTGTGTAGCCGACCGGACTTATAGACCATGGTGTAGTAGTCTTGTAGACGTAAAGCCCAGCGTCCTAGCCGGCCAGTAGGAACGGGAGAGACAGTGTGTTCACCTGGACCGAGGCGATGGTATAGGGCAGAGAAACGTTGCGGCTCAGCAGGAGATCGATACTAGGTGCAACGAGGTAGTCGCTACTGGGAACGGGGGGGGGGGGGGGGTGTCAGTGCAACGAAGGAGGCGGCTTCAGAGGGCAGGCGAGCATTGTCTACATTGAACAGGCGGAGGGAAGGATCGACGTGCTCGGAACGGGGATGTGGGAGCTCTAGTTGTAGGACACCCTGCGAGCAGTCAATCAGAGCTGAATGGTCAGAGAAGAAATCCATGCCGAGAATGAGGTCGTGGGCGCAGGTGGACAAAACGGTGAACTGAACCGGGGTACTGTAGCCGGCAACCATGATGCCAGCAGTACATAGTCCTTCCACAGCAGGTGTGCCTCCATCCGCCACACGCACGAGGGACGTTGCATGCGTAGGCACCTTGCGGAGGCGACGACGAAGGGCAGAACTCATCACAGATACATGTGCACCGGTGTCAATGAGGGCGCGCACAGGAAAACTGTCGACTGTGACGTCCAGTAAGTTCGGTCGAGTGGTCAGTAGAGGATTTCTGGTCGGAGTCATTGATGCAGCGTCGCCTCCGGGAGCTGCATCAGCTAGTGTTCCAGAGTGTAGCGAACGTACGGGGCAGTGGCCGAAAGACGGAGCAACTGCGGTGAGCGTGAGCGACGGCCTTGGGGCGACGGTGAGCGGGAATTCCGGAAGGAAGGAGCAGACTGATCGCGCTGGGAGGGGGCGGCGAGAAGCGGCGCTGAGGGTCAGGTCGGTAGTTGGAGAAGACAGCGCGCGGAGGCGACGACCAAGGGCTGCGGCAGAGTCGAGAGATATGTCCATCGCGGGAGCAGGGAAAGCAGATGGGTCGGACGTGAGCCGTGCGCCATTCCGCCGGAGTGCGGTAACGGGACTTGGAGTAGTAGGTGGGGCGGAAAGCAGGGGAAGGGGTCTGGTGGACGGGTGTGCGGCCAATGGAACACACCTGAGGGGAAAGATCCAGGTTTGCCAGTTCTTGCTTGACGACAGCCTGAGTAAGCGACATAACGGGCAGGGTAGTGTCAGGGAGGGATGGCGGGGATATGACAGGTGCGAGGGCCTCCAGTTCACGTCGACGATCCGGGTGACTGAATCGGTGACGACAGGGGCGTCCGAGGGCGCGCAGGATGGCGATCGCTGTTCCTCGCAGGAAGATGTCGCCGCCGTGTTAGGAAGGCGAGAAAACGATTGCGGAATGCGGCGGCCTTTCACTTGCTCAAATTTACGGCACTCTTTAATGATCGAGTCAATTGTGGCACAGTCTTTATAAACAAGCAAGCTGAAAGCATCATATGCAATGCCTTTGAGCAACATGGCCCACCTTATCGGTCTCACTCATAGCAGCGTCGACCTTGTGGCAAAGAGCCAAGACGTCCTGAATGTAGGCCACGTAGCTTTCTGTCGAAGATTGTGCTCGAGACGCGAGCTTTTTCTTGGCGGCGAGCTGGCAGTCATCAGGCCTACCGAATAGCGTCAAAAATTTCTCTTTAAAGGTGTCCCAGCTTGTGAGGTCTTCCTCGTGGGTCTCGTACCACACCCGTGCCGTGCCATTGAGATAAAAGGTGACATTGGCGAGCATTAACGTAAGGTCCCACCTGTTATCGGTGCTGACGCGTTCGTAGAGGCTAAGGCAGTCTTCCACAACCGTGCCATCAGTGCCGTAAAATGTGCCGGGGTCGTGAGGAGGAGCCATGATCACGAAAGAAGCGGTAGTGGGGCTCCTTGACTCGCCGGGTGGAGGGAATGGTGGTAGACCCGGCCTGACGACCACTACGAAGCTGCGTGGTGTGCTCAGCGTAAAATCCGCACCTCCACCAAAGACGTTACGTGGTCCAAGGGGGGAATGACACAAGAACGTCCCGGGCACAGCAGACAGGTCAAGAGCACCGGACCCGCACAGAGCACCTAAGCCCGGAGCACACGCACCTCCGGGACACTTCGTTCACCTCGTCTTCACCAGTAATATCCGTTGCACTATTTCTTGTTCAAAACTGCTTTTGTCTAGGATTCAGCAAACAAAGGAATGAAAAGAGGTGCTCGTTATGACATACATGACGGAGGCCAACAGCTACCGAAACCAAAGAGCATAGGGAATGTTTTTGTTTAATTAGAAGCGTTGAGTTATTGGAGATGAATAGTGTAAATATTTTATCGGTTAAAGATAATTGACAAGAAAGCAGAAGAAAATAAACCACATGCCGCCAGTTGGATCCGCAACCAAGACCTCCGAATTTCGCCTCCGGTGCTGCACCTGGTGTACTGAGCTAAAGCGACGGCTGTCCAATCTTCTGCTTTCGTTCAAAGCGGCAGACATAGTCCGCCCTCTTGGGTGCGCAGAATTGTTGGGTACGGTAACTCGTGTGGTCTCGAAACGTCTCCCAGCCCTGTTTCAACCTCAACGTTATTTTTTTTGCGCCTTCTTTCTATCCACGGCAGAAAGTGCGGGCAGCAGGGCATAAAGGGGCCGGTCGGCTGCTCCGGGCAGGGCCGGCGATAAGAGGCGAGGAGGCGCCATGCAAAGCTTCCGCGAGCTGACGGGACTCGAGCCGCACGACGTGCTCACCGAGGAGGACCTGGTGCTCGTCAAGAAGCGGAAGCCGTGGTCACTCCTCGAGCCGCTGCCCGACGGAATCCGAGTGCACCGCAGCGGACCCTTCCTGCGCCTCAGCCGCGACACACTGGTCGCCGGACACCAGGCGGGACAGCTTCGCGTCACCGACGTAGAGGTGTGTAGGCGCCATTCGGCCACTCTCCTTTCTCTCAGCTTAGTGTGTACGGTTTCAGCGAAAAGTCCACAGATAACCTCGCAGTCTGATAAAGATATAGTAGGTAGGTAAGCTTTGGTGATTAAAATCAGGGGAATGTTTCTTCACGCTTGTGGGTGGGGTCCTCATTCCAGGGCTCCACTGGCTTGGGCTGTCAGGCGGACCTGTTTTATGATGGCTCTATGTTCCTCGATACGATCGCTGGTCAGCATCGCCTCCCACCGCTCAAATGACGTGTACTACGTCTGTAAGTGGTTCGGTTTCGCCCCCGTCCGGACGAAATGCGGAAGAGTGTTGGGTGGACCTGGCGCCATGGGCATGTGTCAGGGTATAATGTTGGGTGCATGACGTGAAGTTTGTGGAGGTGAGGAAAAATGTTCGTTTTGACCTGACGCCTGGAGATAGCGTCCTGGGTGTGAGAAGGAGGGTATTTTCGGCACTGGAACTCAGCTTTTGTTGTACATTGAGAGGATCGAGATGAATTTGAATGCGCTTGATGTCCCGTTGGGGCGGACTTTGTGAGGGTTTTAATTAGGCAAATATATACGTATTCTACCATTTAATTGTGGCTGACACATTGCAAAACCGCCCGGACCCCACCCCGTGATCGCGTACGCTACCGACCACTGCGGGCCTTGCCGTGAGAGAACAAAGAAACGACAGTCTGGCTGACACAAACACGCATTTATTGCTACAACAATGACGCCAGCTAGCAACAAAATATGCTAAGGAATCGAGATCACCCGACTCACCAGCACGGTTACGAGCCAATGTTCGACCACGCTAGGGCAGGGGATACTCCGCGGCAGGAAGGGAAGAGATGCGGGAGAACGTTCCTCCCCACGAGGCCTCGCCCCGCTGGCGGAGAGCGGAGCGCTGCGGGCGATGCGCCAGCCCCCGACGAGCGTCCCAGCCCAAGAGAGAATGTGCTCTCCCGTGCGCGCAGCAATCACGCCGTTTCTGGCGCTCGTTTCGCTACGACGCCGGCGCCCTCTCTTGTTAGTTAAGGTAACTAACCAGCGAGAGCTACGTGGCGCGACCCTCCTCGAGGCGAAAGCGAGGCAGGGTGCACCGCGAGAAAGCTAACCAAAGTGGAAGTCGTGAGGGAAAGTCTCCACAACTTAAAACAGACTACAGTGAAAACTTCCAGACCTCCGATTTGCGAGGAAAAATGGCTGGCTGTTTAGCATTGTTAGGCCCAAAATATTGTGCAAAATGACGGTTTTTTTGGAGGTGGACACCATCGCCACGTAATTTAAAGCGCGATTGAGGTGTCCACGGTTCCAGAGAGCCAGTTAAGCGTCTTACTTTTGCTCAAAATCAACGTTAGTCAACTTTCCGCTGGCTTCGAGGAAAGGAAAAGCGCATAACTCCTCAATTTGTAGGACAAACCACCGCCTACTCACAGCACGATTGAGGTGTCCACTGACCCAGTGAGCCGGTTACACTTGCTACGCGGAGGCTTTCACATGTATACGTAGGCGTACACACCGCTGAAACTCGGACTGTGCGGTTACAAGTGCTTTCGCACTGAAAACGAAGCTATGAATACCGTCCAAATTATTGGTCACGTACGAGTACTATGGCGTCTGCCTGTTGTCATGACATCGCGCCAAACCGTCCTGCATTTGCCATGGCCGTTAGCAGGCGCACACTGGTACGTTCAAGGCAGTTTACCGCGACGTCTTGACTGTAGGTCGGCGTCATTGGTTGGAGAAGTTCCGCGATGGGCATTTGCCGTTGCTTTCGGGGGTTCTATCGAATTCTGACGCGGATGGTTCACATACGGTTTTAAGTTCTCCAGAATAAGCCCGGTTATTCAACTTCAGAAAAGTGCTTAGTCGGGCTGGTTCGGGCGTGTCCTTCTTTGTGTCCTGTCTGTTAGCGCTTTTCCGTCGGTATTCAACTTCGTTGCACTTTAATAAACAAGCCTTAAAGGCAGTCTACCAGTATCCAACAGCTTAATCAGCTTTAAAGTATACAACAGCTTTATTTTACCAGTACTCACCTACGGGACAGAAACATGAAAGCTAACAAAAACGGTTTAGCTCAAGTTGACAACAGTCCGAACTATGGAAAGAAAAAGGATGGGTGTAACGTTAGAGACCGGAAGTGCGCAGAGTGGGTCAGGAACAAACGCGGTTATGTTATCCTAGTCGAAATCAAGGGGAAGAAATGGGCTTGGGCAGGGCATATAATGCAAATGCAATATATCCGCTGTTCCCTAAGCGCCACGGAGTGGATTCCAAGAGAAGGCAAGCGTAGCAGGGGGCGGCAGAAAGTTGGGTGGGCGGATGAGATTTAGAAGTTTGCGGGCATACGGTAGGCAGAGCTGACAAAAGATAGGGTTAATTGGAGAGACGTGGGAGAGGTCTTTTCCCTGCAGCTGGCGTAGTCAGGCTGATGGTTACGATGATGAAACAAGCAAGATCACGTGGTCCCAGGCAGTCCAGGGTCGTCCTGATGGAGCAGTCATTTGGAGACTGCATGTTCTGCGTCATTCAGCGCTCGACTTTACAGCCGTCCTCTTCCGCTCCAACGCTAAGGGGTGTCGCTGACGGTCCCTGCAGGTGGCGGTGTTCGCGGGGTGTCCTCGGTTCGGCTGCTCGCAGCGTTTCCGCGAGGCCGCCGCTGCCCTCTGCGCCGGGGCCGACACGATCGCGGTGGTGCACAACCTGAATGCGATGACGGACCTTCTCGCCCTCTTCCCCAGAGTGGGCACGCTCCACCTAATGCACGATCTCGTGGCCCACGGCGCACGGAACGAGGACGACAAGGCACCCAATAGGCGCGAGGAGCAGGCTGACGGCGACAAAAAAGAAGAAATGGTACGAGCCGGAGTGCAGAGTTCCTGGTTAGGTATCTCATCTCTAGTGCGCAATTAAACAGTCATTTTTATACGATTAATATAAACAAATCCTGACTTTTCGCTCCCAGCCCAAATAAGTGAGGGTGATACCTCTATATCCTAGCGACTCTTCCCTAGAGGCGTGAGAGGGCCACCTCAACGGGCCACCTAAGGAGAGGTCAACACTGCCTACACACTGGCGCTGTTCCATGCCTTGTCGACCTCGCTGTAGTGACGTCATGTCTCGGGAAAGGAGGACGTGGAGAGGCCATCCTTGTCTCATTGGCATTGGTCAGGCCTAAGTGGGTCTCCTAAGTAGGGACTGTTCTGGAGCACACCTATTCCACATAACTACCTGTATTATCATTGGCCAGAAAGTTGAATGTGGGTCTTCGCTTAGGGCGTACAACGGTCACGCCTTGTATTCATACCAGTCGACATGTAGGAGGAGTGATGCCAGTCAGTATAAAGGCTGCGACAGAAAGCACATGACAGCCTTTCGGTTGTAGAATTCGGAGGTGTCCCCAGCTATTCTCCCAGAGTGTATAAGAACCGATAGCTTCACCTTATCGTTCATGCACAATGGTTCCCCTTTTTGACGCCCTTGATTCCGTCCAGGGCCTTGATTCCAGGTGTGCTAACTCCCGATGCCTAAGGGTGCCGATGGTTGTACTCCATCTCGCAACGACTTGCTATTAAGCGGAGTCTACGAAGACGAGGGGACAGCTTCCACAAGTTTGTTTTCCTCACGCGTTTGGGAGTCAACGACACTTTTCTGGAAACTTCCACTCCGCTGCAAGAAGTGGGATAGACTATAGGCTTGAAATCTTCTAAATGCCAACGGGCAGAATGACCAGGCAGTAGTACTAGCTGTTAGCGAATGTACCTCCTTCTGTGCCCCTTCCTTCTGCTTTAAAGGCTCCTGTCTCCGCTATCGCTTCAGGATGCTAACGCATTTACAGGTTAAGCCATCCAGATATATCCCGTTCTCCTTCCCTTCCCTGTCCGCGCTGCGTGCGCCGTGGCAGGCTCCTTCGCCGGGGCACGATAACTCGGCGCTGCGTTCCTTGTACGGTGACTGCTGCGCCCTGGGCCTGAACCACCTGTTCGTGGACACCGAAGCGGCCGGCAGCCTGGTTGCAGACTTCGCCCAGGTACGTAAGCCCGCGGATATGCCCCACGTCTCAGGCCAGTGTTCGAAAGCTAAGGTCCAAGGAAGGGGAGGACCAGTGTAGAAAAGGCATCTGCATTCCTCGTGTGACGTCACGCACCTAGCCCGGTTACTATATTACGGCATGAATTTATAACACAAGGCTCAAGAAGCGACTCCTGGTACGATAAGAAGCGACGCCCCCCAAGATCTTGAACATTGTGTTCTATATTCATGTCGTGATTTTGCTAACTGAGCTAGATGTAGGATGTCACAGGAGGAATGCAGATGCCTTTCTTTTCTAGGAGGCACTGGCAAGACACAAACGATGCGTGTTCTTCTGTGAGCTCCTGTCTTTCCTTTACGACCGTTTTTGAACGCAGCAGAGATGGGAAAAAAGGCGATTTGCTGGTAGATATCAGTGCAGTAGCATAAGAAGCCCCATGGTGCCAAAATGGTCGCCGGCCATAAAATTCCCCCATTCACTGGCCGGAAGTGACATCACCAGACAGGAAGTTACAAAGGTTACCAATAAAGGAATCGGCAGCTGCTACTGCTATCGTATTGTCAATGCATAATGGAATTAAGTGTCTGTGAATTTTTCAGGCCGCTATCGCTCGGTTTATGGTAGTCGAACGGAGTATTCGTGATTTCTTTCAGGTTTCTGCCCCATTGGCTTCCTCCTCCAACATATCGCGGAGTCTGATTTGCTGTAAGGTCGGAAATGAACTAGAATGCTTTGTCCCGTTGCTATATGGGGTCATTGATGTGGATGCATCCTGTTCAAATCACGCTCTCATTAAGCCATTCCCTTTTCAGCTTCTTCACCCCTAGATAATCCTCCACATCGTCTTGGCACTTCTTTCGGCCTTCTCCCATCGACTTAAAATTTTTTCACCTTCCTTGCAATCTATTCGTCCTCCCTCATTACATGACTGTAGCATCACAGTCATCCTTCTTTAATTTTTCGTTCCGTACGGTCTTCTCTGTTCACTCCACACACTCGATATTAGCATGCTCATTCCTACAAATTTCATATTCTGACCTTCATAAGGGCTATTTTTTCGGGAATATTGCAGCGAAAAAAAAGTGGAACACACTGCGTATGCGGCAATGTTCCCATGGTTAGGCCTAGTGTCCAAACCGGCATCCCTTCCCAAGATGTATACGGAGTGTCGGCAGACTGCCCATGTATGATACTGAAGCAGACCTATTGTGGTGGTGGTGGTAGTGGTTTTATTAAAAGTAGTAGTAAAAAGGAAGGAAAAGCTTTTTGCTAGCCCCGACATCTGCCATCGATACTGAAGCACCTGAGCTGGGGCAGCGGATATAAAGGACAGCAGGCAGAATGGAGAAATGAAATGAAAGAGGTGAGGGGACAGGAACAGAGGATAGGGGGAGAAGTAATATGTACAAACTATTTACACAATAAGAAATGTGTCCAGGTTGTGCGCGAGACCTGTTGTCGCAGATTTCAATTTCAGTTTATTTATTTCTTGCTAGAGAGAGCAGTGGGCCCCGGGAAAAAAAGCCGTAGCTTGACAAGCTCCCGAGGCCCACTACATCCTTCAACAGTGGCGCCACTGGGCACATGCAAACAAGAAAGGCATACGTAAGCCTAAGGTATAATTCAGAATCTATGAATGAACAGCGGAAACACAAACTAAGCGCGCGATATAACATAAATGACAAGTAATATACAAAATTCAAAACATGCACTGAAAGCAATATTTAAACATTTCATATACAGAGAATATAGCACTTAATTTCACTGCAGTGAACACAATGACAACGCATAAAGAACAATTTTCAACATACATGAATGAGTACAACATGATATTGGCGTGCTGACGGGTTACGCTAGGCATTCAACGAGCCTGCATATTTCGACCGTATAGAAATACATGACAACCCCAAACCATAAAAAAGACAATTATTTAGTGAAAGAACGCCCGGAGGTAAGCATTGCTGCATTTATTAATGCCAATGACTGCATCAAAGAGACGGCTGAGTAGTGCGGGAAAATAATATCTAAGCATCTGTAGCCTGTAGTTCGTGGCGTGTTAGGGGGGTAGTGCCGTGGACGGCGCAGCGGGTATGTAGGCACTAGGAGCACAAGCTTAGCGATTTGAGATATTGTTGAAATTTTGTCCCGCGTTTCCTCTTCGTAGCGCAACGGCAGACGTATATAATAGAGACTAAATATTCTCGGCAGAGCAGGATTTGCCCACCCTGGTGTAGTACTTGGCCACAACCTTCTATGATCAAACCAATTAACCCTCGGCCCTCAGTCCCCAGCGGCTGCAGAGCAACTGACCACGGCGGCGGTCAGACCTGTGACGCAGCGGAGGGTGCTAAGAATCTCTGGCTCCGGACAGGCCGCCATTGGAATCTGAACCTGGCAACGTTTAACGCTAGAACTTTAGCTAGTGAGGCTAGCCTAGCAGTGCTGTTCGAGGAACTAGCGGGAATTAAATGGGATGTGATAGGGCTTAGCGAAGTTAGGAGGACAGGTGAGGCGTATACAGTACTAAAGGACGGACACATACTGTGCTATCGCGGGTTAGAGGGTAGACGAGAACTAGGTGTGGGTTTCCTCATTAATAAGGATATAGCTGGCAACGTAGAGGAGTTCTACAGCATTAACGAGAGGGTAGCAGCTATAGTAATTAGGCTGAATTGGAGGTACAAGCTGAAAGTGGTGCAGGCCTACGCACCCACATCCAGCCATGATGACCAGACCGTTGAAAGCTTCTATGAGGACGTAGAATCAGCAATGAATAGAGTAAAATCGCAGTACACTGTACTGATGGGCGACTTCAATGCGAAGGTGGGCAAGAAGCAGGCTGACGACCACGCGGTAGGTGACTATGGGATAGGCTCTAGAAATAGCAGGGGAGAGTTATTAGTCGAATTCGCGGATAGAAATAATTTACGGATCATGAATACCTTCTTCCGCAAACGAGAAAACAGGAAGTGGACCTGGAAGAGCCCCAATGGTGAGATTAAAAATGAAATAGACCTCATACTATGCGCTAAACCTGACATCATTCAGGATGTAGCCGTCCTCGGAAGGGTGCGTTGCAGCGACCATAGAATGGTAAGGTCTAGAATTAGCCTAGACTTGAAGAGGGAACGGAAGAAGCTAGCGAAGAAGAATACCATTAACGAGTTAGCCGTAAGAGGGAAAGCACAGGAGTTTAGGATAGCGCTGCAAAACAGATACTCGGCTTTAACTGAGGAAGATGATCTTGATGTTCATTCAATGCATGATAACCTGACATCAATAATTACGGAGTGCGCAGTAGAAGTAGGCGGTAGGACAGTTCGAAAAGATACCGGGAAGCTATCTCAGGTGACGAAAGATCTGATTAAGAAGCGCCAAAACATGAAGGCATCTAACACTACCGATAGAATAGAACTAACGGAGCTATCAAAGTTAATAAATAAGCGCGAGGTAGCCGACATAAGGAAGTTTAATATGGAGAGAATCGAGCATGCTCTAAAGAACGGAGGTAGCCTAAAAACAGTGAAGAGGAAACTAGGCATAGGTAAAAACCAGATGTATGCATTAAGAGACAAGCAGGGCAATGTCATTAGCAATATGGATAAGATAGTTAACGTAGCCGAAGAGTTCTACACAGACCTGTACAGTAGCCAATGTAATCAGAACGCTAATGAGAAAGACAGCAGTGCACAGCAATGCGTCATCCCGCCAGTAACGAAAGATGAAGTAAAGAAAGCCTTAGAAGCAATGAAAAGGGGAAAAGCAGCTGGGGAGGATCAGGTAACAGCAGATCTGTTGAAGGATGGAGGGGACATCGTGCTAGAAAAACTAGCCACCCTGTATACGCAATGCCTTATGACCTCGACTGTACCAGAAGCTTGGAAGAATGCAAACATTATCTTAATTCATAAGAAGGGAGACGCCAAGGACTTGAAAAATTACAGGCCGATCAGCTTACTATCCGTTGCCTACAAAGTATTTACTAAAGTAATCGCTAATAGAGTCAGGGCAACGTTAGACTTTAATCAACCAAATGATCAGGCAGGCTTTAGTAAAGGATATTCCACAATAGATCATATTCACACTATCAATCAGGTGATAGAGAAATGCGCAGAATATAACCAACCTCTATATATAGCTTTCATTGATTACGAGAAAGCGTTCGACTCAGTGGAAACCTCAGCAGTCATACAGGCATTGCGTAATCAGGGGGTAGAAGAGCCTTATGTCAAAATACTGGAAGATATATATAGCAACTGCACAGCTACTATAGTCCTCCATAAAGTCAGCAATAAAATTCCAATAAGGAAGGGCGTCAGGCAAGGAGACACGATATCGCCAATGCTGTTCACCGCATGTTTGCAGGAGGTATTTCGAGGCCTGAATTGGGAACAGTTGGGAATAAGAATAAATGGAGAATACCTAAATAATCTGCGATTTGCTGATGACATTGCCTTGCTGAGTCACTCAGGAGGTGAACTGCAAATCATGATCAACGAGTTAGACAGGCAGAGCAGATCGATGGGTCTAAAAATTAACATGCAGAAAACCAAGGTAATGTTCAACAGCCTAGCAAGGGAACAACAGTTCACAATTGGCAGCGAGAGCCTAGAAATTGTGCCGGAATACGTCTACTTAGGGCAGGTAGTGACAGCTGATCCTGATCATGAGAGGGAGATAACTAGAAGGATAAGAATGGGGTGGAGCGCATATGGCAAATTCTCGCAGATCATGAGTGGCAGTTTACCAATTTCCCTCAAGAGGAAAGTGTACAACAGCATAATCTTACCGGTACTCACCTACGGGGCAGAAACGTGGAGGCTAACGAAAAGAGTTCAGCTTAAGTTAAGGACAACGCAGCGAGCCATGGAAAGAAAAATGATAGGTGTAACGTTAAGAGATCGGAAGCGGGCAGAGTGGGTGAGGGAACAAACACGGATTAATGACATCCTAGTCGAAATCAAGAGGAATAAATGGGCTTGGGAAGGGCATGTAATGCGAAGGCAGGATAACCGCTGGTCTTTAAGGGTAACGGAGTGGGTTCCAAGAGAAAGTAAGCGTAGCAGGGGGCGGCAGAAGGTTAGGTGGGCGGATGAGATTAAGAAGTTTGCAGGCAAAGGGTGGATGCAGCTGGCAAAGGATAGGATTAATTGGAGAGACATGGGAGAGGCCTTTGCCCTGCAGTGGGTGTAGTAAGGCTGATGATGATGATGATGATGATGAATGGTGCATTCAAAGTATACTTGCGCAACCAGAGCTGAAGTTATGACGTCGCTCGCTGTGCGGAATCCTCCTCTGTGCGAATGTGAAACGTTCTGAGTTACTTTCCTTGCGGGGTGTGCTGCGCAGCTGACCGAACTGGAGACCAACCTGGAGCAGATGGTCTGCATGTCATTACCCCAGGAAGCCTCTAACTCTAAGCAGGGCCTTGGAGACTGTGGCGCGCAGCGCCAGTGGAGCAGCCTGGTCCTGGGCTCCAGTCTGCATTCACGACAGGCGAGTGCTCGAAGCAGTCGCGTCCTAATACCAACGTCATCGGTTCATTGCACCGTGCGTGTATCTTTAGCTATTGTCAGTAGGAACTGAAAGTTAAACATGCATGCTGCGTCTGAGAGTGATGGTCCTTAAGGGTAACGAACTGGATACCAAGAGAAGGAAGGCGTAGCAGCGGGCGGCATAAATTTAGTGGGCAGATGAAATTAAGAAGTTTGCGGAGATACGGTTGCCGCAGCTGGCACAGGCCAAGGTTAATTGGAGAGATATGGGAGATGCATTTGTCTTGCAGTGAACACAGTCCGGCTTATGATGACGATGAAACTGAAAATGGGAATCTTTCTGTGACCTAATACGCAGGTATCGACGAGGTTGCACTGTATAGAGTTCCACTGTTTGCATAGCGTATCGTTTATGCGTGGCTTGCAATTCTGCATGTATACTCTATGAAACACGACGTCAAATAAGGATACGAGATTCGTGATCACCGTTCTGTGGCAGACTGCTATCGCGTTTGGTGCACTTTCACGTTGGCGGGCTACTTTAGCGGACTAGCCGTTGTATCAGGTAGGGTTCATTGTAACGTAACTATTCACCGCCTTCTTATCCTAAACCAAGCAAAGTCTTCGTCCATCTGAGAATCCGTAAACCGCCACCGCATAGTCCCATTTCTATACTCGGGTACCTGGCATTGTTGCGGTGGCACTATGGAGTTGACCAGTTTTCTTGAGCCGCTCTTGCAGCGCGGTCTGTACAAAAATGTGTGAGCTGTGGACATCGTATCGGTGAGCTTATGTATGCATGCGTAAGATAACTTACTGAGTATGCGTGGTCCTAAAACAATCCAGCCAACGGGTGGGAAGAGCTCGCATGAAAGCACTGACATGTCTTATGATTGATGTTCTTAAACCCCACTTTACAAGCCTGGCCCATAGGTAATGTTTAGCGCATCCTGACCCAGGCTCGGTATTCGCGAATATCCGTCGGTTCATGCGTTTCCGTGATTTTTAATTCCGGGTCGCAAATCCAGCAGTTCCTCATGCCACTGTTGCTGTGTGTGTTAAGCATCCTTATGGAAACTACAGCAAACATTCCGCTTTTGCAAATGTGGCCCAAGTTCTCAAACAGCGGCATCGCTTCCAGATGCATTCTGGTACTGCTCATAGAGGTTGAGTCAACACGCCTACTGTGTTTCTGGCGGTACATTAGTAAATACCTTGTGCCACATCCACGAGACATGGATTGGCCCAGATGGCAGTTTACAGCGGAACGAAGACCTGACTTCAGCTGCTGCCTTTTACATGACTGTCTGTTTCCTGAAGTGCTTGCTGTTGCGCTAGTTGGGGTTCATAATATAGTTGAATTGCCTTGAGGAACAAACACAGGAAGACAAGGGGACGCTTTTTCTGTCTCTTTGTCTTCCAGCATTTGATCCTTTACGCCATTCAAATATAGTCTGTTTCCTGATGGCAGGGATGCGACGCACACAGTTTCAACTGCCACCCCCGTCTGCGCAGACTTACGCGTCGGCGGACATGGTCAAGCTGGTGGCCAAGCGCTGTCCAGGGCTACGTCACCTGCAGATTTGTGTGGCCACCAAGGATGCCGTGTCCAGCGTCGGGGAGTTCAAGGTGCGTTTTGGAACTGATGTCCCGCGTGCAGTGCTGTAACTTTGCACTGTTCTCGCTTGCCTTGTGTTTATAATTGTTATTGTGTAGTATATTAGTTTCTGCATGCCATTTACCGCTGCGGCTACACTGCCGTCAAAGTGGGGCACAGGCGAGACCTGCAGCCTTTGTGACGGCATCTTATGATGTTTTGCTTAACCAATATGCGTTAGAACATGTTACTGCGAAGCGCTAAGTTCTGGAGAAAAAAAAACGGAGACACTTCAGCTCCGCCTTAAGGGTATTACGCGATAGCCTAATAGGTTAATTCCCATATATGCAGAATGTCATTGTCTACTTCACATTCATAGATCCCTGCGAGTCATCATACCCCTCCTGACAATAGTGGTGAAGCGGTTAAGCGATGTGGCAGGTGCTCCCAGCGTGTGCCTCAGTGCGTCTCAGGTTGCTCTCCCCGAGTGGCCAATCATTAATTTAACTACCACCTGCAACGTTCGGCAGATTGTGGTGACGCCGCAAGGTCACGTGGCCTAGGTGGCCCGCCTTCCTCCTAGGTTGCTCTCTGGGCACCATCCGCCAGGGTAATGCTCGTCATTTTTTGCTCGCAATGCCGACAACGCTGACTACGCCGACGCCAGATTTTCTGCTAGCGGGACCTTTACCGCTATCGCGTTAAAAAACCTAAGAGCCAAACCATGGGGTTTATGCTGCTCTATTCGTTACTGGGTATGTACCGATATATTTCTTTAGGTAAGATGTTTTAGCGATGAATCTTTACCATTTCATAGACGCTTAGTAGTTTCACGTACAAGAATGTTTTCGGTACCGTGCTTTCTTTTTTAAAACGGTAGCAGTAAAGATCTCAAAAGGTTCTTCTTTCACATCTCGGTTTCGTCGAGGTGCTCGCTTATTTGGCGTTGGACTCGTAGCCGACAGCCAGACGGTGGAAAACCGATGACGCACGGACGACTAAAGAAACTGGACGTTTATAACACTTGCAAAACTGTACAGAAATCAATCTACGCTCAAGAAACAGGGGCCATGCACTCAGCTACCAAAGCTCTCTCAAATTAACGCTCGAGCTCCAAGCTCGCTCTTCACGCCTTGCCGAAAGCCGGGGGCTGGCTACTTCGCTGCGCGAAGCCTGACCAAAACCGCATAACATGATGTAACGCTCTCTTAAATAACCTCGTTCAAAAGTTCGAGAAACGGGCGAGGGCGCTGGGATAGAGAGAGAACGCGTCGCAGCGCTCGTTAAGATACGTCTCCCTCCTCCTGTCTTCTCGGGAGCGCTGGAACCTGTTAGAACACACTGACGCCAACGCTCGTGCAGACGAACGTGCCTATCAAGAAGAGGAGAACGAAGTGTTGGTGAGAGCTTCAGAAGTTTACTTGGCTGACGTGTTATGCTGACTGCTGCTGTTCTCTGCTTCTCCTTGTGGTTCCGGCTTGTTCTTCATTGGTGAGCCCGTACTACGTTGGGGGTGTTGGTCAAGGCGTTGGTTAGGGCGCAATTCATGTGAACCCGAGGGTGCGTTTTGCTGAGAGATGTCGTGGACCTCCCCAGGTAGAGGGTTGGCAGCTTTGTTTGCCAGCTTGCCAGCCCAAAGCCTGCCGCTTGAGTCCTTCAAAAAATGACATTGATGCAATTCCCGTGGCTCTCGTCCCAATCGGTGAGGGTGCAATCAAAATGAAAGCCCCCAAACTAATTCAACAGGAGCTAAGATCATTGACAGCCCATTATCTGCAGATCTCTGAAGCGCGTCCATTTGGCCGTCGAGGCATTGTGTGCAAGTCCTCAGACATCGCTTGTTTTACTGACTTGCTTCAGTGCAAAATTTTCAGCTCAATGCTGGTGAAAGCATTCATTCCTGAATAGCTCGCATGTGTCAAGGGTATTGTACGAGGTGTCGACCCAGCATCGTCCACACAAGAAACTTTAGAAGAATTTCAGGATGCAGGAGTTGGGGTCCTTTCAGTCTACCACTGCAGTGGAGAGGTGAACGGCTCGCGTTTTGCTACTGAGTCTCTAATAACAACTTTTGCTGGCTCTTCCTACCCTGCTGAATTTAAGATCTGGCTGATTGTTTACCGTGTGAACCCTCTAGAACCCCGCCCTCTTCAATGCGCCAACTGCTGGCTGTTCGGGCATAGCGGCAAAGCATGCAAGTCAGAGACCCTCTGCCGTTTATGCGGCGAAGGTCATTCTGCTTATAATTCCACCTCAGAGCAGCCTCATTGTTGCCTCTGCAGCAACATGCACTCAGCTGATGATGCCGACTCCGCAAAACGTAGCGAAGAACGTAGCTTGTTGGAAATTATCAAAGAGAAGCAGTGCTCAAGAGCCGATGCTTACGCTGCTCTTAGGAAGAAAAAAGACTCATACGCTATAGTCGTGGCTCAGTTTGTGTCCGTTCAACCTGTGTCACCATCAACATCCGTCCTGGCAGCAACGCCTGCATCTGTTTCAACTTGTGCAGCTAGTGCTAGCCGCTCTACATCACCTCCTGATGCTCACCAGGTCCAACCTAACATCTCTGTTTCTAGCAGTGAATGTCGCACTGACATCGGCACAACAGATGTTGAAATGTTGTGCCCTACGCAGAAGCGCTGTGCTTCCTCGTCACAATCTAATTCTAGTTCACCGATGAAAGCTAAGAAAGGGCCACTCAAACTTCTTCCACATGTTGATATTCTTAAAGAGACGGTTTCTGCCTCTTCAATTGGTCGGTCAATAATCATGGCTGGTCTCAAAGTGTTACTACGGAATTGCCGATCCGCATTGTCTGCTCTTCCAGATCTAGAAATACTTAATCACAAACGTAAACCTGATATTGTGCTTTTACAAGAAACTTGTTTGTCACCTTATATATCATTTTCAAAGAGAAGCTTTCGAGTTTTCAGGTCAGATCGATATTTTGGCAGGGGAGGTGGATTGGTAACCATGCATCTAATATTTATGTCATCAGGCGTCTATCTACAAGAAAATTCTCCTCCCTGACAGTGAGCTTTTAGCGATCAAAATTTCGTTTCCGCATTGTGCCGATATTACAATGCTAATGTCTATTTTCCTTTAGGTGTTCACAGGACAGACTGTTTAGAAAGCTTGGTGACTGGCACAAGCAGTGCAGTCATTCTCATCATAGTGACTGGGGAAATAGTACCGATTCCTGCGGCCAGCTTCTCTGGTCGTGGCTGTCTGCAAACACTGTAGGCTGCTGCAGTTCTAGAAAAACAACCTTTATGCGAGGGGTTCCTCGCTTAGCCATTGACTTAACATTATCAGCAGGTAGGCTAGAGGTGACTGATTGTTCGACAGAAGATTGAGGTACATCTAGCGACTGCCTTCCTATAACTTTCACTACCCGGTTGTCTCCGCTCGAAACTAGTTGTGTAACCCAGAAATTTGTCAACCACAATATTTATAAAAATTTGATGTGCGCCTCATTTTTCTGTGTAGTTAGTACAAGCCGGGATGACAGAGCTCAGCAGACTGTTTCTTTTTTGCAAAATGCCGTAGACCACTCAATATTCGCTGTGCCCCCAGCAGTCTCTAATAAACAGCCATCTCCTTGGTGGACAAAAGAAAGCGAGAAGGCCTATCATCGCAGAAAAGCGGCCCGGAAGAGGCTATCCTGCAACCAGAGTCCAGCTAACCGGTTAAATTACAAATTCTTCTCCGCATCTTTCAAAAGAACAACTGCAAAAGCCAAGGAGGAGTATAACCAAAATTTAAACACATATCTTTTAAATCCTCGTAATCGGAAGGCCCTGTAGAGATTCATGGCACGTAACAGGAGTTCTGCTGTCTTTCTCTTCACTTGTTCAGCAGTGTTATCACCACAAAAGGCTTAGGAAACCCTGGATCATATTGTTCAGGGATTGGCGTAAAGCTTTCAGACGCAGAAACGTCCCGTTGTGCACAATTTCACCCTCTTCGGATTATAGGGAGGTTGACGCATCAGAGCTTCTCTCAGTCCTGGCAATGTTGCATCCTGCAGCTCCTGGACCAGATGGTGTCTCTGTTGGTATGATTACAAGTTTAGCCCAGGATTTTACAAGCGACCTCTTAGATATGGTCAATGATTCGTTGGAAAATGGATTCCAAGCACTTGGAAGACGGCGAAAATTATTTTAATGATGAAAGATGCAGGAAAACGATACGTCTTAGAGAATATTGACCAATTGCACTGACTTCAAATTTAGTCAGATTAATAGAAAGAATAGTGCACAGTCGCCTCACAAAACATGTTCATGATGTCAACGGTCTAAGCTCACACCAGGTTGGCTTTCGTCACGGATGCTCCATATGGTTCTCGCATGTGGATCTAGAGAGCAGAATCCGGCTCTCGCTACGCAGAAGGGAAGTTCCAGATTTGGTCACTCTTGATGTAGCAAAGGCCTATGACAGTGTAGAACATACTATTTTACTTAACAGACTTGCTCAGTTACATCCTCCAACCTACATTTATCCATGGATATCTGAATTTCCGAAGGACAGATACTTTTATTGCACAGAGGGCACCCTATGTCCTAATATTTATTATCAATCAATAGGTGTGCCGCAAGGATCGGTGCTATCCCCTCTGATTTTTAATATTTTGGTCAGCGGCATCCCCATTCGACCTGATATAAGTTTTTGTGTATGCAGATGACATAGCTTTTTTCGCCTCGGCCAGGGATATTCATTCCCTTTACCAGATTCTGTCGTGATATTTGGATGCTTTTGGAGTATGGTTGCAGGGTATTAATTTATCCCTTAATGTAGACAAATGCGGCGTTTTGTTATTTCCTCCAAACATGCTTTTGCACATTTCATTAGTCCATCGCTTTAACCAGATTCCACAAGTGGAATCCGTAAAATATCTAGGTTTTACTTATCAACCAGCATTAGATTGGAGCCTTCATATAAAGAGCAATCTCTTTAAAGGAGAACGCGCTCTAGGCTGGCTGACAAGAATCGAGAGTAAATAGTTTGTGATGCGCCGCGACACATTATTGTTACTACACAAAGCCTACCTAAGACCTATACTTGAATTTGGTTGCATTCTGTTCTCGGGCAGTGCAAACTACAAGATTCAACCCTTACTCTCACTGAAAGGGCACGCTCTACGTCTCTGCCTTGGTCTCCCAAAATCAGTTTCAAACGTCCTTTATCTGGAAGCGCGTATCCCTGAGGCCGGTAGCGTTGTATATATGTATATATATATATAAATTCCCGCTTTCAAATACTCACGGTGAGAACCTTCCTCAGGTCGATGGACCCGGTGACTAATGTCAGCACTACTATTTTTGTGTCTCAGCCGGCCTTATTCTTTTCTCATCATTGGTCACGGTATCAAATGCCACAAATTGTTAGCACAGAACCTTTTAACACCGACAGGTGTTGATCTCAGTTCTTTGCAGCGGGTTGATGACACGCTGGCAGCAGTGGAATTCCATTTTTACCACATCTTCCCATCTCATGCGAAACACATGCCCGCAAACATTTTAAACGGTCTTCTCTCTGATCACATACAGGAATACCCCCTTCATACGGTGCTTTCTACCGACGCCTTTGCCAACTGCCAAAAAGCTGTAGTTGGCATCTTTTCACAGGATTCGGCATGGAGCTATTCTGTCTGCATCCCAGATTATATTCCTATATTCTTTGTGGAATTTTTGGCTCTTGGAGTGACCCTGCACAAAATTTCATGTCATATGTCTAACGTTATTATCCTCGCTGATTGTTTCTCAGTTTTAGTCTCCCTTGAAACTTCACAAAACATTTTTTTAGCCGTTTTCTGCGTTTTTTATCCCATGCACTTTGAAGGAGGTCCGTTTTGTATGGGTCCGTGGCCATGCAGGTATTCGTTCAAATGAGGTGGCTGATTACTTAGCAAGCTCGGCTCTTGACGGGTCAGAGACACATCCTGTCCTGAATTCCAGCCTCCTGGCGATCTTCAGGTTTCTGCGGTTCCAACACATGTCAGCCAGGTTACGTGATTCCTTACTAAATACCACTGATTATCAGCACTTAGCATATAATTGGAACGTCCGTTTGTGTAAAACCCGACTGTGTGAGGTAGGAATGATGCAGTTGCGGGGCAGGATTCCCAGTTTGAATTTATATCTATGCAGGTGTGGGTTGACACCGATAAACCTATGTGACGCATGTGGGGAGGTTGAATCTGTAGACCATTTTCTCCTCTACTGTCCAAAGTTCGCACTTCAGAGAAAGATTTACCTGGAGGTCCCTCTCTTCAGGTTAGGGTTCCCGATATCTCTGCCAGTGTTATTACCGTATGGTGCGAGCGCCAACGAATTTGCATTGCGTTCAATTTGTGGGCTTCTCCATGATTACATAATTGCAACTGGTAGGTTGATTTACTAATTCTTTTAATATTCTTCGAGCTCTTTTTTCACCAAAATTCTGTCTGTTATTTAACTTTAAATATTCTTCTGTCGTTTTTATTGATACATTTTTCAAAATTCACGCTTGGTGCTAAAATTTTGTCGTAATCTCCTATGTAAATTTCTTTAAATTATGCCACTACACCTTGGCCTGTCCCCCCGCGTGGGTATATGCCATGTTTACTGACGTAAAGAAGAAGCGCTCGTCCAGGGCCACACCGCTGCTGACTCGGCCGCTTAACGCCAACGTGACTCTCGGCCGCTTTACGGCAACGTGACATCTGGTGCAAGTGCTGGGACCACCTTTAATGTACCGTATGCCCCCTTCAAGCCGCAGTTCAAGCCCCGGAGAAATATTTATGGTAGACACGCCAGTCCACCAGGGCAGTCGCCGATTGCAAGACCTACCTCCCGAATTTGGACTACTCCCTGCTTCTAATCCACCCCGAAGGGCTCCGACAATGAATACCCCAGCTACAGTTCCTCCGGTGCTGCTCCATCACCAGCGAGAGCCACCGCATTTCCACGGCCAACCACAGGATGACGCCGAAGACTGGCTGGACCAGTACGACTGGGTGGCCATCTCCAATGGCGGGGGCGCTGAGTGCAAGATGCATCATGTTTATTTCGCCCTCGAAGACTACGCGAGGACTCTGTTTATCAACAACGAATCTGGCCTTCGAACGTGGGATACGTTCAAAGCGGAGTTCCTCAAAGTGTTCAAGGACAGCACGTTACGCAAGGAGAAGGCTGACCAGCTTTTGCGGGCCCGACATCAACTCCCCAACGAGAGTGTGATGGTGTACGTCGAAGAAATGAAGCGACTATTCCGATGACGCGGACGGAGTGAAAAGCTCTTGCGCCGCTACTTCGGTCCTTACCGAACTGTGCGCCTTGGGGCCTTGAATTATGAAGTCGTTTCTCATGAGACTCAACAATCTCGACGGCGCCACCGGCCCGAGGTTGCCCACGTGGTTCGCCTGGAGTCCCACTACGCAAGGACACACTAGCTCTTCTCGAGACCCCCTGCTTACTTTTCAGCATCGGGTCGATGTTTTCGGAGGAGGGGGCTAATGACGCCAGCGCTCGTGCCGACGAACTATCAAGAAGAGGAGAACGAAGTGTTGGAGAAGCGCTCGTCCAGGGCTACGCCGCTGCTGACTCTCAGCCGCGTTATGCCAACATGACAAGATGTCCGCACGCGCCCCGCCTTACCAAGGTAGGGGGGGGGGGGGAGGGGAGGAGGTCCTGAGCCATGCGCTGTGATGTGCTTGCAGCCGCGCGTGCCTTCATAAATGCCCAGGAGGTTTCTTTTTGTTTTCTTTTTTCGGCACACTCGCTGGCATCGACTCGCGCGCGCTACAGCGACCTTACAAGCCTCACCATAAGAAGATTGCTGGGATTTTTTTGCCCAGCCAATCTGAACACAAACAAAAGGTCGCGAATTGCCGCCTACACGCTTAACGTCCGCATACACAGTTCGCGTGCATTGTCCTTTCGCGATTTGCGCTGCTTTCAAGGCAAGTCCCAGTCTTCGCAATTGTGCAAGCATCACTAGACCCTGTACGTGCGGTCTTGCACACAACACAGTTTATGGAGTCGTTCTCCGTAAACTGTCCCTGAAGCGCACCACAGTCCACTGGTCGCATACCAGCACATACACAAGAGAGCAAGGGCGAGCTGGAACGTTCACGCCCGCCGGCGTCGCATCACTCAGGCTTGAGGTAATTTCCGACTAACTGCTCGCTAGAGTCAGGCAGGTGCGCATGATCGCGGGAGTCGCCCTGCCTAGCGCTCCTGTTAGGTACTGCACTGACGATCGGAGCGTCTCAGCGATCACATCGCACGTTTGGGCTTCTAAAGCTGGGGCGGACGCAGCACTGAACTGCTTTGGTCATCCACTATGGGTGGCCACGTTCCACGTTTTGGCTTCCACCACCTGACTCGTCACGGAGCCTGTCGTGCCGTTTACGACTCCATTCTGTGCTGCCACCTCACCCACGGTATTCGAATTCCTCAACGCGTCCTAATTCGCATCTTTAGTTTCTTCTATGGCACTCAGGTCGCCGTTTACGATTTCGCCGTTTACTAACTGAGGCTGGTCAGCCGCACTGCGCTCGCCATCCGACCCCCTGAACGTAACCAGTAGTGTCTCGGGGATCTCAGCGTACAACGCGACAGAGCTCAAGCTTGACTGCACGCGCCCATCGGAGTCCGAACCTGCTGCGGTCTGCCCGAAACTCGCTGACCACGACTGAAAATTTTGTAGGGCGATGCGCTCCCCTGCCTGGATCTGTCTTCTCCGGGCTTCCGCTGCTGTCATTCGGACTTCCACTTCTGTCCTTTCTGCTTCTCCTGCCCTTCGGGATTCTGCTATTGCCCTCCCGGCTTCTCGCTCTGCCTCAAGCAACTGAATATCAAATTCGCAAATCTTCCTCTCGTTCTCAACCGGCGACATTTTAGTCTGACCAGTTCCCTTCGTCTTCCTCGTACTCATGGCTGCTCTCGCGCCGCTTTTCTGAACCACGCGCCTCCCGCTCCCAATGCCTGAGCCACGCACGCCAACCGACGCAAGAAATCCCGCTCACCTGAGCAACCGTTACCCCTGTCGTCGTTCCTCGCTGCGAAGCCACCTCATGACGTTGGTGCCTGGGGCCGTCACCACTTGCGGTCCCTCGGTCCCTTGCACGCGTTTAAGGTTCAGCCGCCGTTGCCAAGCAACGCCGTAGCCGCTTTCCAACAGTTGGCGCCACTGTCGACGCTGCTACCGCCGCCGCTCGCTCCTCCAGATGTGCTCCGCTGAGGTAGAGAGGAGGTGTCGTCTCGCGGGGGTGTGTGTGTATATATATATATATATATATATATATATATATATATATATATATATATATATATATATATATATATATATATATGCGCTTCGCCTCTGTGTGTTGTAGTCGTTACGGAGAGCGAAAGAGACGCAACAACGACACAACGATGCGAAGAAGCGACAACGCGCTCAAGAACGCGCCGCACGACTCGAGGAGCGTCGTAACGAAGATGCGGCTAGAAATCGTGCCACGTCCCGGAGTTACTCTTCAACTGCAGAAGAGACCGGTTTGAATTCTCGAGAGCGTCGGAATGAGACGCTGCGTAGACGACGTGCCGAGGAAACAAAGCTTTCGGAATTCAACTAGGGTTAGCCAGAGCTAAACTACAGCCATTTTTTTTCTGCTGGATACCGTTGTCATGACGATGATTTCAATTTTTTTTTCAATTCTTTTATTTTTCCAGAAATAAAGGATCCTGGAAAGGGTCAAGAGCTAAAAGCTGTCTCGACAGCTTGACTAGGCCCATGACCCCTTCTATACTGCGGCCTAGTTGGTTTCCCTCTGGCCGCTATGGGAAGAATTGACGTAGACGTCCTTATTTGCTGGACAGTGGTGTATATCAAAGTTTCCAGCCCCTGGCAAGGTCGTCATTTGGTAAATAGTCAATGCTATCGACGGTGGTCACACTAGAGGGGCGTCCAAACTTGGCTGAAATTCTCTTGGTTTTCATTATACCAACAGAGAAATTCCTCTTGAATTATGTTTGTTCCCCGTAGGCACTCTGCGCACGTTTAACAAACAGTGGCATCACCTATGAGCTGGGTGATTTGCTGCTTTCTCCATGGTGTTTGTATTTTAAGCAAGCGCCCAGCAGTTGGTCTGAATGCCGCCTAGGTGGTTGGACAGTCGGCTAAATTCTTAATCTTGGCCGAGTAAGAGCACCAGGCTTTGATACCTGGCCTCTATGGGGAGCTTTGTGACTTATATCAAACGCTCTGTTTCTGATCCACTCCCACATGCTAAGGCATGTCCCCCATAGCCTGCCTGTATTGCAGAAAACGTGGCGTTGTAGAACGAGAACCTCCAAATAAAAAAATATATTGCGGAGATGCACACGTGCACTACGCTACGAAGGCTAGTTCATTCGAACTGAATAAAAGTGGACCTAGTGAATGGATTGTTGTCTTTGACTTCGTGAAGTGACTTTGTGTACTGACGCGTACATGCGTAATAACCCTGGCAGTGCTGTTGCGTTCCACCCCTTAAAACCGAAGCTTAAGCGTCCTCAAATTTTTAAAAGAATTCCATCCCCGCCCTCTGTCTACCGTACAACTGTGCTAGGATACAAGTCAGGTTCGCAGAGAAACTCCGCCCTTATTCATGACTTCCACACTGTACTTCCGCGATATGGAAATGGTTACTTGTTGAAACTTCTTTTGTTGCCAAACCAAAGCCAATAAAGAAACGAAACTATACTATCCATAATTTTGTTGCCTTCGGCTTGTTTAGCAGAGTAAAACATTGCAGTCTTGATTTGCTTTACTGGGCGATTACATGGTGGAATAACAGAATGCTCGGCGAACCAGAGGTTTTTCTTTTTGTTTAAAACCAGAGCGGCCTTTTTCTTTTAAAGTTGCATCTTACTATGGCTAAAACAAGCCTAACTAAGTTTTTAAAGTAAGGTGTAAAAAACTTACCGTCGTTTAGCACGTATTAGTACGCGATATTCAGCGACAGCTGTTTCAGGTGTAGGATGCGCCGTTTGATGCGCCACGAAGCAGCCCCATCTGCTCGCACAGGCCCAAGCGGCGCAAACATTTGTTCGCGCTGCTGGGTACAGAGGGCCCCACTGTCCTTGGTGTCTACTTTCTCCTTCGTGCTACGCTAATGATGTCATCGAACCGGAAAACTCACTCTTATCAGCTATCGCTGTAAAATGATGCTCTCCTCCCTCACCGATGCTAGGAACTGCGCTCCTTGTCGGTGCTGTTCTCCACGGCCGAGACTACTAGGCCTTGCCCGTACAGCGCCGTGGCCTCAGCAGTGTCCAAGATGTCGCTCGAGCGACTCGTCCTGCGTGGTTTCTTGGATGTCAGCTTGACGGGGCTGGCGAAAAGCTGCGCTGGGCTGCGGCGGCTGCAGCTGGCTGATTGCGAGTTGTGCGACCTGGACTTGACCGACGAGGCGCTGCCTCACCTGGACGAGCTCGAGGTGAGAGACGCGTGCGTAGCGCATGCGGACTTTCAGTGTGTGGCTGTGTATACCGGTTGAACCCTAGGCTACGCGTCACCCTTGCAGTGACTGGAAAAAAAGTGGTCGTGGTCGAACTTATGTGACCAATGATTTAAAGAGCGAAAGCTCTCTCAAGCATCTTTAGCAACAGTTTGGTTCTGGTTCATCTTTGTTGTTCCAAGGCTTCAGGCAGAGCAAATCACATGATGCATCACGTGCCACAAGTGCAAGAGCGAGCGTCCAGAGCAGCAGCCAGCGCATCGGCGGACGTGACTTTTTTCATCCTTCCTTCTCTCGCTCCCTCTTTTATCCCTTCCATTACTGCACGGTTCAGGTGTTTACCAAGGCATGCGAGACAGTTACTGCGCCATTTACTTTGATGAAAACACAGTTTTCATTTTCAAGCGCAACTGTGGCGACGAAGGTGAAGATGAAGATCGAGGCACCTGCCACACGCGATTTTGCACATGCGGCGCGCCTCCCGTTAGAGGTCAAATCTAAGCGCCAGATGACCTTCAGGCTCAGCATGGGAGTGGAGCTTTTCGCTCTAAAATGACGGACGATTTAGTGTGGTTAGGCCAAATGCGAAGTATATGCGCCAGCACTTCGGTTCAGATTTGAAGGTCGAGCAGGCTCCAGCCGACAATCGACGATATCGGTGAGTGCAGGCCTTCGTGCTAGCGCACTAAACTGGAGGCTTCACCGAAGCTCCGCTTTAAGGGTATGATGCCATCGAGTTAATGAGTCCGTGCCCATATATGCGACATTGGTCATTCTGGACTTTGTACGCCGATGGGGGAGCCCTCATACCATTCCTGGCGCAGTGGTGTAGCGGTTAAGCGATGCGCTACCTCTCGCAAACAATCGTTAATTGAATTACCATCTGCGACGGTGGCCAGTTTGTTCATGATCTGGAAGGCAAATTGTTACCAAAGCAAAAACAAATCAAAAACGAAACTACAGTAGCCCATTACCCACAACCCGCTGGGCACAGAGAGACCATGCAGACGACGGCTGAGTGGAAGCCCTAGTGCTAACGCACGGACAAATTGCAGAGTATCGAGATGCTTTTCCATAAGGCGCTGGCTTTGCAAACTTCATGGATGCAGCCACCTGGGGCTGCCAGTACACTTAGTGCTGCTTCTGTGCAGTCTGGTAACTGTAGCCACGGTTTTAGAAAGTGGTTCTAGCACCGCGACTGTATCCTGAATCCTGAGCAGCTTTGGAGGTGGCAACGTGGACAAGTTGCCAGCCATGTAAGTAAACCTGTATAAAGCCATGTAATTAAAGCTCGCATGCTCTGCCCGCACCCTAAGCGAAGGGGGCGGGGGGTCTCTACCCCTTGTCCCCCTTGCGATTTACGCCACTGATTTGCTTAGTTAGGCCAAAAACGAGATAGGTGCGCTAACAGTGCGGTTTTCACTTCGGTTCCGGTGTTCAGATCCCGTGTTGACGGATGTAAGTTGTTTCCGATAGCAATAATGGGTTAATGTTCATATTTCCGGAATTGCTAAGGAATTGGTTATTCTCTAAATTCATAGACCCCTGGGAGCCTACCTACCAATCCTGGTGCAGTAGTGCAGTGGTGAAGCGATGCGTCATTGACCTTCTTTGGCAGATGCTGCCGTCGGTGGGAATGCGTTGCTAGGCTTGGGTCGCGATCCAGGTTGCTCAACGGAGCGCGAGAGTGATAGGATTGTGCTCTTGTACAGAGGCCAGCGAAGCTTATCTGTGCTTTGGTCCTTGACTGCTTTTCTGCTCATTTATTGTTATGTACAGTTTTTTTGTTACAGGACATATTGATTGCAAAACGCTTCCTTGCAACATATACATTGCGAAAATTGGCATTTCTGCAGTCGCAGTCATGCTTTAGGGCCATGTCAAGTGCGCCTTGCTGCCTTCCCGGCATTCCCACGGTGCATGAGCTGCTCTTGCATGGCTCTTTCAGAAACTCGCGATAGGCGGTGGCGCTAGCTTTCCGTCTAGGTTAATAAAATCTTAGAGTATTTACTTCCTATTTAGAAGCTCTATGCCCACACCTCCTTTGCCGAATATGCACGACCGACAAACGAGATGGCGCCACCAGTGCAATCGCTGAGAAAGCGGCCCGATTCGTTTCGTCGTCGTCGCCACAGACGATGCGAACATCCGGCTTTTACCAACTGATTCAGGCATGCACCCCAAAAAATGTTGTATAGAACAATTCTGTCGACCAAGCGACATCTCTGTGCGAAATTTAAGGTCGAACAATTCACCGGTCGAGCTTTACGGTGCACTCTACGGCGCGTGTTTGACTGCGGAGCACGCTATGTATGCTGAATTATGCAGGAAGAAAAGAATTTAGTAGAGTCTGTTGCGTCGCATTTTTTGGAGCGGGACGTGAGGGCTCCCTCTACTTGTTGGCCGCCGTCTCGGCCAGCTTGTGCATGCTCAGCAGGACGGCGACGCTGTGTCAAACCTATGCCTATCAACAGCGCCGCGAGAACACAGCGGCGCCGTCAGGGAACGTTGCACGGCGCCACCGTTTCTAATGCTGAGGGCGCCACTGACGTAGGTGGCGGAGCGCCCGGGTACAAATGTCGGCGCGATGCGTGCTGCGCTGCGCCGATATCCACTCGCGGCATAACTGCTACTAAACATGAATCGTACCTATTCATTATGTTCTACTTGTGAGGCAGACTCGCTCTTTGCATAACAAGTGATCACTATACAGGCGGGACTCTAACGTTATGACATTTTATTTTACGCAGTTTTATGCAATGCGCGCACGGCTTCAAAGAGTACGAGTAGGCCTCGCCAGTTCTCCGTTCGCGTCAGAGACAACCGGAAAAATGATATTGATAGTACGCTTACGCAAAACAAAATTCAGGAACAAAGACACCAGTACTTATTTCCACATTCCGCAAAGGGAGCTGGGCCACAAAAGAGCACCTACTTTACAGCTTCATGGTTTTTCTTGACAGTGGCTTCTGACTGAACACTGGCTTATATGCCACTCTTCTCTGTTATTGCAGAGGCATAGTTCACCAGCAGTGGTCTGATGAATCTTGTGGCCACAAGTTGAGCAAAACGTTCACGGTGACTGCTGTCACTGGCAGGGCACCTCACCAAGTGTGATTTGCAGATGGCTGGAACTGCTGCGTCAGTAAGCTTCTTCAGTGGCTTGTGAAGTCGAGGATTTTCTTTAAAGCTTGCCTCCACAAACAGCCGCAGCATCTCCAAGATATAGAGCAACTCATCAGCTGGATAAAGCAGCCCACCTATGTCCTGCTGTCGTTTCAACAGCTGCAGTGGCTGAATAGTACGTGGCTTTGTTGCGAGAAAACAGCACTGCTTACACTCCATATGCTCATTTATTACACCAACTATGTAGCCACTTACATAGACAGTAGCAGACAGCTGTAAGGTAGGCAGACGAGCAGGGACATGCTGCACATTTAAGCGTTCCAAAACTTCCAATGCAGCCACTGGCAGCTCGTTACTGCTGTCAGGTACACTTAGCCTTGCCGTCTCAAGTGCAGAGCTATGCTGAATCTCATGATTGAGCACGTTGCTGTGTTCGGATGTCGCGAAAATTTGTCTTGCAGACTTTTCTGGTCATGGTAATATTGACCGCACGTCGAGTTGGTCGTTGCATGCCAGTGACCGCTTCAGGGTTCCAAACCGCCTCAATCGGATCACTGCTGGATTTTCTTAGTTAGTACAATGCAGAAGTTCTCTTCAGCTAAGAGATAGCGAATACAGGCAGCAGTTGAGTACGTTGTGAGCAGAAGGACCTCGCACGTTTCGGCTATGAAGAAGCCACGAGCATAAGTGGCATCTTCCTTTAGTTGGCCGATGTATAGCGGAAACGCTTCCAGCCATTCCAGCCTCTTGTCATTTTTATCGTCGAAGTTCCTGACGTCAGGAAACCTCTGCTCGATACGTTGGCGCTTGTTGCTGGTGTCGCGCAATAGGAATCACCGATAGATATCCTGCATAAACACTTTTGTTGTCCCCGCATAGACAGACGATGGATGGTAACTGTGTCCTGCTTGCCCTTTCAAAAACTCCAGAGCAGACGTAACATTTGGAGCAAGCATTTCGACAGCTCTTTTCACATTCATTTTTTCAATATCTTTACTAAAAGAAAAACAGGTTTTCTAGTTAGGTTTCTCACAGGTTTAACAATCCACTGTTTCTTCATCTCATAGAGTTTGTTCAAGTGAGATGTTGGTAGTTCGCCCGGCTTCCCTAGGTCACTTGCAAGGAACTACTAGCGGATCTTCTTCAAAACGTGGCAATAATCAAAGCTTAGAAACAACAGCCGATCAGGGTTGCATGGATGCTGTATCCTATACGTGAGGAATCCACCGCAGAGGTCCTCTGACATTCACGTTCATTTTGTGGTTGTCGCTTACCAAGTGCACCACCTTCAAGCCTATACCTCTTCGACCTTAGTGAGGACATACTACATCAATTTGGACAGCTGTGCACCATTTCAGCCCTTTAGTAAAAAAAGTATGATGGCGGAACTCTGTATGAAGTAGACAGACCGATATTTACAACACAAACCAAAGATTTTGCCAGTACAAGGTTGCCATCATGACCTGAGGCCACACCCATGACCACATGGCCAATAATACTGTAGCCTTGGCTTGATTCGCATCTCATTGACGATGAGAGAACATACTCTTGACTGTGGTGATTCAAGTTTGTCACGCTCAGATTTTAGCCGGGCTTGCACCAAGACACAAAATTCCGCCTCTCCAGAAGTACTTCCAATGAAGTTTTGTAGTGTGTTCCTGCTTGGAAGCTTGAATAACGTTTCTTTTCGGATATACTCATAGGTACAATGCAGTGTCGCAGTACGTCTTCCGACCATGTTGGCATTTCTCGCTTGAAATTGACGACTTCGTTTAGCAGGAATACTGCAGCAATGTTTTTTTCTTCAGCTTGTTCCCGGATATGTACCATATCCCCAAAATTACACATCGGCACCGCACCGGGGTAAGACAATAAAGAAATAAAAAAATTGAAGCTGGGGGAGCGGGACACAAACTCGCGGCGGCACTAAAAAACCAGTTCCGCTGGTCGGTACTTAAGACCACTACACCGTCGCTACAGGTTTTGTTTAAGCATGACATTTATAAGATTGAAAATATAATATTTTATTTATTTATTTATTTACATTACCCCTCAGGGCCAGTGGAATTACAGAGGGGGAGTGGTAAATATACAAAAACAGTGAGAAAATACAGATGGTTACAAGAATATTTAAAAAGCATCTCAATATACAATGTTAGTTATTGCTACGCGGAACTGCTCATAATTTACAATGCCAGCAACATCTGCGGGAAGGTGGTTCCAGTCACGTGAGGTGCGCGGCAGGAATGACTGCGAGGAGCATTTCGTGTTGCATGACACAATTCCAACTTTGAGATTATGATCAATACGACGGGATACATATATTGGCTGGGGGATGAGGTGATCACGTAAAGCAGGATGATGAAACAGCTTGTGGAACAGGGCGAGACAAAACACTTTTCTACGCGATGTTAGTGTAGGGAGGCAGAGATTAAATTTCATAGCAGTTATACTCGCTGTGCGGTTGTAGTTAGCCAGGATGAAACATAGAGTTATTTTGAACCATCTCAAGATCATTAATTAAGTTGCCATGGGCAGGGTTCATACAGGTGTTGCATACTCAAGTTTAGATCGTATTAGTGTTTTATAAAGCAATAGTTTCATATTGGAAGGGACATTAAAAAAGTTACGACTTAAGTAGCCTAGCATGCGATTAGCATTTTTAATTATGTTCACGGTATGAAGAGACCAATTAAGATTGTGAACGCCTAGGTATTTATATGACGAGACTGATTCCAATGAGATGTTATCAATGTAGTAGTGAGGCGGGGCGGAAGTTTTTCTTGATACACGCATGACTTTGCATTTGTTAATATTTAGCTGCATCAACCAATCTTTACACCAGTGCCCTATTGTGTTGAGGTCTGACTGAAGAAATGTAACGTCGTTAGCGTTGGTTATTTCTCTAAAAATGACGCAATCATCAGCGAATAGGTGAATATGAGAGTTAAAAAGGGAGGGAAGATCATTAATGCAAATTAGAAACAGTAGGGGTCCAAGAACTGAACCTTGTGGAACCCCGGAAGACACCTCGGTAAAACTGGAGTTGAAACAGTTAGCAAAAACAAATTGTGAGCGATTAAGTAGAAAACATTCAATCCATTTGAATAGGTTACAGTCAATATTCAGTTGTTTTAGTTTGTGAAGTAAAAGTTTGTGACATACCTTGTAGAAAGCCTTTGAAAAGTCTAGAAATATACAGTCAGCTAATGATGATAGGTCTAGAATATGATGCAATGCATGTGTAAACGATATTAACTGTGTTTCGCAAGAGTAAGATTTTAGAAAACCGTGTTGCGCAGACGTAAAAAGGAGTTAGATTCTAGGAAGTTAACAAGGTTGGTGAATATTATATGTTCAAGCATTTTGCAACAAATACTGGTAAGGGATATGGGACGATAATTATAAGGGGAAGCTTTGCTGCAGGATTTGTAGAGTGGAACCACCTTTCCGATTTTCCACACGGTAGGCAGCGTTGATTGGTCAAGTGATTGCTGGAAAAGTTTGGTTAGTATAATGGAAGAATAAGCTGAAGTGCTTTTTAAGAACTTTGGGTTAATGCAGTCGTAACGGTCAAGTGATTGCTGGAAAAGTTTGGTTAGTATAATGGAAGAATAAGCTGAAGTGCTTTTTAAGAACTTTGGGTTAATGCAGTCGTAACCTGGAGGGGAATGAACATTTAGTGCATCAATAAGCTTATCGATACCAGGAATAGCAACAGCTATAGGTGGCATGGATACATAGTTGAAGTGGTGAGTTGGTGGCATATATACATCAGACATGGCTGTAAAGTTGTCAGTGAATGCGTGGTTCAGAATCGTGGCACAAATATCGGAAGGAATGGGGTTGCCTAACGGGTCGGATAAAGCGATGCTATCATCGATGGAAGGATTAATGACCCGCCAGAATTTTTTCACATTGGTCGTTAACATAGAGGGCAGAACATGCGAGTGGAAGTGCTTTTTAGCGTCTTTGAGCGCCTGAACATACGTGTTGGAAGCTGGCGTATACGAAGCCCAACGCTCACTAGTTGCGGAGAGCTTTGCGATGCGATAGAGGCGTTTCTTTTTGTTAGATTTACTTTAACTAAATTATTTGCAAAGCTTTTATTATACGCCACAAAACGCATCTCAAAAATACAGCAACAAAGCAGTAGACGCGAGGTAGAGGCTGAGCGCGTCACCAAGAAGGAGTGCCACTCCGTTTTTAAGCCTGTCGGTTCTTACAATTCAGTAATTTGCACAATAAGTTGGGAGAAATCCTAACATCCTGCCTGTACGAACTGCCAAGCTCTCGCGCTGTGCTTGCAATGTCGTCGTCTTCGTCACGTAGGCGCGTTCACGAATTTGTTGAAAGTGCCAGTCTGTCACGCTGTAATTTGGAAGCGTGGTCTTCATCATCTTGAATCCGTGCGTGTGGAAGTGTCATCACACGAGCATGTAGCCAACCGCACGAAATGGTGGAAGATTAGACGCAGTGAAATTGAAAAGACTCAGTGCAATCGGAATGTCATCGGGTAATGGTAATTAAGCGACCTACAAACTATGCTTGTTCTGAGTCTATTCTGAGCTTAGCACTTATTCTACTGAATTATTTTCTAAATACTCCTGGCGTACATTACTTTTTGTACACAGGCACGAAAACGCGCTGACTGATTTTGGCAGTTCATTTTAGCACAATGGCCGTGGCAGCAGCAAACGAGGCAGCATGCTAAGCAATACTTTTTGTTTTGCTACCCAGGTTAGTTATTCCAAATCTGGACATTGCTACAGGAGTGACGATCGCTTTTTAGTGCTGCTGCCCTGCGCGGTGTGTGCTCAGCGTTTCCTTTCTTGCGTGATTGCATCATCAAAAGATCTGTTGTCCTGTGGCGGCGTTGAAACAAATCCTGGCCCGTTGGTAAAACAAACGCTATCGGAATTGCCAGAAGGCCAGAGCAAGAATAATTCTACAATGCAGAGCCTGCAGGCGTCGCAAAACATAACTGAGAATAAACTTTCCGGTTTAACTCCGCGATTTGATGGCACTCAGAAACAGTTGTCGGGCCTAAATAGGTAAAGACATGATATGGGACATGAAAGGTAAATGCATGGAATCGGCAGTATCGGAACTTTAGGAGCAGCTTTGTACAGTTAGGAACCAGATAGACGATTTATAAAACAGAGGCAGGAGAAATAACCCTATCTTTTAAAACAGCTTAGCGAGGAGACCAGCGATGAACTGGAAAGGGAAGAAGTAATTGATGGTGTTTTTTTCTTTCTGGAAGAAGGTTGAACGGTGAGTAGTGTCGAAAGATGCCACAGGGCAAGTAAAACGGAAATAAATAACCCGCGACCAGTAGTTTTGAAACTCCTCGACTTCTATGAAAAAAAAAATTAAAATATTATGATCATGCCATTAACTCAAAACACCGAAATGTGCTCAAAATCTAAACACCAATAAAGCTCAAAATTATTAGCTGAGACTTTTCTAAATGAGTTAGGCAAATACGGAAGCAACAGTGGAAAAGCTCTGAAGAGGCGAACGAGGGCGCCAAGCTTTGAAGATAATCTATGATAAGCAAAGCGTTAATATCGTACTGTATGGTTGGGATGAAACAAGAGCTCCTCGCTTTAAGCTTAGAAAGAAATCAAACTGATTCCGGACTAAGAGATCCCAGACCCTGAAATACTAAATGTTAATTGCAGTAGTGTCATAAACAATACAACTGAGTTGGATGCTCTTGTGCTTTTGCATGACCCTGAAATTGCGCTTTTGGCAGAAACTTGCCTTAACAGTACAATAATAATAATAATTGATTTTTTGGGAAAAGGAAATGGCGCAGTATCTGTCTCATATATCTTTGGACACCTGAACCGCGCCGTAAGGGAAGGGGTAAAGGAGGGAGTGAAAGAAGAAAGGAAGAATTAGATGCCGTAGTGGAGGGCTCCGGAATAATTTCGACCACCTGGGGATCTTTAACGTGCACTGACATCGCACAGCACACGGGCGCCTTAGCGTTTTTCCTCCATAAAAACGCAGCCGCCGCGGTCGGGTTCGAACCCGGGAACTCCGGATCAGTAGTCGAGCGTCCTAACCACTGAGCCACCGCGGCGGGTCCTGAAAAGTACAAAATACAGTGTTTGACAGTGAGTTCGTTGCCACTGTGTGTGTGTGTGAAAAACTTTATTTCAGGGAGGAAGCTTGACGTAGCCGGAGCAACCTCTCGCAATCTCTAGGTGGGCTCCTCATTGCAGGAGCCCATTGGCGACCGCCGCGACTCGGGCTCGGTGGACCAGGGCCTTCTGGCTTGCTAGGTCCGAGCAGCCGAGCAGGGCTGCCTCCCAGTCCTCCCGGGTAGGGTTGGGTTTGGGGGCGAGGTTCGGGGTTGACGGGCATGCCCACACCATGTGAAAGATGTCCGAAGACTTCTCCGCACAGTGTGGGCATTCTCCTGTACAGGCAGGATCAAAGTGTTTTAAAACTGCCGGGCACAGCAGCGCTTTGGTGTAAAGGCGGAGGAGTGTGCGTTCCTCCACCTTTGTGAGGCCCTTACAAGGCTTGTGATAAATTGCATGGCCGAATTGGAATAATTCAGTAATTTCTCGAAAAGTGAGGGCCGGATTGGGTTCGGGATCCGTATCCAAAGGGTCTGAAGGCGTTGCCCGGAGAGTGAGCGCGCGGGCGGCGGCGTCTGCCGTTTCATTGCCTTCGAGGCCCATATGAGCTGGAGCCCATACAATCGTTCGAGACGCGGGGGCCCCGAGGTAGTTACTGTTTTGAAGGATGCGATGCGCAAAGAGAGGAATGTACCCCTGTTTAATATTTCTGTAGGCCCCTCTCGAGTCGGTGACGATCACTCGCGACTCCTGGTCTGCGGCGGCTAACGCGATGGCAACTTCTTCCGCATGTGTTATGTCTTGAGCTCGGAACGTTAGGCCATTCACCACGATTGTTTGGTGGACGACTGCGGCCGTGTACCACCCCCCATGGTGAGGGCCTGAGGCGTCCACGTAGAAGATGCCATGTTTGTTCCCATAGTGACGGGCCAGTGCCTCCGCCCGCGCAAGGCGCCTGCCACTGTGGTCGTCACGTGTCATGTTGGCCGGAAGAGGGCGTACGTGCAGGGCGTATCTCCAGATTTCAGGAATGCGTACGCGCTCTTCCGTAAGTGTTGGGTGGTGGATGTGTTGTCGGGCTAATAGGCGGCGACCCGACGGCGTTTTTGAAAGCCTTGTGTATTGATTTGTCAAGTGCGCCTCCCGGAGCTCCGCGAATGTGTTAACCATCCCCAGGCCCATGAGACGCTGGTTGGATGTGGTGATCGGGAGATCGAGGGCACGCTTGTACATCTTTCTGAGAACCGCTTCGAGGGCGGTCTCATTAAACTTGCGCAGGTGGAGGTAAGGAGTCGAGTAGAGGACTCGACTGGTCACGAATGCATGCGCCAGCCGCAAAGCGTCTCTGCACCGTAACCCCCCGCGTTTGTTGGAAACCCGGCGGACCATCCGGCCCACCTGGTCCCCCACCTTGCGTAGTTTTGCTAGTGTGGTATCAGCCCGTCGATGTTGCCACTGGTCGTACCGAAAGGATCGTGATGGTAGAGGTGGAGATGTCAGCATTCGGTTTAAATCATCCGTGCGAAGTTTACCAATGCCCGATGTACCCAATGTAGAGTGCATTTTTTGCACAACGTGCTATGGAAACGTGAGATTTATTGTCACGAAGACGACGAAGCTGGCAGTGGCGCGGGACGGAGTGCTCGCGCTAGGCCAGCAGCCATTAAAATCATCGTACTGCCATCATTCATCTCGCCTCATTCCTCGGCTGGTTGCCACGTAGCTATATTATTGGAGCAATGTACAGGGCTCCCAACTGTACCGTTGCCGTATTATAGGAACTGAAACAATATTTCAACACGAATGTTAAACCCGATAATCGTATTATGCTGTCAAGATTGCCTAATTGCTCTGAAGCAGACTGGTCGAATCATTCAGTTAAAAAGCGTGACCCCCCGATGAAGCTATGTTGGACATTGCTATTGCCTTCGACTTATTGCGAATTGTAGAAGAAGATACCATAATTCAGCGCAATTCGCAATCAATGCTCGACCTATTTTTTTAACGGATCAATTACTACCAAAAACAAATAGCCAGATAGTAGATGGAATATCGGACAACAAAGCTGTACTGCTCAGCACTGCAGAGGACGCTTTAGATAAGTAACCTAAATATTCATCCTGTCGAAACTTTTCTCGAGTTTTTCTCGAGATACATTATAAGTATCTCGGACTCTTGATACTTAACTAGGACCCACAACATTGACTACATAACGGCTAATGTTAATCGCAAGCTGTTCTTTCTGAGGAGAGATTTGAGATATTCTACTCCTTCTGTCCGACTGCTCGCATACAAAAACGTAATTCTTCCCATTCTAGACTATGCATCCCAAGCAGCACAGGTAATAGGCGAAATATTGCAACAGGACGGTTCCATCCTGGGCCTTTGTAGGGCCGGCCTTTGCCAATACGGTTCCAGTATTGGCCAAATTACATGTGCTGCTTGGGATGTGTTATTCTGGACAATTTCACTTATTTTTTAATAAAAAATCACTACCACCAACACCACACTTTCACTAAAACTTAAACTAATGAGATAGAAATGGTGCAGCGAAAAGCAGTTCGCTTGATTTAGAATAGATTTCGACGTACGTCAGCGACAAAACTCTTAACTCAGTGGCTCAGCGGTTATGGCGCTCGGCTGCAGAACCGAAAGACGCGGGTACGATCCCGGCCGCGGCGGTCAAATTTCGATGGAGGCGAAATTCTAGAGGCTCGTGTGCTGTGCGATGTCAGTGCACGTAAAAGAACCACAGGTGGTCGAAATTTCCGGAGATCTTCACTACGGCGTCCCTCATAGCCTGAGTTGCTTTGGGACGTTAAACCCCCATAAACAACACCATGAACCAATCTTAACTAAAGCGGGGTCGCCCCCATTAACGCAAAGAAGCCGTGTGTCACGACTAAAACTCCTCTTTATGTTTATTAACGGTCACTATAAGATAGATCTCACGAGAATTTCTTTTTCATCTGGTTACGCCAGTAGGCAAAGACTTAGCCGCACAGTAACGCCATTTGCGACGCGTAATAACTGTGTTAAGTATTCTTTCTTTCCACGAACAGCAATTGAACGGAATCTCCTAACCATTGACCATGCTTCAAACTCATATATGTCGACAGTTCTTTCTAGTATTGTCTAAAAATCTGTTGTGTATGCTTATTTACCAAAGTTTTCAAGCTACGTTATTCTAGTTTGTTCTTGTGTTCATTGCCTGTGTTATTACGTTGTGTTTACTTATCTGTATCCAACCCTGCTAAAATCCCTAGTGGGGATTGTTGTATAAGCAAAATAAAATATAGATAACAATGAAATAATAAGTTCGGGGTCCATGTATGCATGTAGTGCGTGGCAGAAGTAAAGGAAGAGTGATATTTTAGGGCCCAACTCGTGACTGTCTCGGTGTTGTCTCACGTATTAGCTCAAACACACGTACCCGCGCACACACAACAGTATAAGCATCTAGCCTCTCGTCCAATAGAGTCTCGAGGGCGTGTCTTGTATGTTTATTACTCAGTAATATCTCCAGAAGTTGCAGATTAGAAAATATAACGAATTTTAAAATGACTGTTAGTAAGGGTGAGCCGACGATGTGAGGGTGAGGGCGTGGGAGGGCCAGCAAATTTTTCGAAGTGGGGTGAGGGTGAGGGAGGGCCGGATAACTGTTCAAAATGAGGGCGTTCGCTGGTTCGAACCTGCAGACCGCGGCGGCTGTAGAATTTCAACAGAGGCGAAATTCTAGAAGCCCGTGTGCGGTGCGATGTCAGTGCAGGTTAAAGATCCCCAGGTGGTCGAAATTATTCCGGAGCCCTCCACTACGGTACCTCTTTCTTCCTCTCTTCTTTCGGTCCCTCCTTTATCCATTCCCTTACGGCGCGGTTCAGATGTCCGCCGACATGTTAGACAGATACTGCGCCATTTCCTTCCCAAAAAAAACAGTTTCATTTCAGGGCAAGGGTGAGGGAGGGCGATGAATTCAAAAGTGAGGGCGAGGGAGGAAAAGTAAAAATGAGGGCATTTTCCCACATCTGCTCTCTCCTTCCGCTTCCACTTCATTCTCTCTATTGTGAGATGGTCGGAAGATCAGGGGCTAGATTAAGCAACTGTGACAAATTCTGTCACAAGTTAATGACAGTGACGTCAAAATGACGACACGATGAGACGTCACCACGTGACGCAACGAGGGATCAGCCAATTACAGCAGGGCGGTGCCCCGAGAGCATTGGAGGGACCGTCTGCTTAATTTTTTGTAAAAAGAAATAATAAATAAGCAAAGACGAAAATAACTAAAATTTTATTTTGTCAAACCATTGTGTTTAAAGTTCGAAAATATTAAGGAAAACAAAAAGCGTTCGAAGTTGTGCTATTAAATTGACTGGTCGGTAACTTTCGGAGCTGTGGGGGTGTGCTGACGGCAGTAAAAAGCCTGCTTTGCACTAAAGCACCTGTTTCACGCCGTGTTATTGTTTTTTTGCGCGGCGTCTGGAATCGAACTACTGTGCGGTTGACCTAAGTGCGCAGAAAAATTTCAACGAATGCAGTGAAGGCTACGTGACTACCGAGCGAACTTGCAAGAAGCGCTTGGTGCGAAATCGACGAAGACAACTTGTTCAAGTCTTTGTTGTCCGGCTCTTTCGATCGATGACAAAAATGCCAAAAGATGAGGTGTTGCAGTACGTGATGTGTGGTTGTCTATTTCTTTTCCCTTGGGAAACAGAAGACCGCCACGAACCGCCATTTGCTGGGAAAAGTAAAGTGCTCTGCCAGCATAAGCGTGTCTTGATTATATGCAGCTTTTTGTCACAGAGGTGACGACGGAACCCACCCATTCTGCGCACTAACTTTATAAATAGCCTCCAACACCCGCTGTACGCATTTGCTCACCGCCAGTTGTGCGATGGCGACGTGCGCCTCATTACCAACGACAGCCTGAAAGCCGCCCGTGGCAAAGAACCGCAGTGCACACAGCACCTGCCGCCGCACCGACAGCGCACTCGCACGCAAACCACCCAGTTCATCGACGACTTCGTCGCACAAACACTCCACAGTCTGCTATCCAGTTAAAAAAGGCGTCGAAACAGCCTCTTCGGCAAGTCAAACATAATCAAACGCGTCTTCGTGCGCCCTCCTTCGCCGTTGATCGCGCCAGCGCATCCGCCTCAATCGTATTGCTGCGTACACCGCCGCCATTTTCTGTCACAAACTAAACGGTCAAATTGACAGCCTCGAAACAGTGTCAAAAAACTGTCAATAAGCGTCTGCATAATTAGGTGTGCAACGTCATCACTTCTGCCATATCCGTGACGTCATCTGCAGCCACCCATGACGCAAAAAAGCAAAATGGCCGCCGGCCACGACCGACCAATAGGAGCGAGGCTTATTGACACCTTCGTGACAAGTTTTTTACAATTTTCCTAATTGACAGTTAAGTAATCTAGCCCCTGATGTCAACTTGCGTTGTTTTGTAGGCGCGAACAAGAAATACTTTGCCTTGGTTTGTACAAATGCACCCCCTGAATGTTGTTCTGTCACTTCAAAATAGTTGCCACTTGCATCAAACACTGGCACTTCAACGTCCGTATTTTCATCGTGCTTCTTACGTTTTTTTTTGCGGACTCATCTTGGCCGTGGTGGGTTCCGAAACATGATCTTTTTTCTTATGCTTACACTGTTCCCCTCCTTCAAAGTTCGCGGTTTCAAGTATGGCGGGTAGTCTGTGAACACTCATGGCACAACTCGCTTCTTCAAACAGCGCCTTTTACCTGCATAATGCATAATTTTTGCTGCATACCCTTGAATAGTCTCAGGTGCTGTTCGGGACCAAGTCGTCTCTTCGTATTGCTATCGGCCACTGGCCACGCAGGGAAGCTTAGGCGGGGATCTCATGGAAGGAAATGCCCAGCTCCTTCCTTTTGATGTCTGACCGGCACAGTGGCGTACAGCAGTATGCCATTGGGATATGTAAAGAGAGCAGTATTTGACTCATCTATTCCTTTCAATAATTAAGCGCTTCGTTTAAAAAGATAACTTCTTATCGAACTTGACAAACAAGGGAAGCTAAATACGCGTTGCATCCTTCGGTTTCACTAACTTGAAAGTAGCCATCGTGACATTAGGTAAAGCTTGTGTTTTTATTTTATCACAGAATTACACAATTAGCCTCTTCACTACAAAAAAAAAATCGTGCTCCGAAGCACATGCACGGCTGCTGGGCAGAGAGTAAATATAGTACCACAGTCCAGAAAATGCACGTGCGCATGTATTGTTATTGCAATACTGAAGCGTATTAAACAGTTTGTGATGCTCTCATTACTTTTCACAGGCCTCAGTGCGACTGAGCACAAGTTTAACGTTTTGCGATGTGAGGCCCGTTTCAGAACCTGTGAGTAGAACGAAAATAGTCGGTCTAGTGGGTGACGCCGCAGTGCGGTTTTCGGTCAGTGCTTTCGCATGCAACGCGTAGCCAGCAAATTCGGTCGGAGGCATAGAGTTTCTTACTATTAACTAGAGGGAAAGCTGACAGCGCTGCACCTGAACCTCCATGGGCGCGCAAAGCATCATGGGGCGATGAGCTACTTGGTGCGGGTCAGTAGGTTTTTTCCAAGAACACAGAGTGGCGTTACTGAGATTTCCCATTCCGTATCCACGGCGCGCTCCGCGCGCAGACGACTTCGGCGTAAAAGTAGTGTTAAAATGCCATAGTAGCGAAACCGCCACAGCTCACGACGCCAATAAAAGTTTTTTGTTTTCTGAAATGCTGTAGAAAAACATTTTAATCTGTTGAAGCGACATATTTTTCAAGAACATATTTCTTTTTAAACGTGCGCCTGTTAAGCACGAAATATTGGCTTTTGTGGTCTGCAATTCATAGCCAATAGGAGAGCAAGCCATCGCTTATTTCGATTAAACTTTACATATGCATGCTTTCCTGCTCGTTTGTTACGATTTATAGACAGGATACTGAATGATAGAACAAATTTTTGATTATCGAACAACGTCTGTATTATCATTATTTTTTGCCCAAAAGTTGTAGTTGTGCAGTGTTGTTGCCAGGAAGAAAGAAAAGGAACGTGCACAGGCCTGCTCACTGGCTCAAGCCGAGCCACAATCGCTACCACGTGCAGATAGTAGGAGAGTTGAAAGATGGGATAGAAAGACAGGATAGTAAAGACGCGCTAAAGGCAAGGCCGATCCCGGAGGTAGTGCAATACCGTGCCCACCGGTGGCGGGGGTGAAGCATCCTTCAAACTCTCCGCCACATTTCCAAAAATAAGTCCAATTCGACCCGTAACAGATACTCTACGGGGTCCGGACATTCGTTCGCTAGTAGTGCAGTCAAATAGCTCACCGCCCCACGATGCTTAGAGCGCCCATGGTGGTACAGGTGGTCTCGAGGAATCTCGGCGCAAACTCCTATAGGCGGGGCGCCAGCTTTCCCTCTAGTTAATAGTTCGAAACTCTATGGTCGGAGGAACAGGCAAGGTTGCTTGATGTTTCCATAATAGGCAAACCATGACTAAGCGCGACAGAAACGGTGCATGAGATGTGCTGATGATGTTAAAAACACCGTGTTTTTAAATGCGAGGCAATACTTCGTATGTCTTGATTAGAATAAACAGCTTCGCTTCCCACGTGACCGCACGTCCAACGCCGTCTTGGCGCTCCCCATTGGTCAGTCGTAGAGCGAACGCACCGACTCTGCGACCGAATACCAAGCGGACGGAACACGATCGGAAGCCGCCTGCGGCTAGACCGACGGCCCTCCCCAGTCGCTGACGGGCAGAATTTGCAGCGTCGCAGTCGAAAATCGCATGCATGTGCAACGGGCCCAAGAGAATGAAGCACATAACGATCGCTGGAAGGATAAAACAAAGCTGAAAAAACCTGACTCAATTCTGGAATCCTGGAGCATCCGAAGGAACAAAAAAAGTAGAGGCAACACCTTGCAAAACCGACGCTCGACTGGGGACGACGTCGCCCAAGCGTCGCTGTCGCCATCTCTCGGCAGCGAGCGGATTAACTTCTCTTTGAAGGGAGGAGCAGCGCCCCGCGGCGCGCGGAGTTTCCAGGCGCAGAAGAAACAGAACACGTGACTTGCGTTTTCTTTTTTTTTGTAATGCAGCATGGAGAGGGAGGGCGCCTCCTCTCAGAAGGAAATGTAAATATAGAATGACTTGAACGCTCGCTCAGAAGGTATTGGAATCGCATAAAAGTCCACCCTTGCATTGAGAAAGTAATTCAAATAAAAGTGGGAAGGAATATTATCGGGGACTTGTTATTAAGTGAAGCGTACTCGGAATGCGCGTTTTTGACGCGCAGTTTTCTGTGCCCCAGTGATGTCGTCCCCAAGACAGGACGGAGCGTTGCTGTGAGTAGTATCGCTGCACGTCTGCTTTGTTATCAGTGGTCTTTTCAGTGTGGGGTGTTCCGCGATCACCAAGGCGGCGCCTCCGGAGCGAGGCGCGGGCATTGTTACGGCGTCCGCGCTGACCTCCGCCATTGCTCGGATTGGGTCAATGGGCACATAATTTTTGGTAGTGGGGGACGGCCCGGTGCTGTCCCCCTCATTAACATATCAAAAGATAGATGCGGTTTAATTACTATTCAACGCAGTTAACGACAGGAAGCTGTGGTGTTCGGGCACGGTGTAAGAATATCTTAGGTGTTAAAGCTGCACGCATGCGCCGGCGGAGAGTGTGTGCAGATCATGTTCGCCCTTGGTACATGCGGGGGCGCCGCGGAATGGAGGACGCAGTTTGCGCGGATATCGGTGCCGTTTAGGCTGTGTTTTTCGCTGCCACAATGCGGCACAAGGTGTGGACGTCAGGTTATCGGCTTCCACGTCGTGTTATATGCACCGTGCACGATCAAAGTTTGCTACAACCAGCTTTTAACGCGAAAGCGTGAAGGGCCCCGTGGCATCGGCGCCGTTGGTCGTGAGCGTAAAATTCCAGCAGCAATAATAAATAAAGCCGATTAGGAAATTGGTCGAGTTGGGGAATCGAGCCAGGGGCTTCGGAGTGCGAAACGACCACGCTACCAATTCCGCCACGCTAGCTGCTATTTTTTTTTTGTCTTTATTGCCTGTTTTGACAGTTTACAACACATCACAAACATATGTTCTTCACTGCACTCTGAAATATCAATAGCGGACATGTGTTTCACTCACGTGAGAGAAGCAAAACTGTTTCAAGGAACACAATTTTCCCATGAATTCAATAACTTCATCTCCAAAGCATAGCTCCTTGCACACTTCACGCAGCTTAAATACGTTTTCTCTGAAGTAATCTCGGACAGACCGCGCATCTTCATCGCATTGTCGCACAAGCTCGATGGTTTGAACAAAGGCGCGTCTAGTGAATAGGGTGTTGTCTTAGAAGGGTGCTCTTCCTTCACTCACGGCGCGGTTCTGGTGTCCACCGAGGTATGTGAGACAGGCGTCAGTTCCTGTCCTTAAAACCAATTTTATTTTCATTTTGCCCTACGGCGCGGTTCGGGTGTCCACAAAGTTTGCTTCCTTTCTTTTAATTGTCGCGGCAAAGCGTCACGCCGAACGCACGATGGCGTTCCGTGGATCCCTTGGCAACGCTGCAATACGCTGTCGCGTGCTGCTCTTAAAGACGAAGCTTGAGCATCCTCCAATATTTTTTTTTTGTGCTGCGGTTTGGAACCAGCCGCAGGGATAGTTGTGAAAACGCACATGGTGGCGCGAGCCGACCCCAATGCATGGTCGTCGCGGCCTTATGTATGTACATAGTGGCTGTAAGGTGTTTGCTGCGGTGGCACCCCTGAGGGGTCCAGCCGGTTGCAGAAGCGAGTAAGCGCTTGGTAACCAACCGCAGATCGACCTACCAGAGTTGTCCGCACCAATGAAGATTTTTTTTTTTGGGGGGGGGGATAGGTAATGGCGCAGTATCTGTCTCATATATCGTTGGACACCTGAACCGCGCCGTAAGGGAAGGGAGAAAGGAGGGAGTGAAAAAAGAAAGGAAGAAAGAGGTGCCGTAGTGGAGGGCTCCGGAATAATTTCGACCACCTGGGGATCTTTAACGAGCACGGGCATCGCTCAGCACACGGGTGTTTCGCCTCCATCGAAACGCGGCCGCCGCGATCGGGTTCGAAGCAGGGTACCCCGGATCAGTAGCCGAGCGCTCTAACCGCTGGGTCACCGCAGCGGGTGAACCAAGCGGCTGCACGTGTGGCACCCCTCATTTTTTCTTGTGTACAGGAGGATCTTTGCGCAAAGGGGGTTAGATATGTACCCAGCGCGGTGCATGCTGATCTTCGAAAAGGAAGAGTAGTGTGTCAGTGTTCGCTCCCAGTCTACGGACGCCGAGCACGGGGAGTTCTTCTTTCTTCCACCTGTGCGCTTCATGAGCTCTTCGTTTGAGTAGCGTATTGTGATGTCGTGGACGACTCCACTGACACAATCTTCCGGCATCGCTGGGTAGGCCTTAATTTCTATATACTCTTCACCGTGCAGAACAGAGCGCGGAGCTGCGTATATTATTCCATGCTCTTCGCTAGTGGTGACGACAAGTATGGATTGCTGCTTTAGGTTTGCCGAGAAAATGTCATTCACGGCGTTCTTGTGTCGACGTCGGCGGCGCTGGCGATCAACTCAGCCAAATCCGTCATCCCACCCGAGAGGAGGTGGTTGACTCTGCCTTGAGTGCGTATTATTATTTTCTCGGCGTCAGTCGGAATTCTTGTGGTCTGCTTCTCTACCGACTTAGCCGCTATCCTCCTTCCTATGGCGGGCCTGGGTACTCGCTGTTTTGAAGCGGAAATCTTCACTACGCTAGGTAAAGCAGTCTTCGGGTAGGCAGCACAACGACCTTGAACTACCTTGAGCCCAAGCACGGATAGACGTGTATGACCATATGTGGTACAGTTGTGCTGTCGAATCCTTTAATCCTGACCTTTGATATTGGGTGACCTTTGGTCTTAAGAACATTCGATGGGGTGATTTGAATCCTCTTGATGACATCCGATGGGGTGTCGTAAGACCATGTGACACCACGTCATGGCCACGTGGTCGTGTGGGTGCATATAGAGCGGCAGTCGCGAGCGTGTAGCGGAGCTGCCATTGACGAGCCTCAGATACTTGGAAAGCGTGCTTGCTTTTCGCTGAATTCCAGGGTTAGCTTAGTTATGCCAGTGCCAATTTTTTTTTCCTCATTTCCGTTCGCGGCTCGTATTCCCTCTTCGAGGGGCACGATGCGGCCTTTTTTTTTTTGTGTGAACCATTCTCCCAGTTTCATCTCTGCGGTGTCAACCATGTTACGTGACGGCCAGCCGAAGAATGAGACGGGTTGACTGATAGCAATGAGATGATACAATGGGCATTGGCCTAGCGCGAGCTCTCCGTACCGCGGCACTGCCAGCCTCGTCGTCTTCGTCACACTATACCCGGGGCCACCGAGCGATCGTCCTGTTCGATGAGGAAGAGACACGTGAAAAGGTGATGGACTTCAGAGGATGGTGACACAGGAAGGAGAAAATGGTGAGGTGCTGGCCGCCACAATGAAGGAGATAGCTGAATAATTCCTGGTTCGTGAAGCTTCTGGGCCGCAGGTCACCAAGAAACGTCGGCCGAGGCCCCAGGACGCGCTGAACGGCATGGGCACGGAAACGGTGTCGTCACGTGTGGGCAGCGTCTAGGGTCTGTGGGGCCGGCAGGTCGGGTCCCTGCGTAAGGTTCAGTTCGTCGTGCCGAGTGGTCTGGGCGGTGGACGGGGAGGGCGGAAGAATGGCGAGATCGGTTCGGGTCTTAAAGACTGGGCCACGGCCGGGCGACGCAGGCCAAGATCTCAAAGCCGACGACCACGGCTGAAGCATTAATTAATAATTGGTTTTTGGTGGAATGGAAATGGCGCAGTATCTGTCTCATCGTGTGACACCTGAACCGCGCCGTAAGGGAAGGGATAAAGGAGGGAGTGAAAGAAGATAGGAACGAATAGGTCCGTAGTGGAGGGCTCCGGAATAATTTCGACCACCTGGGGATCTTTAACGTGCACTGACATCGCACAGCGCACGGACGCCTTAGCGTTTTTCCTCCATAAAAACGCAGCCGCCGCGGTCGGGTTCGAACCCGGGAACTCCGGATCAGTAGCCGAGCGCCCTAACCACTGAGCCACCGCGGCGGGGCCTGAAACATGCGCCGAAGCGTCAGGACCACGATGGGGATGAACTCCGCACCTCACACCAAATGTTACGCCGAAGCGTCAGGACCACGATGGGGATGAACTCCGCACCTCACACCAAATGTTACGTGACGGCAAGCCGAAGAATGAGATGGGTTGACTGATGGCAGTGAGATTATTTAATGGCCGCTGGCCTAGCGCGAGCGCTCCGTCCCGCGCCCTTGCCAGCATCGTCGTTTTCGTCACAATATTTTCTCCCTCCACGGTTTCCATTATGTTGCTCATGCTTGGAGCGGACGCGCGCCGTCGGGGGTGTCTGTCCTGCAAGGCCTAGCGTTAGGACTTGCGTTCCCACGTGGTCCGCCGGAGATTAAGTTTCTAAGTCAAAATGGCGAAAAATTGGGCCTACCTTTGAGATTTCGGTTTCTTCGGACGTTGTTTTCCTTGCGTAGCTGATTCCAGCAGAAGGTTTGATGACTGTAGGCCAAGGTCGGGTTTGAGCGGCCGTTGTCGACGGAGCCATCGAACGCACGTCTGCTCGCCTCGGAGTCCAGGCGGAAAATCCTTATTAAAGGCGACAGCGTTAGAGCTGACGTTCGCAGGAAAAGCCGTAAGCGCTGTCACACTGATTCAGTATTAGGCGGCAGATGTCGCCACGTCACAACGGAAGCAATGGGAGCGAGGTTTGACGTCAGACACGGAGAGTCGAGTGGTTTGCGGACTGCCAGCTATGCAGTAGTCACGGCGGCTGGAAAGTTTGCACTGGTCCGTGGCTGGCGCTTCGAGTCTCGTGAAAAGGTGCATTACGTGCCTGTGGGGGTAAAGGAGCGCCGTAGGAGCGCTGCTCAGAAAGGGGCTCCAAGACGGATGTGTGAGCATCCT